>NC_054550.1:20603167-21203167 GCF_017654505.1 Polyodon spathula
TACTCATTGTCCCCTATGGTTCTCTATGGAGGGAGAAGGGGGTCCTCTGGGAGTAGACGTGCTAGCTCACCCCTGGCCACAGGGGCTCTTGTATGCGTTCCCTCCGAGGAGCAGGACGGCTGCCGAAGGGTCCCCACTTTCAGACAAGAAACACACTCCACAATGACTGGAGGATGAAAACTGAGACGCTATAGGGGTCAGTACATTTATTAAATAATCAAACAAAAGATTTGAATAAATAAAAGACACACAAAACAAAGGCCGCGTTGGCCAAACAAACAAATAATTCTAAATAATAAGTATTGTGCTGGTTTTAGAATCAGCACCTTTAAATATTGTTAACTCCTGTCTCCACTCTCGTTCATCACTGAACTCCTCTCCACCCCTGACCGCAGACAGCTGCAGCCTTTTATAATTTGTGACCAAGGGATTAAACTAGCTATTAATTATTGAATTATCTCTCGGTCATATTCTGCACAGGTTTAACTAAGGATGCGTGACTGCCAGCTAGCTAAACAATCAGTAGCCGATCAGTCACACATCCCCACAAGGTTTCCAAAAATAAAAAAAAATAACTTGGCAGACGGCGTCTCGCTCGTCCGGCCAAACAATAAATAATAATAAATAATAATAAATAATAATAATAACAATAATAATAATAATAATAATAATAATAATATGCAATATTTTGCCGTTGCAATTGAAGAAAAATTATAACAATAAAATAAACAAGGGTGTGGGCACTCTGCCACAATCCGTTATGGGCAATTACCCCTGACACTAGAGAGGATCAGGGTGGAGAGAGCACAGATTTTGCTGGTTGTACCCAAATGGCTGAGGCACCCCTCGTTTGCTCTCCTCTCCGACATGTTGTCGGGTCAACCGTGGCAGCTCCCACTACGCAAGGACCTCCTGAGCCAAGCGGAAGAGCTATTATGGCACCCGAATCCAGCGCAGCTCCAACTCTGGGTCTAGTAGTTGAACTGAGGAATTGGAATTGCTGATAATACATTTAACTTTAAGTTGAACACCGAAATAACATAATACCCTCAGCGCCCTGATTCTACGCTAAGGGGTGAGGTATTTAATACAGCTATTTAAAACTGTCAATCCACCAGAACATTTTATTTTTCAAACTCAGTTACAGAGTCTTTGGAAGATTGGATACCTTTCATCAGGCACGATAACATCTTTTTTTTTTTTTTGCGCTCACTTCATCAAAACATCATGAAAACTTGTTAACTAAACAGGCTTTGTTACTTACTGCAATAACTTTCAGTTTATTTTACACACCTGACCCTGTCTAACTAGCATGGTCGGGGCGACGGCAAGAAAGGATGTCAATCACATTTAACTCCCGCCTTGCTTGACTGTTATAGCAAATGTGAAAGAGTTATCCAGTCCCTTCTGATTCACTGTGTCAAATAATAGCTGTAGTAACAACGTTTCTAAATACTTTTAAAAATTGGCCAAATCTGCACCCCGCACTGAAACAGCCCCGGCTTAATTGACTCTGTCTATAAAACTTCCACCACCTTTTTGCCTTGCACTTGCAATGCAGTGATAATTGTATTTACCTACAGAATACAATCTTTCCGACCAACTTCGTTGCTCGAGAGTTACAACAAAAAAACAAACAGAGACCCTTAAAAGCAGCGCTTGCCTTTAGATTCACTGTATTGCAGAACACTGTTTAACAATGTATGGACCAGTGAAAATGTGATAATGTGCCAATGAAAATACCCGGTTTACTGTTCAGCTGACTCTACAACTAAAACCACTTTGCAAAGACACTGAAAAACACTTTTTTCATTGAACTCAAAGTTTTTTTTAGGATTTCTAAATCTAGCGTACTGATTGTTTACTTGTTATGTTATGGATGATAAGAGATAATGGTGGCAGTACAAGTTGCACAATCCAGTTGAAAACACACTGTTAACACAGCCTCCAGCTGATTGCACAAGGTGGGCATATGAAGTAGCTTGTAAAGCCACCAGTCAGGAATGAGACAAGATGTTGAGCTAAAAAAAAAAAAATATGCATTCAGCTTTTAAAACTGTTTTTAAAAGCTTACCTGAGCCCAGCAGTGTGGTGTGCACTGTCTCATGGAAGATGATGACCGCCGGCCCCAGAGAGGACAGAGGTACATCCAGGCCAAAGCGGGCAGTGGTGGCCTTCAGCTCCTTGGTGAAGTACTTCAGGTAGGCGTCCGAGGCATCGCCCAGAAACTTGAAGAGGTCATCGTGCAGCCGGTCAGCGTGCGTGCGGTAGATCACCAAGTCCGACACCGCCAGGACCTTGAGCAGCAGCCGGGTGCGCTGGCCCAGGTTTGAGCTGGTGCCCAGCAGCCCCTCCGTGTCCATCACCACCACTCTGTGCAGGGGGTCCAGAGCTGCCCACACCCCCACAGTGCAGGACTCCTGGGCGGGAGAGGTCTGGAACACCTCTCTGCCCATGAAGAAGGTGTGGTTCAGCGTGTGGGACTTGCCCTCACCCGTATTCCCGAAAATTGACACCACTTTGAGATGCTCGTCCTGGTTGCAGTCCAGCTTCTTGGCAAATTCTTCCTCGTCTCTGACCTACATGAAAGAAAGAACAGAGTAAAGTGATTCCAGATGCCGATGGAATAAAGTACAGAAAAACATGACAAGTACAGAGGCACAGTAAATATATGGATATCTGCTATAGGTAAGTACCCCACTACACATGTAAAAAAGACATTCATTTTTACAAGAGCAGGTATTTGAGTTTATGCCAATTACCTCTCTGGGTGAGAAGCTAAGAAAAACTTTGTCTGTGTCCTGGGTAGGTGTATAAATCTTTCTCCATTTCAGGCTTAAATTAGTTTTGACTTATTGCACTGTTTAATTTGGCATGAGATGATGTTCCTTAACTGATTCAGTTAAATGTTTTAGGAGCTACTTGGAAAAATGGGTACAAGTAATATTACTGCTCCAATAGTAGCCTTTGCTGCCCACAGCGCATCTGTCAACCTGACATTCTGAGATAAACACATCACTGAACAATATTTAATGCACCAATCACAGGCTGGAGAGGGAAGTGAAGAAGTGCATAGCGACTGTGGTAGAGATTCAATAAGGACAGTCTTGGACCTCAAGGTCTCTGGTATAACCTTCACCTATCCCACCTCCATACCTGGATCTCCTCGTTCTCATCCACCAGGAGGAAGCAGCGGACCCTCTCGAGGAGCCGTCTCTTCTGGGCCTCTCCCTCATTTACGGCTGCTGCCTCCTCCGTGGCCTTGCTGGGGGGGTAGGCGCTGATGGGGTGCTTCCTCTTGTTCACCCCGCTGTGGGTGCGCTTCTGGCAGTCGGCGCACAGATTGGTCTTGCATCCCTGGCACCTGAAGGTTGCTCTCTGTCGGTGCCCAAACCCCGGACTGCCACTGGCCCCCTTGCAGGTGTCGCAGTAGGGGACGTGTCCTGGCCCGATGCGGACCCGCTCGTGATTCTTGAGCCGGTCCTGACGGTGCAGCTCCAGTTCACATCGCTGGCACTGCAGGCTCCCACACTCATCACACTCGAACATGGCTTCTTCTGAGCCACCACAGGCATAGCTCTCCTGGCACACCAGGCCAGTGTTCACTCCTTTCTCTGAGGACGGAGCTTGGGCACTCATTGCTACACTGAAATTCAATCCTTACACTATATAAATAATCGATATATAAATTAAAAGTACCAGTACTACTAATAAAAGACAAACTTGTTCTGCTACAGAGGGTCTGAATCCTATGTCACCCTTGTTTGGTTCTCACAAGTCAAGTATGTATTTTATTTTGTTTTAATCTATTATTAATATTACTAAACATAAATAATCCCTTTTAACAACAACAAAAAAATTAAAAATAGTGTACAAAGAACATTAAAAACGTAAGGCTCTATAAGACAATCACTTGTGGTACAACGGTGATGTTTTTTACTAATATTATTCCTGTTATTATTATTAGTCACTAGTTTACAACAAGTCCTCCAAATACTTATTGCATTGCTTGTATCCGTTCAATATATCCACAAGCAAGGAACACTAAACCAGTCCTGTTGTTTTTTTTGTTTTTTTTTACTTTCAACCACACATAAGTTGACTTATCAAAACTAAGATAAAAGCGTGCAGCAACACTTTTGTCAAGAAGTCCTAAACAATAACATAAATCAACATACCCAGTCAGACTGCATCATTCCTAGGTTTTATTTTGAGAAAGCACCATTTTACAAAGGCAAGCACTGCTATGTTGTGTTCGATTTATTTTATAATCTAACTAGAACATTGTCTGACACACAAATATTCCCCCTGAAATTGTTAAATAAAACAGCCTTTTTTTGACATTTAGATTTCTTTTTAATGTGTTTTTTTTATTCTATTTTCTTAACGAAAGGAAAGTGAAGTGTTTTCTTATAATTCACAACTCCTTTCTTTTACTTATGACGTTCGTGTAGTTTGAGAAAGAAACGCACATCAATTAAAACAGGTGCGTATCAAAGAAACTGAACACAAAAAAAAGGAAAACCGAAGACTTATTTTTACACAACGGCAAAACAAGTCTCCCGGCACAACCCCTTGTAAAAACAACACAGGAAAAAGAAGCGACCGAGTGACTCGGGGATACCGTAACTGCTGTACGTTTTAAAATAAGGAGCGCGTTTTCCTGAGAAATACAAATATCAAACACGTTTCAAGACAGCAAAAATTTTGATTTTAAAAATGCCAGCACTGATCAAGAGCCATTGTTTTTGTATTAAAAGTATACACCCTCCTTGTTCGGTTTCTCTGGTTGCTGTTGTTGTCACTGCACATCAGCTGATCGGGTTATTTTCAGTCGTAGGCCAAAAAGCAGAGAGCCTCATTCTTCCGGTGCATACCGGGAAACGTAGTCTTTCTACAGCAGAGCGATACAGTATTTGAACTTGGTGATCACAGTAACATAGTAAGAGTAATTATTGTTTGGTTGCCCAGAATTAAACAGTTTGAAACGTATTGAAACTGTCATTGATAAGGACATGTTTTTTTTTAGAGTGGGGTAATGGGTCTAAAAACAGTGGAACAGTTTCCCACAGTGGAAATGGCAACCTGGTAATGCTGGTATGGGTAAAAATATGAGTTATATTAACTAAGAAACCCCAAAAAGACTGCAGCCAGTAGTTTAACATTAGGAGTGGAGAAAAAACTGCTAACATAATATATATATATATATATATATATATATATATATATATATATATATTCCCCATTTGTTTGTAAATAATGGGAATATGTGTGTTTACGATATAATCTGTTTACGAACGAATACATCGTGAATATAATTCAAATCTGTTGTTGGAAAGTGATGCTGACTCCGATCAAGCAAAGGGTATCCCACGCACAAAAATACAGAGCTGGAGGACTGGGCAGAATACTGATATCCCACATTGCAGTGCAATACCACACAATACTCTATGTCGTCGCGATTCTGTGGTCCTGTTGCTTCGATTGTCTTACAGAGTGGGCGGCTGAAAAAAAGTGTTTCGTTTGTAGGTTTAAACGCAAATTATAATCAATAAACCGACTGGTTAGGGTAAGTAAACACCTTATACCTCTCTACGACTGGTTTGTGTGGGGATAGTTCGTGTCTAATCCCGGAATAAGTTAAAGTCCCCGTTTCGAAACTGGTCGGCGAGGGCAAAAAATGGAGACTCCATCTTTCTCTGCGGCGACTGGCTTTTTGTAAAGCAGGGACTGTGAATTGCAAGTTCATAAAAACAAAATACAACAAAATACAACAAAATTGACCAGTCCGTTTTGGGGGCATTGGGACCGTTGGGCAATGGATTTTTGTAAACACATACTTTCTAAGTTTTCTGTCTTGTATTTCAGTGGTAGTATTTTGGCAAAGGTGTCTGCTGCCTTTTCGTTGCGGCGACGTTCTGTAGCGTGTGGTGCAGCAGAGTGTAATGTAGCCCTAGCAGCACAGAAGGATCTCAACATTTTATTTAAACAACCGTTTAACAAATACTGAACGTTTATTTAAACACGTTTGTTTTATATCATGTGGTTAGGCGGCTGTTTCGTTAGCAGGCATTTTTTTTTTTGTACAAATGTGGCCCAAGACATCTCAAGGCCTCGAGTCAGGCCTGGATATGAAGACATTTGTTTTATTTTCTATAATGAACAGCAACAGTGGGCTTGAAATAAAAGTACAGCCGCAAAGGAAAGCAACGGAGCGCGCCGATCTTAGCATTTCCGGGTTTGATATATTCAGTACATGATGTTTTTACAGCCAGTACTTTTTGCATATGATATGGTGACTGATCACAAGTGATTTGCAGAATGTGTTCTCTTCCCATATGTTTATTCCAAGGTATTTCACTGTTTGTAAAACTAGTCGGTACAATTAATAGCAATATTAACGATAGTATAAATAATTCATTGTTAGCAAAGGGTTCTCTAGTGGGGAGCGATCTAAGGAGAAAACCGGAAAGTAGAGGTACTTAGAATGGAACCCGAGACAGCCTCCCTACTTTTCAGGCTGAGGTCTGGACAGATACAGGTAAGATGTAAACATAATGCTAGAGACAAGGTCTGTGGACTTGAATGGGAACTCTGTTTCTGATATGGCATTGTTTTTGAGCCATTGACTATATAGATGCTGTACATTTAAAAACACAAACTATTTTGCAATTGATGGAAACTTTTTACAAAAGAACGTAAACGTGTAGTGTAATTTTGTATTCTATCGGTGACGACAACTGTTCTCATTACTAGTCGCAGGTGTTAAAAATAAACACATTGTAAAAGCTAAATCTGAATTCCAGATCCCAGTAAAGTTCAATTCCAGACCCCATACTTGCTGTCCAGCTGTACCAAACCCAGTGGCTTCTAATTACTCTCTACTGTTCTCCTGACAGGCTGGAGCTGTACAGAAAATGTCATTTCCCCCTCACATGAATCGCCCACAAATTGGGATTCCCCCTCTTCCGCCGGGGATCCCCCCTCCCCAGTTTGCAGGCTTTCCTCAGACTGTACCTCCAGGTGAGTGAGCGTTGAGAGGGCTTGTACCCCATTGGCTAGAACTTTTCAGGTTGTATTTCCTGCACTAGGTGTGTTTCCCTTTTGAGAGAGCAAAAACATTGAATGTTGAATGGATTCAGTAGCAAGTGGCAAATGTGTGGTTTTTTGTTGTTGTTTTTTTTTTTTTTTTTTGCACATGCTCAAAAAATTGGATAGGTTAGGAATCTTTGCCACCGCCTTGTTCTAGGGTACATTCTGCAACTCTCTGCACAAAAGGTCATCCAGGTTAAATGAGACCATTTTCACATTTTCCTCTCCTGCTCTTAGGTTTCATGAAAATGTAACTCATGAAACCAAAAATAAAATTGGGCTGGAAGTATATTTCAGCAATTTGTGTATTATATTCATGGAACTATGACTGGGACAGTGCCTTCTTTTTACCACTGATGCATCGTTTTCCACAAAAGTCACCAAAACTAACAGAAGTAATATATTTAAAGCTACTGATAATATACAGTACTGAGCAGCAAGTACATTATTGAAAACTATTACATCAATTAAATGACATCAGATTAGGCATAAGTGTCTTCCCATATTTTCATCCCGACTGGTGCCAAGTGGTGGTAAAAGCACAAAAAGAATCCATTGAATGAATAAACGTTAATCCAAGTAACTCTTGTTTACAAAAAATAAGCTTGTATCCTAGTGTCCATTTCTTATATTTTGTTGTTAAGAAACATGGTAGCATCCAGATTAATTGTAAACAAGCCCATTTCCAAATCATGCGACATCGCCATTTTATTATGTGACACTACTGTCAAATATGATTGGCTGGTATTGAAAATGTTGCCCTCGTGTCGCCTGAAAAACAGAACATCGCCCAAAAGTGGGAGACGCATTGCTGGGGTGTTGACCAGGGTGGTCACACGAGGCGACGAGCTGGCAACAGCTGTTGTCCCCTTGTTGCCATCGACAAAATTCGCTCATGTGACCAGGCCTTAAGATGCTTCTGGCCAAGTTGTCTTCTTTTGGAAAGCAATCTTAGTTGTTTTTCCACCATTAATTTATGTGTAATGGTATAAAATGAAGCCAAATACAATTACACTAACATTTTTTTAACAGGGTGCAAATGTGCATTGTCAAAACTAAAGCAGCAGATGAAGCAATGTGTCATAAGTAACACAAAAACAAAAGTGATGCACGTGGTTGACCTACTGTGGTGATCAAACGATACAATGGATCTATGCATCACCCCAGGCTTAACTGTAACAGTAATACTCACTTGAGGGTTGTCCAGACCTGGACCTTGTTCCACCCATATCTCTAATTATTTTATTGAACTGCTTTACTCCCAAGAGACACCACAATGAGATGCTCAAATCATATCCTTTGTAAAGACTAAGAGTTCTAGTGTTAATGTGTTTAGTAGTGGTTCAGTCGGCGTCCATATTTCTTCTTTGATTATCATATAGGCATTTGTCAGCGATAATCGATGCATTGACGTTTTATTTTTCAAAATAAAGTACAAGCATTTGTTTTTGTAACATAAGATCCAATAACTAAAAACACTATTGTGCATAGTAGTTAAACAAAAAGGTACAACTACATTCAAATTAGAACACTTCTAATTATAAAAAAAGAAATACTAAGGACTTGAGTTAACTGAAAATATGCTTGCATCCGCATCAGATGCCCCTTTAACAGTGTAACGGTTCGACATTAACTGTGGCACAACTGCCCGGGGCCGGTAGAGATCACAGTTTGGCTGGTAGTTATGAAGCACCACAGGCTCAACTGGGCCGGTAACATTTTTTAATTGTATAATGTATATATTGTAGTACACATGGCTTCCGTTTTTATGAATGCAGGAAAATGGGTCAGTCTGAAAAGACCTGTAAAAAATCTCATTTACAAACTAATTTTTAAAAACATACCCACCCCCGATAATGGTGTAATTGAACTCGTCCGAACTTTCTCGCCGCACGTCGTATTTGTTGTACAGTCAGCATCTGAGAATACGTACTGAAGTGCTGTTGCTAATATGTGTTGCCGCGACATGACAGTTTTTTACAGTTTTTTTTTTTTTTTTTTTTTTTTTTTTTTAACAACAACTAAGCAACCAACGGTACCAATAAGCCAAAAGTAAAGTGTTTAAATCAATAATTGTAAAGAAACAAATTATGAAAAAAAATTAGACAAATAGAGTGGAATGGAAGAAGAGTTAATCTGGCTTCATGATGACCGTGAGACAATTACCCAGAATTGCAGATAAAACAGCAGCTTTTTTTGTTGGGAATTCAGCATTTAGTTGCCCTCATATCCAGTCTCACAGTTCGCAAGATGGCAGGTGTTTGTCTGCTGCTATGACTGCAGCGAAAAAGGATGCATCGATGGATACCCATCTACGCCACGTGGAATCTGGACAACGGGATCAAATTGTCTAACGTTTTGATATGGGATACAGTGTGTTCAGATCAGAAATGCCACTCACAAGCTTTACAGGACTTGTACATATCAGCATTTTTTTATTAGGATTATTGTTTGAATAGTGTTTATTAGGATTAGTATAAATCTGTTAGCCTTTTAGCGTTGCTGTTACCAAGGTAAGAACCGACTCCGTTTGTGTTCACAATGCAGTTTGCAAGTGCACTCGGCTCGTTTTATATAGTGTGTGAAATGGATGTTTACAATATCCTGCAAGGCATATTGAAAGATGGCAGCTATTGATGTATTGCTTGGGTTTTTAATATAGCATGTTTTAGATTCTTACATATTGCTGTGGAAGAAAGCACTGGGGGAGCACTTTGCTAATTTAATGAATACATTTATTGAATGCCTACAGTAGGAGAATGCAGTTCACGCAATTCTGCACGGTTCTCCTAATGTCGGCATTAAACAAAGTAATTTGAGAAAAGATTGAATCTTTTCTTTTTTTTATTATTTTGTGAGTTTTGTCGATTTTGTTTTCTTTAATTTACTGACACCATAGCAACTGAAGCCAAAAATAACAATATATAAAATAACACAATAATAATTTAAGAACTAAACATCAGGTAAATTTATTGCAGATGATAACCAATTGTTTTGTTTTTATATTGTCATCTAGTCAAAACATGTTAAGTGTACAAAAAACAGATTTAAAAAATAGATCAGCTACTACAATTTAAACATGGTATACACAATCAGAATGTTTAAACAAATAATTCATAACATTTTTTTATTTTTTAATGGCGCTAACACACAACCTAAATACATTATTTTTCTTCCAATTTGGACTAGCCTATTATTTTTAGGCTCAGCTTCACACCCACCCTGTCAGGAGCAGTGAAGATGGACACACGCTATCCTCTGAAGTGTGTGCCGTCAGCCGACCGCTTCTTTTTGCACTGCAGGCTCACATGCAGCCACCTCAGAGCTACATCACCTACCAAGCCCGCAGGCGCCTGGCCAGGCTACAGGGGTTGCTGGTGCGCGGTGAGCCGAGGATACCCTGGCTGACCTAAACCCCTCCCCAATTCGGCACTCAGCTAGTTGTGCACCACCCCCCGAGAACTCCTGTCCACGGTTGGCAGTGGAATAGCCTGGACTCGAACCGACGATGTCCAGGCTATAGGGCACATCCTGCAATCTATGCAGAGAGCCTTTACCGGATGCGCCACTCGGGAGCCCCCTTGATGTTATTTTTATGATCTAATACAATGTCATATTTTAAAAAATAAAATGAAATGCACACACACACTAGATTATGAATTCCGAGCTTTGTCTGTTTTTTCAACAGGTGCCAGTACTGTAGTGTAAGAAATGTATTATTATATAGGGTTTTTCATGTAAAACATCTCAGAACCCTTCACATAACTAAATGTTTTTGTACTTCTTATTGGGCCAGTTAAAATTGTATCCAGGCCAATAAAAACACTACCTCAGTGGCCCAAGGGGCCAGTAGTAAAAAATCTAAATGTAGAGCTCTGTGTAATAATAATAAAAAAGACTTTATTTTAACAGAAGTCACTTCTGTCTGAACTATGGTTGTTCATTACTGTTAACATTTTATTTTCAAAGCAAAACATTTTAATTAATCTCACAAATTCTGACTAACTACCAGCCTAAATTCAGCTTCTTTTTATATAATATTGCCATATAATCCAAATATAAGATACTGTGAAACAAAAGAACGTAATCGGTAAATTTAATATTGGAACTCTTTTGAAATGATTACAATAGCTTAAAAGGTATATACTGTGTTCTTGTCACTTTTTCGTGCAAAAAAAAAAAAATAAAATGCATAGATTCACCAGTGAAGCAACTCAACTGATTTTACACAAGGTATATCCAATGTGAATGTGGAGCCTGAAGTGCGTATCCTAGCAACACGCTGACGTTGTTTATCTACCATAGTAACACTAAAAGAATCGTGCTCAAGGTTTTAATGCAAACCGACAATAGGAGACTTCAGAGACGTCGTTTTCCATCTTCGTTGCAACATCAGCACTGATCTCACAGATACGCCACTCCATAATTTGTGCCCGAAGTCGTATGCACGTTTACGCTCTGTGTGTACCTTTGATTTGCAAAACTTTATCTTATAAGTGTGGACACACATGCAGTAGTCCTAAAGTAAATCTCACACATGCAGTAAATCCTAAATACAGTCAATTTTAATAAATGCGTAAAAATGCAATAGCAATTTTGCTGCACAGCTTGTCTGCCTCCTCTAAAACTTCCACTAACAACTACATCTCCCAGAGTACAATGTTTTCAGTTACTAGGAAACTGCCAAATAAAAACCCACCCAACAAAAAATTATCCAGTCTCTGGCTAGACCTGTTGTCTCTACAGCCAATCGCAGTAAGAATAAGAGAAATTAAAAGCTACACAGGTTGAAGCGTAAACACCCCAGTCCAGCTACAAATCCAACTGAAACCGTCGTCAGAAAATGGTGCCTCTAATATTAACCAAACTGTTTTAAAATTAGTGCATTTCCTTGTTTTGTTTAGTATATCTTTATATTGAAGTTTTAATATGTTCACTGAGCAAGAATTTAATGTTAAAATACAAGTTCTGTTTCTGTGCTTCTCTTCATATATATGATCTGTTTCTGTGCTTATTTTAAAAGTTGTATTGGCTGTGGTCAAAGTGAATAAGAATAGCTGTTGTCTCTGATTTTATTTTAATACTACATTTTTGTACAGTAGTAGTTAAATGAAAACAGAGACATATTCATTGAAAATCAGGAAAATGCTGCCACAAGAAAAGACATTGAGTGATATACATAAACTAAAGCTTTTAGTGAAAGGGTAACGAATAAAATGAAGAAAACAGAAAAAATCATCAAGTACCAGTACAGCGACTCGACAACATTACAGTACACTGGGAAGCAAAGACAGGTATTTAACACATGAAAGTTCAATTTACTACTACAACCAAACGAACTTCACAAAAACAGAGCAAAGGTTAAGTGGCAAAAAAAATTACAAAAAACAAGGGAAGGGAAATTGCCATATGTGCTACTTTTTCAAGCTATTGTAAATGGCTACAACTAATTATAACTAGTAAAATACACCAAAGTGTGCTTGTAATTGTATCTCAGGATTCTGGTGACATGGATCCTTCACCTTCGGTCTCGTCATTTATCTTGCCACAAGTTTATTCTTTTTATTATGGATGTTTTATTTTTTTTGAAGTGCCTGATTTGTCACATGTAAGGTTTTTTTTTTTTTTTTTTTTTACGCCATGCTTTGGGGATGAGTAATAATTAATTGTAGTGATTTTGAGAGTAAAATGAAATGATTAGTAATGGAACCAGCGTAAAAGATTTGTGAGGTAGTTTTCCCCTAGTTTAAGTCTGTATTTCAAATAAGTTTAATTGTAGCTTTTATTGTTGTTTACTATTTGGCTGTTGCTGTTCTGTTTCTGGCATGTGCCGTGTTTATTCATTTTTAGAAAGGGAAACTCAGGAAAGAACAGAAATGCAGCACCGATTGGCTCAAACACTTAACACCATGTTGACGCAGAGTCGTTGTCGGTACCATGTGAAAGATTTCTGGGGGCACGTATGCTGTCCATAGTGTACATCTGGCTTACTAGTTGAAGTTTCTTATGTGAATTGAAAATAGCCACCTCTGAATAAGGACATTTGGCACAAGCGATATTCCATGCCACAACAAAACTTGCTTTAGTCGTAACATCCACTTCTTTACTGAATGCTGAAAGGAGCATCTGCTGAGGCTTGCTTTTAAAGAGGCCAGCCTGTTTCTCCTCAAGTCTGATCCAGGAGGATGTTGAAATTGAAATTTTGGTGTAGTTTGTTTTATAATGACGTTTCAGGTTGCTCGCCTTGTAATGTGTAAGTGATTGTTGCAGGGGGGTCACAGAGGTTTACTGCTGATTTCTGTGAAAGCAGACTTCCTTTCATTCTGGCTTAAAGCCTCAGTTTTCATCCTCATCCATATAGGATGAACAATAACTTAATTCAAAATTATGAAACTTCCTGTACTTTCAACTGCACAACCGGCTTTCACTCAAGATGATTGAAAATCATCCAGTGACGAAATGTCCTTGCAGTGAACATGCAGGCTCAAAGAAACAGGAGAGAGAATAAAGAATAATTAACACAAATGAATACAGGAGAACAAAAATAATAAACTTGTTTCTTTTTACTCATCTTTAGCTTTTGTTAATTTTTTCTTCAGTTACTTCAAACAGGAAAGTGTACGTTACCCAGCATTTCATCTGGAGCCCCACTTGAACTGACTGAGAGCCTTGTTTTGGCCACCTCTGCTCTAGTAGTCTGTTCTGCTTTAATTGCTGGCCTATTTGTTAGTGTTGTCACAAACCGCCTCCTAAAGTTGGTCAGATATCAAAGCAATTTGAGCTGGATGGTTTATGGAAATACTAGATGGATACCTTGCAGACAAAGCCTGTTCAATGCCTACAATCCAGGGATAAAGATGGTGCAGGTAAGTTCATCTTGGTTGAAGGCGGTACTTTTTTTTTTTTTTCTTTTCTGGAATGCCATTGAAACATGCTTTAAAGTGACGCTCGTTATTTTGATAGCTCGTCCCTATGGAAGACCATTTTCCAGCTATTCACTGTCCCTATTAATTCCCACACCCCTTGTTTGGATTACCATATTTTTTGGGGCATAGTTTATTACAAACTGACTTATTTTTTTCTCTCTTCCCATAGGGACACCTATGATTCCAGTTCATATGGGCATTATGACATCTGCTCCTACTGTAAGTTTTACTGAATGTCTAAATTGATCAGCTAGGAAAACTTGATATCTCTGTTAAATGGTTTGTGTTTCTTTGTAATTGTTACAAATTCTTATAGAATTAAATTAAAATTAATTAAAACTTAAAAATAAATAGAAAGCTGTTTTTCAGTCAAGGAGTAAATCTAGTAAAGTGATAGCACAGTAAATAAAGTAGCTCTGCATTTAAGTTGGTTTAGTACTTTTAAACATTTTATATTTAACAACCAATAAAATCCAATGTCACAATTACTCCACTCTTTAAAATGACAAAATATCATAGTCTTGATGGATATGCACACCAGTAAATGAAGACTTGCTTGTTTTTGATTGCTGAAATGTTTACATTTCTTAACAGATTGACGTATAAAGTGCAAAACAAACATAGTGCAGCCATTTGTAGTATGTGAACTTCATAAAAAAAAAAAAAAAAAAAAAAAAAGTCTTGATACAAAATCAGGAGCTTTCCAATTCTGTATGTAACTGAAGTTGCTTCTCTTGTGTGTAGGTCCTGGTCCCCACTATGCCCATGGTAGGGAAGCCAATGGGACCTCGCAAAGACTTCCCTGGCATGAGAAACAAGGAGAACGATGACAGCGGTGGTCCAACCACGACAGTCTTTGTGGGAAACATCTCAGAAAAAGCTTCCGACATGCTTATTCGGCAACTGTTAGCAGTGAGTATATCCTCTATAGACACCACAAGTCTGCAGTGAAGCAAGCACATTGAGAGTTGCACGTGGATTTACAGGTTTAAGTGTTTCAGATTAATAGAATTGCTCTCAATTGAATTGTAATTTCCACGTGAAAAAGGGTTTTAGTAAAGGGGAAAAAATAAATGGTAATGGAGGAAAAAAGAGAAATAGGCTTTTCAGTGGGTAGATATTACTATATTTCTGCATACTGCTGTCTTCTGCATCTTCTATTTAAATAGTAAATATGCCAGTCCTAAAGAAATCCCATTTAAGTTTACTGTCCATGTTTGTTGTCTTCTAATGGAATTCCACAAGCGTGGTGTATACTGTTAGTATTCTGCATACTCCTGGCACATACCACATATAGACAATGTGATACTCTTATGCAGAATACTGATCAGAATTTAAAATGCATGTGAACTTGCTCACCAACATGTGATATTTCCATAAACCTGGTTTCATGACCTATTGGCTAGATCTTTTGTGTTTCAATAATTCATTTTTGTCCACAGAGATGTAAAATTTATTTAACTATTTTCTTGCATAGAAATGTGGCTTGGTACTAAGCTGGAAAAGAGTTCAAGGAGCTTCTGGAAAACTCCAAGGTAAAAACAGAACAGGTACAACACTTCTAAAATATTTACACCTTCTTTCTTCGTCTTTCGGAATGAGTAAAGGAGTGCTGACCAAGGTTTTGAAATCCATTTTATTTCCTCATTATCTCTGGCAACATAATCACTGCAAACCCCCCCCCCCCCCTTTTTTTTTTTTGCAGATATTTTTAATGCAATACTATAAGTTGCTATTGCTTTTAGGTACCTAATCACTTCCTGTGCTGTAGGTCTACTTTTACCATGTGACCTGTAGAACAGAGGTATCGCAAGCATATTTTTATTGCTCTATGGTGTTTCAAATATGAAATTGCAAAACAAAGAAGGGAGGGGGTATTTTAAAGCCTTAAATCATTCCTTTACACTTCCTAAATATTACTGTCTTCACACTATTGAATTAAATTTGAGCTGCACCTATAATGGAGCTTAATCTTTCCTTCCTTGTTTTTCCACTGCTTGTTCTGGTTGTGTGTTTCTTTGTCATTGAGTTATCCCTGATCTATATTTAAATGCGCCACTCCAGATTGTTGTCTTAAAGGGCTGTATTTCAAATGTTCTATGTTTCTTGAACTGCTCCTGAACACCTTATGATGGAGTGTTTCAAGGTTTGGATGAGCCCTTTAATATTCCCTGGACCCTGGGAAAGCCAGTTGTAATACTTATCTGTGTCTGTGCTGGTGCCTGTTACATGTCTGATTTCATCTCTACACAGCGTTTGGTTTCTGCGAGTACAAGGAGCCTGAATCCACACTCCGCTCACTACGGTTGTTGCACGAGTTGCAGATTGGGGACAAGAAGCTGCTGGTGAAAGTGGATGCCAAGACCAAAGCACAGCTGGATGAGTGGAAAGCCAAGAAAAGGAGCGCAAATGGGGTATGTAGTACTATATACCTCTGCTCAGTATAGATAGATAGCCAGCCGACGCATTCCCCTCTTCCCAAATGCATGCCCTCTTCCTATAAATTAAGTGGTGAAAGGTCCTTGTACCATTTACTAATCACTGTGAATTCGATGCGATCAGGGGTGCGTAACATGTTGTCCCAACTGATAACCAGGCCTACAGAGGTTATCACTTGGGACAACAGGCTTGACCTGGAATAAATATTAAATCACATGTTCATTTCCATTAGCTGCAGATTGATTTCAATTAGGACTTGCAGCCCCAGTAAGTAAAAAACTTGATCTTTCCAACTCATACTGATGGTGGAAGTTACAGATTGAGAGTTCAATGCTGAGGACACAAAAGAATGACTTGAAATCTCCCAACAGAAAAAAATTATAGGCTGAACATGACAACTGGGAATATACCAGTAATATAATATTAGGGAAACGTTGAAGGTTGGTGGATTAATTTATAAAAGCATTTATGCAAAAACATGAGACATACAGATGATCAGTTGCAAATTGGTTTGTAGACTGCAGACAGACCTGGCTGCATCCACAGTTTGATACTGGAATGAGATCGGTTTGAGTTTTAGTTTCACGGTGCAAATGGCATTAAGTAATGCAAGGAAACAAAGGTTTATGCAGTATTCACTTTGGTTATTTACCTTTTAAATTTGATTGAGAAGCAGATGAATCAGGTCTGAGTGTGAAGTTATGTGTGCCCCTGTCTCCCCCTCCATACAGAGCACGAAGCCTGACTCGAGTGTGGATGAGGTGGAGGAGGAGCTGGACGACGAGACAAAGCGGCGCGACCAGATTGTGAAGGGCGCCATCGAGGGACTGATCCGAGAGTACTCCAGTGAGCTCAACGCTCCCTCCCAGGAGGCAGACACACACCACAGGAAAAAGAAAAAGGAAAAGAAAGAAGATGTACGTTGTTCCTACTCAGATTTATCGATTATTGGCTAAAAATGGCATTATTCTTAAGTAATGTTTTAATTCCTATTAACTGGGTCTTTCTAAACCTCTTTTGAATATGAGCTACCATCCTGCCACTTTTTACAGAGCTATAAATAGTTTCCCAGATGGCTGGATGGTGGAGAATTAGCTGCTTCTGTATTTCATTGTAATTTCAGATTCATGATAATAACTTCAGATAATTTACCTCACTTCTGAGTACCTGTATTTTCCCTGATAGGCATCACAGGCACATTTCTTCCTCCATAGTAAATGTATTACATTGCCAATTTGCTCACAGTGAAAAATTGAGCCCAAGATGTCTACTTTAACACTCGAACAGTCGAGATTTTGGACTGCATACAACCGCCACACCTGCAAAATGTGCTGCTCCATTTTAAAATGGCTATGATGTGAAAATTAAAAACAATCGGATACAACTTAATATTTTTATTTTTGAACATCATACATAACATTTTCAGAGCAGAAACTTAGTATTTACATATATTAAGCTTTCTTTTTTAAAAGAGCACATATACATATACATAAACTGTAATAAAATAGACTATGCAATAAACTTCTGTGTAAACAAGTGTAGAAAAAGCTGTATGCACATATACAATTATAAAACAACTACTTATAAAAATAGCATAAAACAAAAATAACAACTTCTGCAACGTGAAAGCTCTTTGAGTGAAACAGAGTTCAAAGGCTGTCTGTTCAGAGTTCTTTCTCTGTACAATCTACGCAGAAAACACGTTTTCAACTGTACCAGTGCATTTGCCACAGACTGCCTTTTAACAATGGGCGCAGACATCTAAAGTTCTGTTTTTATTGCATTCGTGTCTTATCAAAATGTTTCTTCTGTAGCTCCATGGCTAGCTGCAAAATGAAGTCCCTCCAAAACCAAAGCGTTGATGGCTGCAAAGTCCAAAACATTATAAAAAACAGCCACAGGCCACCTGCGAGTACCACCTTTGACAGAATACAACCTTGCCATTTGATCCAGTATATCCACACCGTACTTAGTTGTGTTGTAAAATGAAACAGTCTTTAGCTTTCCTTTAGCATCAGTCCTGATAGTCACTGATTTGTGCAGGGAGCTTAGAATAAGCAATTTTTATTTATTTATTTTTACACCTGTACACAGTCAGGGTGGCACAGTCGTTCTGCCTGAGGAGTGCAGGGGGCTCACACGGCTTGAGCTGTTGGTGGTAACTAGAGGACAGGCAGACGAGAAAAAAGTAGCATAGCTATATCACACTGTATTGTGATTCAGTGCGTATTTTATGATAACTGCTAATAAAATTAATAATGTATGATGTATAGAATGACTTTCATTAGTGTTTCAGCACTCAACAGTATTATATAATACGTTCTTTCACAGTGACTTTGATTTTATTACAAAGACCAGACTAAATTGTCGGCTATATTATATTGATTTCAATGTGCCGCATAAACTGCGGGTCTGGCGGTTGCAGAAACAAGTACTTCTAACTTATTCATTTTGAGATTCTGCAGCTGAAACATTGTATGGGTATTTAATAAAAATATTTAGTAACACAAGAACGGACATGCACGAGATAGTCACATAAGCAGAGATATTGAAATGTTGAATTGCAAAATCTGTTCAAAAAGCGGCTATGGCGGTGCTAGTGTTAAGTAAGATGTGGCCAGGAGATTGCTAGGACATCATACAGATGTTTTTAGTATTCTTTTCTCTTTTTCTAACAGGAAGATATAAATGCAATAGACATGGAAGAAGACAAAAGAGACCTGATTTCTCGAGAGATCAGTAAATTCAGAGACACACACAAGGTAGTATTCTAAACTATGTTATATTTACCAAAACAAATACAACTTGCAGAAGATCTAGCATTAGTAGAATAATTAGTAAATGAAACACAATCCTTGAGTAGATATAGTTGATACCTAAGGAAGAACAGCCTTTAATCTGGAATTTTTACTTGTATGAATTGTAACATTTTGAAGATGTTTTAAGTAGCACTTTTTCAACAGGTTTAATATGCTACCCCTAAATATTTAAGCAAAATGTAAATAATTTGGCAGTTAGGATCCCTGCCCTCGAGTAATATTTCTAGAAAAAATAGAGTAGGAGCAGAGTAATTCTCTGTTCTAATCTACAAAAGAATTAGATGCATGTGTTCTCCTCAGGATTTTATAAAAGCATAACAGCACCCAGTTCCTATTGACTTCTCATTGTGTGTAGCTCTAAAACAAGAGGATCCTAACTAGGGAGTTCAGGACAGTTGTGGTAGCAATGTAGTGGTTACAGCGAACTGGCAAGGACTCTCTGCTTTAAAACCCTGATAAGAACACTGTATTAGGGGGCTGGACTCAAAGTCTACGAGACACACTGTAGGGACAGGTGGTAGAAAGTTAGGGAGTCCCTTATGTAATGTCCAGGTGAGAACATTATGATGTCGTTCATAGGGGCAGGGATCATTACCAAACATAAAAACTGCATGGACGTAATGTAAAATTCCCTTAAAGCTAATCTATTCATTAAACCCCACCATTATGGTAGAGATCATATGGTGACTAAAGCAAGATGAATCTCAGAGCTTTGGGAAAAGTAACATGGATAGGATGTAAGTATGAGCTTTCATTTCTATTTTACAACTGTTGGGCACCCCCTTCGGGAAGATGTGCAAAGGGGCAACTGGCTTTTGTCTATGCAGCACTGGGATTGTGCGAAAACACACTTGTGTGTTGGCGAGTGTTATTGAGATCCATAGCAGGGTCAAAGCCGGACTGTTCGTTTCTGGAGTGCCCAGTAGCTTTAAATGCTGTACAGGCCATCAGGTAATGGCAGTGATTTGAAGCCCATTAGCCCAGTGAACCTTTGCATGTTTTGCTGTGTATTTTTTGTGAACCAGAAAAATAAAATAACCACTGCAGTCATTCAGACTATGCAGACTGTCCATATAGCAGGGGGTGCCCATTCACAGCACGAAGGTCTCTGAAGATTGTCCCAGGTAAGACTTGTGTTCCTTTTTGTCTGCTTTTTTATTTTTCTTTTCACCTCACTCCTCAGCCCCTGTCTCTTCTTCGCTCCTGTCCTTCCCCTGGTATTTGTGTTGTGATTTTAGAGTACACACCCCTGCACAGCTGCTCCGTGTTTCCGGCCATGCATGCTTTTGTCATCATGAAGTGAAGATATTTCTTTAGTAGTCCATTCTGTGGACCTTTTAGTTTGGTCAGGAGTGAAATGTGAAGATTTGTTTTAGAAACTTGTTCTGCAGTGAAAGTACCAAAGGATCTGTGACGTCGACAAAAGCACATAGGCGCCTGTTAAAGGGCCATTACCAAGCTGTTTTAAATATATTTTTTAGCTCTAATTAGCAAAACAGCATTCTCACAGGTCCCTATTTTGATTTCATTCTTCACTGAAAGGCAGTTTATCAACTTCCAGTGCAACAGGTTTTAGGAGCCCATCTGATCTTAGTCTTGGAGTGTGGTTTCAGGTGGGGTCCTAATACCTGGATTGCTTCTCTGTTCTGTAAAATTATATATTTATTAATTAATATTACAGGGTGATTAGAAACTAAGTTTACCACATCAATGATATGGTGCATTTGTGGTTAACTAAACTTACTTTCTAATCGCCCTGTATGTATACATCAGAGATGCCAACTGCTACGATTTGCAATGTAGCCATTCCCACTTCACAATCAATTGACCGCACTGAAAAAAATTAAGCATACATGCAGTGCAAATCTAGTCCAGTTTTGTCAACCTGCACCTGCATTTTTCAATGCCTGTTGGGTCTTTGACCCAAATCAGGCAAAGTATCTCAGCATATCTGAGAAAGAAGTGTTTGAAGCCATTCTGCTGTTTGAAGACAACTGTGTAGCACAACATGAATACCATGCTTACCAGTTCTGAAAAAAGATGGAAACGAGATTCCCAACTCTTTGTAATCATTTTCTGCATCCAAAAATATACTTCAGGATGACCAGTGCTCCAGAATGCATCAAATTTACAATCTGTTGTATCAGAATAATATATAAACAAGCAAACCAAAACGTAAAATAACTGCTAACTACCACAGAAGCAACAGATGCGCACATTTTTTTTTTTTTTTACTTCAAACTTAAAGGTATGTGAAACCTACAGTTTTTGTTTGCTGTCCTGTAGAAACCCCACCAAATATTATGTAAAACGAACATTTGTTTATAGTTGTATATGCTGTGAAGTTTACAGATTTTTTTTTTTTACAGGATTAAAACTTGAACCTGATGTTGTGAAAACCGTAATAAGTAAACATTGATACATTTTCCCTTTTTTCTACTTCTATAAACAAACTAATTCTATGTTTATGTAGATAGTGTATATTAAAAAGTTGAATTTTCATCCCCATGATTTCGCACACCATTTTCCCCTTCCTCTGTGGTTTTGAACAGATTTACTGTGACTGCTCTGTCATTTTTAGTACAAATTACCGTGACAGAATCCCAGCCTTACTCATCAGTTATTAAAATAGGAATCACAAGTCAAACAACAAATGTCACTCTTCTCCATCTAAAAGGTTAATGTTGACTTGTCAGAAATATTGAGAGGAATTTACCTCAGAATGGTCATGCATTAAAAGAACTGGTGTCTCAATCTCACGTTTACTGTGAATACTGCCGGATTGACGACTTTGTGAAACATAGTGGGCGTCATGACTGTATCGCTCACATAGGTACGAAGAAACACCAGCAATAAGCAAAATCTGACACCCCCATTTCTGTTTATTTGTGTAAATGGGTTTTGAAGTTTAACTCGCTTTAAATTAATTATTGGATACTACACAGCATTTTGTGCTTTGATAGTTGCAGAGTAGTAAAAATGTTAAATCTTTCTTGGTTTTGAGGTTGAATATTTCAGTCTGGGTTTGGCACTTGAGAGATCCTAAAACACTTTTCATTACTAATGTTTAAATACAGAATACATAGAATTCCAATTTAAAAAAAAAAAGAGAGAGAATCAGTGTTGAAGTATTTTTTACTGGGGTTTAATGTCTAAATACTGTGTTTTTTACATTACTAAAATGTATAGATAACAGCAAAAATGAGGTAATTGGCTTTGCAGGGACCAGGAATTTTCTCCTTTCAGAAGTTGGCATCTCTGTATACAGTAGTACTTAAAAAAATAATTAAAAATTAAACATGTTTCCAATAGGTTTTCTATTATATTACTGTATTTTGCCTGTATTTATAGCAATATAAATTACAAAAATAGATCCTAATACATCGCCCTGGCTTGGAAATCCATACATTGCCACCAGTCTGGAAAAGACATTGCTATAAATCGGGCAAATAATGTAGGTTATAAAGCTCTGCTGTCATGTTAGGTCTCAAAGAGGTCGGTCGCCAGGTAGCCATGTACAGTGCTTCCTCTTTATTTCTCTATTTGACTTGCACATCAGAAAATCGTGAAATTGTGAATGACCCTTGTAAACTATAGGACAAGACAATTTACTGTCACCTTAGTCTAAACATGAATTATGGAATAAAAAGGAAGCACTGTATTTGCAAGTAAACATCATTCATGCAAACAGGCTCTTAAGGTAAGTCTAATAAAAAAAGTATTTATTTTATTCTTCTTATAAAGGTTAAGTAGGCTTGCTTTTATACTACAAATAACTTACATATGTATATTAAAATAGATCCTGTTAAGTGTGTCTTGATTCACTTCCCCAATAAGGCTTTTGCTTAATGTCTATAATTCCTATAATAGCCAGCAGTGTGTGTTTAGATGATTCCTTTTGAATGTGCTCTTGCTGTCTGTCAGTCTGCACTCCTCTCTTCCTCACCATGTTTGGCATTCTCTGCTGTCCTGTCTTAGCTGTGTCTGCAGCATCAATATACCCAACACAGGCTCATAATACGGGGTTACTCTGGGAATGTGCTGTTGCACGTTATTGTCGAACTACTCAGATGCTTAATTCTTCCTTTAGAATGGGTTATGTTTCCTATCAATGCTTATGGAACTTAAGTGAGTTTTCCTTGAGAAGGAGTTACCTATATTTCAATATAGTAAACTGACCTGCTCGGGCCCTTTTCATTTAAAGGCATTAAAGCTCATTTTGGTAAGTATTCATTAAACCGCATTACAGTAAAACCGTATATTCTAGGGACGTGAAACGTACAAAACCCCCTGAGACTGAGGGCTCTGACTGGGCCACTCCAAGGACATTTACCTTTTTATTCCTTAGCCACTCCAGTGTAGCTTTGACTGTGTGCTTTGGGTCGTTGTCATGCTGAAAGGTGAACTTCCGTCCCAGTTTCAGCTTTCTTGCAGAGGACAGTAGGTTTTCCTCAATGACTTCTCTGTACTTTGCTCCATTCATTTTCCCTTCTATCCTGACAAATACCCCAGTCCCTGCCAAAAAGTTAAATTTTAGTTTCGTCAGACTACAAAACTTTTTGCCACGTGGCTACACAGTGTTTTTTTTGCATACTTCAAACAGGATTCAAGGTGTGCTTTCTTGAGTAATGGCTTCCTTCTTGCCACCTGACCATACAGGCCAGATTTGTGGAGTGCTTGGGATATTGTTGTCACATGCACACTTTGACCAGTCTTGGCCATAAAAGCCTGTAGCTCTTGCAAAGTTGCCTTTGGCCTCTTGGTAATCTCTCTGATCAGTCTCCTTCTTGCTCAGTCATCCAGTTTGGAGGGACTATAAGGCAACAAAAGGTGAATTTTGTAAGGGAGTGTAGACGTTCTATAGGCACTGTATAGATGTATGGAGGTTTAAACTTCTGCTTAACAATTTTGGGAACACATTCTGCATCTAGGGTTGTAAAGTTTAAATGTGTACCTATTTCAGTTTAGTTTACTGCTACAACTACTCTGCGTTTATCCATTCACTTAACATGTAAACTAAACTTTAGGTTATTCATTACCTTTGTTCCGTGAACCAGTTTATTTTGTTACATTCTGTATGCTTAGTAAATGGGGAAGGCTGTTCTTGCAATGTAAAGTTTAATGACACAATGTCTGAATGCTGTTTTTTCATTTAAATTCAATGAGTCCCTAGGTATTGCTTTGAATTTGGTACATTTTCTGCAGTTAGTGTTTACATTCACTAATAGCCATGAGTGTGGCGATGTGAGTATAAAACGTCTCTGACACAGTGCAGAATCTTTTATGTATTACAAAAAAACCAGTAGCTACACATGCAAAGATAAACATAGCATTGGCATGGCATAATGTATTGAACTTATTTCAACAGCAGCATATTTATATTTTTGGTTAAATTGATTCACAAGAGAAATCATAAATGCGCATATCTAATATACACAATAGATGGAACATTTATTGCTGATGCAACAGTGTCCTTAAGTGAGCTTTATATCTAACTTGCACATCTGTTGAAAGTCTGGCCAGTTCGTCAGTCATAAGACCCAGTCTGCTAGGTGATATAGAGATCCTTTAAGTCTGCTTCTAAGAAGGTTGGGTATATTGATAGCTTCTTGCTTTGGGAGGGGGGGGGGGAAGAACCCAAAATGTCATTATTGCTTGTTGGATGGAACAAGCCACTCTCAGCTCCAGGAAGATTCAACAGTAGGGTAAGATGCTTTATTTGATTTGTTTAATTTGATTTGCGAAAATTAAAAATGTTATTTTTTCATATAAGAGTGAATCGCCTGTTTTCTGTTACGTTTTAAGGGATGATTTTTTTTTTTCTGTATACCTTAAACAGATTGATGCATATCCCCTTCAGCCCCTGGTCATGTCTTTCATGGGTTTTCACTCATGGGATTTCTTTTGAACACTGAAGCAAATCAGGTCTGAAGGGGATATTGGAATCTGGGATGCTTAGAATTGAGTATCATTCATTTCTATTTTATTTTGTTACCTGTGAACCATTTTACCTGCTTTTCCTCCCAGACCTAGCTATTATACATTGTAATCGCAGTGCTGCCGATGAAAACCATAGCACACCCATCTGTAAGTCACAACCAAACACATTGAGGAAGGATATATATATATATATATATATATATATATATATATATATATATATATATATATATATATATATATATATATATATATATATATATAATATGAATAGTTTTTTTTAAATAAATGTTTTACGTTGCCTTAAAGGAATCGAACGCCTTAAAGGGTTTCCAGCCTCTGTTTCAGGGTCCCCCTGGATTTGAATCACATATGGGGCTCCAGTGGTTGATTCTACTTTTTAGAAAAACTTCGCTACTGTTACATTTATTCCATTAACTCCTGTTAATATTATAAAATGAGGCAACACACATTGAGAGTGCTTAAGATAACTTGAAATATACAATTTGCAATTTGAAATATACTTTGTGTGGTTTTAGGTTTGTAAAATGAACAGGTGTTTTACCTCTTAAAAAAAAAAATAAATGGAGGAAAATATGGCCCAGTATTTCCTATTTGATTTGACATTTGTTTGCACGTCAAAGGTTAAAAATAAAACAAGGAATGAGTCAAACCTTTGTATAGACCACTTCTGTTTTAGGGTCTTGAAGTGGGGAGAAACCCAGTTACATAAGTCCTATCAGGCCAGATGTACATTTTTTTATTTAATACTTATAGAAGGCAGTTTATGCTGCAAAACAAACCCTAAAGTAGTTTGAGTACAAGAATGTTTGTGTAGATGGTCGATTCAAACTTAGATTTTGGTCTGTTGGAAAATCTATCTGGTATGTAAGAATGTTCAAATCTTTGCAAAGTGGGATAGGGGAGGAGGCTGTAAACCACTCGTATTATGTGTAGATTCATGCTTTGTTTTGGTTTTTTGGTTTTTTTTGCACGATATTTAGTCTTGTGGTTTTAATCTTGAGTGTTGTACTCATTTTCTCCTGTTATGTAAAGGCTTGGAAAAACCTAACCGGTATGGAAATCTTTTCTTTATCGGCTTGTAGAAACTGGAAGAAGAGAAAGGGAAGAAAGAAAAGGAGAGGCAGGAGATCGAGAAGGAGCGACGGGAGAGAGAGAAGGAACGGGAGCGGGAGAGGGAGAGGCGTGACCGGGAGAGAGAGAGGGAGCGAGAGAGAGAGAAGGAAAAAGAGGAGAGGGAGAGGGAGAGAGACCGGGAGCGGACCAAGGACAAAGAGAGAGAGCGAGAAAGAGAGCGTGAGAAAGAACGAAGCCGGGACCGCAGCAAGGATCGCAGCCGATCGCGGTGAGCAGACACACCTCTTAAACCACATGTCCAAGACTTGGCAAGGACATCCTAAAGCCAAAAAATAAATACAAATTGAATAATGTAACCTTTT
Source organism: Polyodon spathula (assembly GCF_017654505.1). NCBI lineage: Eukaryota > Metazoa > Chordata > Actinopteri > Acipenseriformes > Polyodontidae > Polyodon > Polyodon spathula. Next base: position 20,629,844 of record NC_054550.1, read on the forward strand.
AAATATGATTAATTTACTTAAACTACATAGTTTTATTGGAAAAGAAATACTTCAGTAAAGATTTTTTGCTTTTTGACTACCTCCTACCATTATTTCTTATATACGTTTTATCCACTCAGAGATCCTTCACCTCCGAATCAGGCAAATGCAAAAGTTATATTAGAATCTAGGGATATATTATGGTCCGACTATAAATATCTCACACTAGCATTTGTACATATACAGTCCATTCTCATTAAAACTAACTCTGATTGGATGCATTTGTGAAAAGTATGAATTTTCAACAAGGTCCTGGCCAAATTTAGCAGTCTCGTATTGTAAATTATTTGTTAATACAAATTAATTTAACACAAATTTCCAGTTAGTACAAATTATTTTGGAGCCCTCACAGAGAAGAAAATGTGAGTAAAATGAATCGCCCTAATTTGAACAGCTGAGTGTAAAGAGTATTGGGAAATGTAATAACTTGCATCCAGATTAGTGCCTCTCTACTGTGTTTTAGTACTGTTTGGGGACTACAGAAGCTATGATGCATTTCGAGTGGCCATAGTGCTCACACAAAAACTTGCACTTGTAGACAAAAGTGGAGGTTTTGAAAGGATAATGCACCACCAAGAAAACAAGATGTTGCTGCACAGTTCTACATTCCCACACACTTTGTCAACCATTCTGAAAAAAACGTGATACAGTAATACAGGCCTATGAACAGCAGACTGGACGCTTTTGTCCTCTGTATGATTTGCTCAATACCCTGATGTCAAACACCTTGCTTTTGTGGCTAAAAAATCTTAGTGATCAGAATAGGACACTTACAGCCACTTTAATAAAACGCACTGCACTTTTAAATGTATAATACTTTTAATTGTTCTGTAATTGAAATTGGATTTCAGTGTTACTGTAAATTCAATAAAAACTGACAGTATGCTCTACTCTGACTCCTGATAATAGGAATTGCTGATGTGAAATGCTCAGTTTTCCCTCTAAGCTTTTTAGATACTGAGAAACTTGCCATTTTGACAAAGAGTAAATTATCAGTGAGAAACCTTTGGCCACGCATTAACACTTTTAATATATTCTTGTTGCATTATACAATTTTGAAACAATATTCCAACACAAGTATCTCAAATTTTACAATTTACTTTAAATTTAAGCAAGACATTTATTATGGCTCTGCCTCTAATTTTGAGTATCCTCTGATCCTGTGCAGCCCTGTTGGTTGTTATCATAGATAGACTGCATGCTTAACTGGTGGCCTGCATAAAATTGCTTTATACTATTGCATAAAACACTGGCATCTGCACTGCCTTCAGTTGTAACCGTCTTTATGGCTACTAATTGTTCTATTCTTGAATACCAAATTCAGTTTTTCAAAAAGGGCCAATTCCATTTGTTCCCACTTTTTATCAACGTATCATAATTAAATATGGCATTTGAACATAAATATGATGATAGTTAAAATAAGTAAATTTAATAAATATGACCACTTTTTTTTTTTTTTAAATCAGTCTCTTGTTACTGTAATAGTAAGTAAAGCACCTGAAGACACTTCAAACCCGTCATTATGTTTATAGACAACTTGGCTCATTGCTGGCATTAAAATAAGCAGGGAAACCTAAGAATTATATTATAACAGTTCAGAAAACCAAATGTCCAGCACAGTTGTGAGAATCATATTTACAGTCTTCCACTAACACAGTAGTTCAGTCTAAAATAAAGGTGTTTTGAAAATACCTGTTTAGCTTATTGCTGGCATTTACATTAACAATAAAAAAATAAGAAACCGTTTAGTAACAGTCCAGCAATGTCATGTGAGAGTAATCCTATGTACAGTACTCCACAAATTAAGTTTAGTGTTTTACTGGCATTATAATAACCAGGATAAAATATGAAATACTGATAGACGTGTTGACTGACTTGTTGCTCTAAAACAGGTTCACTGCTATGTATTATCTGATTGTAATTTAGATAACGCCCCTTTTATTGTAAACACTTAATTGATCCTCTCAATTGGTTCTTTCCTAATTCTTCAGTGTTATTTGCAAGATTTAAAGAGGTGTGTCTCCAGACAGAATGTCTGTGAAACCAACGGTGTGTAGTGTAGTGACTACATCCTTTACACAGTAAAGTGATCAATTACCTTTAAGGATTGTATGGCTAGAAACATAGTTTTGAGCTAATTTCTTTGTTGTCAGAAAATATAATTCAGTTAAGAAATGGTCATGGTTTAACATTTTTAGAATTGCTAATTGTAGCTTCATTAAAGGCAGGTAGTATGGAAAGAAATAAACTAAACAATAATGAAATACGCAACTAATTTAGATTGCTTACTTCGGGAAGTAAGCTAAATGAGAGCAGTACCTTGGGTCTTAGTTTTTCAGCATAGAATAATACAGTGCTTTGCCATTGTTGCCGTCTTATTTGCTTTCTTATTATCTACGTGTTTATGCCGGGCATTGTGATATTTAATGGTGTCACATGATGAATAAACTCACAAAATAATAAATGGACAAGGTGTTCTTCAATTACTGTAGACCAGTGGTTCTCTGTCCTGGTCTTGGGGGACCACTGCCCTGCTGGTTTTTGTTCCAACTGAGCTCTCATTTACTTAGTTGAACCCTAATTGAACTAATAATTTGCCTAATCTGAGCTCTTAAATTATTTTAAACAGATGGAGTTCAATTTTTTATAAGCTACACAAATGAAAAAATCAAATTAAGCTAATTAGTTTTCGAAAGACGTTTCAAGTGACGTGGTCCTTATTACGTGTCTTGAGCTGGTGGGCAGGCAAGCCATATCTCTGATTCGCTTAAAGCGGTTTCAGACCTTAAAGTTTTGTTTACTTTTGTGAAAAAATGGAGCATGCTTGTGTAGTTATCGGCTGTTGCAGTAGGCATGGACGAGACAAGGTTTCATTTTACAGCTTGCCGAGGGTTATGCAATTGCAGGGAGAAAAAATAATATATAACGCAACAAAGACTAGGCTAGCTAATGCATGAAGGGCAGACCTGAAGGAGTGTAGCTACTTGTCCTCAAGAGTGTGTTCATGACATTTCATTATAGATTATGTTACTTTTAATGCAATACTTAATAGTAGTTATTTGAAATGTCTGTTCCAGAAATGTAATATAAATACATTACAGTAATATAAGAATATAAATTAAGCAACACATTTTTAATGATTAAATACCTCAATATAGTATTTTTTTTTATAAATACATCAATATATTGTTTCATTTTGTAAGATGCAGAATGCAGTGTTATCGCAGAAGATTAGAAAAGAGAGAGTTCCTGCATTTAAAAAAATATATCTTTTATTGGTTTCGTGTCTTAGCAAAAATTCAAAAGGGAAAAGAAACATTTGTAAACTTGCTAGTTAGTTTCATTATATTGTTTGGGTCTCTTTAATTTTTGTGCAAATATAACTTGGTATCACGAATAAACTAATAAAAAAAAAAAAAGTAAAAGTTACTCGCCTGAGTTTTAATGACACAAAGGTTGTTGATGATGCACGTCTTCACCTCTGTAACCCATCCACAGATAAACTGGTTGTATAATTCCAGTCCTTTGTGCATCTCAAATCTTCGAGGGCATATGGACTAGGTGTACTAATCAAATCATTCATTATGTCCGGAAAACAAACGCTTGGCAGTAATTGCACGTCCTTGCTCCATCTTTGCTCAGAAATAACATACAGCTCTATATGCATCTTCACTGTATCTTTTCTTAGATAATCCATCTAATTTCCTAAAATAGTGAGAATGCTACCATTTCCGACATTGTTCACTGATGTGTATCTGTAAAATTCACATGTGCCCACCAACGTGGCTGCCGTCTCTGTTAAGAACAATTGCTACGTGATTTATGACGTCATTGAAAACGATCTATACATTTAACCCTTTGAGTAGTGAGTTCTAAAGTGCACTGCAGGTCCTATGAGTTTTTTTTTCTTTCTACTGCATGCGCTTGATTATTACGAGTACAGCGTACAAACCAGCTGAAAGCTATATGTTTGTAATGAATACTGATGTAATTCAGACAAATCATTTTTACTGTAAATAAATAATCAAATAAATATATCTTTTTAGTCATAAGGAAAGATTTTGTCTAAAAAATAACATGTAGTCAATAAACAATGGGGTGGAACAACCACAATAACGAGTCCTTAAAAAAGAAAAAAGGCTGAACTATAGAGAGCTAGTGAGAGAGACATGAATAAATTATATCCGGGTAAACAGGTTGTGGGGGCAGAGGGAGTGAGAGTGTCTAATGCTTCAGCCTATGATTCTCCTTGAAGCATGGAGCAACGCACAGAGCTTGGCGCCACCTCTTCGCTGTCACTTGATGTTGATGGTAAATATTCTTCGCTTATGTCTTCACTGACAGACTTGCTGACATTTGATTCAGTGGAAGAATTTTATGTATTTGAATTTAAATCGGAATCTGAATTCAGTGTTATTACTAAATACTTTCTCACTGAGAGATTTGGGCTGGTTTACAAACGCTGTTGACATTTTTGTAATTTAGTCAATATCTGGCAGAGGGTGCAAGGGACCAATAAAAGGAGTTACACAAATCTAGTGTTACAGTATCATGTGATCAGGGGTTTCGTAGGTTCAGTAATTCAAGTTTAAAGTTGCAGAACGTACCGGTACATTTCTACTACTCTAGATTAAGTATGCTGATTACATTTTTACCAGTTTCAAAACACTTATGGTGATTTCTGAAATGGTCGTTTTTTTTTTTTTAAAAGGGAACTAAAGTAAAAATCATCAGTGTGTATTGTGATTTTTATTTGTTTACCGGAGTATTTATACTTGTAAATAATGCAGATTGTGCTTCACTTATTTTAGTATTCAATTATACGACGAGTTAAAAACTGTAAAATTCATGAGCAGCACTATAGAGGCAGAATCGCCAGCCTGCTTCTCCCACCCTGTACAGGTAGACTCGCTGATGCCCAAGCGAGCTCTCATATTTGATAATAACTTGCGAAAGTTAGTAAACTGCGCATTTTAGCTTTAGAGGGAACGCTGCTGGTAATACACATTTATCTAGAAAATAGCTTATCCATTAGTGATGAATTGTAGTCCAATATACTGCAGCACCTTTACCAAATTCACAAATACCTGTCAATACAAACAAGTGCTGTATACATCAATTAGATTAGCTATGAGTCTTTACAGCTAAAATGTTTGACAGGCACACTTGTGTTGGATTGTAGGGTGGTCATGCATTTCCTAGTAGACACAGGTTTGATGGGAGATTCTCTGTATTGCCTCTAATGATTTTGTGCGTCTGTGCAGGGAGAAGAGTCGCGATAAAGACAAGAAGCGTGACCGTGAGGAAGATGAGGAGGAGGCTTATGAGCGCAGGAAACTTGAAAGGAAACTGCGTGACAAGGAAACTGCATACCAGGAGGTAAGCTATATATCCAAGTATGGACAGGGCAGACTTCCACTGTCAAACAGCACATGGAGAACTAGAATCTAGTTTGTCAGCAACCAGCCAATATACGTCATTATTTAGAAGTTGCAAACCGACTGTTTTTTTTGCTTTTAAATGTAATTTTACTGTATATATTATCATTCAATAATTTGATGGTTCATTTGTGCAACCTTTTGAATATCTTGTAGAACAGGATTTTGCAAGTGGTAATTTTAGTGATCTGGATAGTTCGTAGAATTTGATTGAATAAGACAACATGAGCTACTAAGACAATGATGCAACAATTATCGTTATATTCTCATTCAGAATAAACAACTTCAATAATTGCGTGAAATATAGCAATTTTTTATTGTATTTAATGATTTTAGCGGCTTAAAAACTGGGAAATTCGGGAGAGGAAGAAGGCTCGGGAATACGCAAAAGAAGCAGAACGGGAAGAAGAGAGAAGGCGAGAAACGGTCTGCAAAAAAACTTTACTCTTAAGTAACTGCCACCTTTTAAACAAGTAAATTCCTCTCCCTTGGTTTACTAGTTAACTAGTAACATTTAGAAAATCCAAAAACTACAACATTAAGCATCTGACAACTTCTCCTCTGAATTTCTGCATTAAGTTGCAATCACATCTGACTTGACTATGTAGCATTCTGGGTCATTATTAAACCTAGGTTTTAGTTTTTTTTTGTTTTTAGTTTTTTTGCCGCAAAGATGTATTGTGGCTGTAGATGTATTTTTCTTCACATATTTACGTGTCAGCACTGGCAGGGTTCGACATTAACCATGGCCCGTCATCCCGGGGCCAGTAGAGAGCGCAGTTTGGCCAGAAGTTATGAAGCACCACAGGCCCAACTTGGCTGGTAACATTGTTTAACTGTGTAATGTATATAGTATAGTACACATGGCTTCTGTTTTATGAACGCAAGATAATGGGTTAGTGTGCCAAAAGATCTGAGAAGATTATTTTGTATTATGATTATTGTTTGAATAGTGTTTACTATTATGATTAGTATAAATCTGTTAGCGTTGCTAACAGCTCAGTTGTGAGTTTGCTTGTAAAAAAAAAGTTATTTGTACACATACATTTTCAAATCTTGAACACAGTATTTTCATTTTCTGAAAAGCACGCCAATATGTGCATGTTAAATGGCTAAAATAACTACAATAGCATATATCTAAAGGCTTCGCTTAACCACTTTTGTTATTTGAGACGTGGGCTGTCTTTGGTTACCGTACACATTACTAAACATATGGAAATGAAAAAACATCATGAAAGAATATGCATGGGGTTTTTTTTCAGAACCGAGTCTGTCTGTGTTAATAATGCAGTTTGCAAGTGCGCTCAGCTCGTTTTATATAGTGTGTGAAACGGATGTTTACAATATCCTGCAAGGCATACTGAAAGATGGCAGCTATTGCTCCGGTTTTTAATATAGCATGTTTTAGATTCTTACACATTGCTGTGGAAGAAAGCACTGTGGAGCACTTCGTTAATTTAAGGAATGCATCTCTTGAATGCCTACAGTAGAATAATGTAGTTTACCCAGCTCTGCATGGTTCTCCTAATGTCAGCATTAAACAAAGTAATTTGAGAAAAGATTGAATACATTTTACTGTTTTATGAGTTTTGTCGCGTTCGGAAAGATTTTGGTTTCTACCAAAGCTTCAGTTTCTCACACTGTCCATGTAGTTTAGGATCACCAGATTTCCACAGTGAAAATAAACAGGGAGGTTTTTTTTTCTTCTTTAATTTACTGACCCCTGTAACAACTCTGAAGCCAAAAATAACAGTATATAAAATAACATAATAATAGTTTTAAAAATTAAACATCGGGTGAATTTATTGCAGAGGATAACTAGGCTAATTATTTCATTTTTATATTGTGATCTAGTCAAAGCATGTTAAGTGTACGAACAGATTTTATAAAAGAGATTAGCTATTACCATTTAAACATATGGTATACACATAAAATGGTTAAACAAATAATCCATAAGACTCTTTGTTTTTTATTTTATTTTTGAATGGCGCTAACACACAACCTAATACATTACTCTGCTATTAACTTGTCGAGCAGGGTGATACAGTGGGCGTGATTTATTCACCGGTTGCTCCACCGGTGAGCCTATGTGCTCACCGAACTGTTGTTAATCAGCCACCAGACTCGCAGAGAGAAAAAAGCCGGTGAGATTCACCGTAAACAATGTATAGAAAACAGACGCCTCCATGGAATCTGTCAATGTGGACTGTGGGCAGACTAAATTAAATATATAGTGGACAAGAATACTGTAAATTGTGAAGTAATAAGTCCTACCAAATCTCATTAATTTAGGAACTTTTCAACCTTTTAAATTAAGTATTCAAATTATAAAACAAAAATTAAGTTGATTTTTTTTTTTTAGTGGTCGCCAATTGTTTTTACATTTTTTCTCCCAATTTGGAATAGCGAATTATTTTTAGGTTCTGCTCACCGGTCCACCCCCGCGCTGACTCTGTCCTCCGAAGCGAGTGCCATAAGCTTATTTTCACACTGCAGGCCCAACATGCAGCCACCTCAGAGCTACAGTGTCAGAGGACAACGCAGCTTACAGGCAAGCCTGGAGGCACCCGGCCAGACTACAGGGGTGTGTGGTGAACCAAGGGCACCCTGGCCGACATAACGTATGAACAATTCTAGTACTAGTTGCCATATTTAATGTCACCAAACTGTTGTTTTAATCCAGTCATCGGTGGATGTACTTCCGGCTCACCAATACATTTGCAGCGGTGAATAAAACAACGCACCCAGTTTTGTAATTGTTATTGGGCCAGTTAAAATTGTGTCCGGGGCCAGTAAAAACACAACCTCAGTGGCCCAAGGGGCCAGTAGTAAAAAATATAAATGTAGAGCCCTGACTGGTATACAAGCTGTTCTACAAAGTCCACAATTCACTTGACCAGACTCAGCTTCTTGGCAAATGAATACTCAGAGGCTGGCCTGTGGAGTGTAACGTGCCTTGCTTGTTTATCGTGGTGCATTTTAAAGTTGTTCCTCTATGTGGATCAGGAGATGGTATAGGCAACATGTAGGCAAAGTTCAATTACGAATTATTTCAAATGAGAATATATAACTAACCCCCTATAATATCTCTAATAATTTGGAAAATTAAAATACAAGGAAGCACATCTGAAGCGGTTTTGCCAAAATAATATTTGAGTTTTTGTAGGCTTTCCAAATGGTCTGTATCACCCAGAGAAGCACACATGTGTGCAAATAACTTAACTTTTAAAAAGCGTAATATAATATTTTCTGGTGTAATCTGCATTTCACCAAAGGGGTCAGTCTAGCTTGTCTCTGTTTATAAACTCTTGCAGCATTAATAGCTTGACTGCTGAGTATAGATTAAACAAGATTTTAACTTTTAAAGCTGATGAGCCTTATGAGGTGATTTATTTGTCATTTTCAATCTGCTGCTACTTCAACTACCAAATTTATTTTCACACACGCTGTTTATTTTACACGCGCTGTTTAAAAATAACTCAGTGGACACTCAGTGCTGCATCTTCAGCCCTGCCCCACTCCTTGTTCGCTGTATTTCACGTACCTCTTCATAGTCGTGCATACTGATAAATCATATCCTGATCACTTGTTTTACCACGAAACTCCTCAATAGTGCGATCAAAGTTATTATTTTATTACTAAAACATCAAAAAAAAAAAAAAAAAAAAAAAAAAAAAAAAAAGCTCTGCAAATGCCAGTGATATTCTTTGAGTGCTGGATGCGGAAGCTGCTGTCTTGTTTATTTATGTCTGTGTTGTGTCTGTGGTGCAGGGACACTGTATTGCTCAGATACGCCCCTTTTTTTCGGCTTCTCTCTGCCATTAAAAGGTTTACTGTGATTTTATCGGAGAAAAAACAACTAGAGACTTGTACTTGACGTCTTTTTGATATCAGGCCAGGAAGGGAAAATTTGTAATGTTGGACCTGGTCCGACATAGGACCGCAAAGGGTTAAACAGTTTAGATCTTTTCAATATTATGAGAACTTCTTGGGTAAAACCTAACACAACCTTTCAATTTGATCTGTGACTAAAGATGGCTGCCATATTGTGTTCATTAGACTTTTCTGGATGATCAGCATGGTAAGCTATTGGCTTCATACTCTCAACACAACTGTAGTCTATAGCATGATTCACACAGGACTAAACAGGTGTCCTCTGTGTTGGTCAAAAGCAGGGGACCTGTGATAACATCCTAGACGAAGATTAGTTTTGTTGTGGCCAGAGAAGGTGCTTTTTTTGTATTATTTGTAAATCATGAACCAGGTGTAAATTGTTGTTGTACCTTTTTCAAAGGCTAGAATAACCGTTTTACCGTAATATGTCTTTCAATACATATTTTCAAATGCACCGTTCAAAGCATCAATTTAGTTCGCTAATTATGTTTTGTATTTTCTCCCGTCCCTAATTTTTTATGCCCAATTGTTTTGTTTTACTGAATTGTAAAATCTCAGGACAGCTCGAACGAATTAGTATTATATTGTGAAGGCAGGTATTGATTTGAGGTGAATACCTTGGAAATACTATCATTACTAACATAACACTGACATGGTCGATTCGCACAGGAGTAAAAAGACGCTTGAATTTGAAATTTTAGAGGTCTATATGTCCTGTAAAAAAGTCGGAGGACCTCCTGGGAATTATCTGGGATAAAAATCAATGCCATGATCTATGGTGTCAAAAGCAGCTGTTAGGTCAAGGAGGACAAGCACAGAGGGAGCATCAGCGTTGAGCAGGAGATCATTCACAATCCGTAGCAGAGCAGTTTCAGTACTGTGATGCGGCCAGAAACCAGACTGTAGCGATTCAAGCAGATTGTTGTCTGTGAGATGTTTAATCAGCTGACTGGCTACAGCCCTTTTCAAGAGTTTTTGAGAGAAAAAGGCAATTGGAGATGGGACGGAAATTAGATAAGTCAGCCGGGTCAGGGGAGGGTTTTTTGAGTACCAGTGTGAGTCTGGCAAGCTTGAGGGCAGCAGGAACTGAGCCAGAGTCGAGGGACAGGTTGAGAGTGTGCAGAATGGAGGGAGCAAGATCAGAAGCACAGAGACGGACACAGTTAGTCGACCAGGGGTCCATGGGGCACGTAGCAGTAATTGATTTCAACAGTAAGCCGGAAACATGAGCAATGGAGAGAGGAGAGGGCAGGAGGAGCAACCTGAGGAGCGTCGAGGTGGTCAAGTAGTAGAATGGGTTTGTGGTGGGCGAGTGTAGAATAAATGTTGATTTTGTTCCAAAAGAAAGAGGAGAAATCATGACAGGTAAGAGGAGGATGGACGGGAGTTAGATCGGTCGGTTGCTGGATGCAGGATTTGGACAGTGGTCTTGAAGAGAACATTGGGTTTACAGTGTCCCATAGTTATGATTTCAGAGAAGTATTTCAAGGTTTGTCAGAGGAAATAGCCCTTTTGGGTGGCTAAAAGCAGCGAGTGCATGTCGTTTACAGAGTGCCAGGATTCAGTTAGACAGATCAAGATTGGTATCAGTTATAAGTTCACTGAGAAGCAGAGATTTGTTAGTTAGGGAACGCCAGTTGAAAAAGGAGATTTTCAAGTTTGTAGCAGGCAGCGTAGGGGGAGAAGCAGTTAGTAAGGGTATGTGGGCAGGTACTTACCAGTGTTCATTCTGTGAGTGGAGAACGAGTGAGCCTGCTTTGTCCAGGGGATCCTGACGTTAGGTGTCAAGGAAGAAATGAGGCCTCTAGTAACCATCTGGAGGGATTGGGAAAAGGTCCTAGTTCTGCCTGTCCTCGCTCGGACTACCACAGCTTAGACTGCTCTTGAACGTGTGGCCCTTCGACAGCTGGCGTTCAAAGACACAATTTGCCAGTGTATACTATCCTGTTGGCCTAGAGCCGTATACATAACACACCTTTCTAATCAGCCTCCCAATTCAACACAGTTCAGCACACAAGATTTAAATTACACTTTTTAAGTGCAGCCTGATTTACCTTAACAAAATCAACAATTTAACTATTTAATGCACTGGAATGCACTTACCCGTTTCAATGTTGTATTTCGCCAGCAGCTAGAAGCAAACGCGGCTCTGCAGATTAATCACAAATCAGGCTTTAGACATACCTGTTACTATTGCCTATTTGTATTTTATTTTCCTTCCAGGCAAAAGAAGCCAAAAGACTGAAGGAGTTTTTAGAAGACTATGATGATGACCGGGATGATCCTAAATATTACAGGTAATCCTGGATAATGTAAACCTGTTAATAAAATTGTAGCTGACAGAGCAGTTCTATGAATTCTCTACCATGCACATCTATTTATTTAAATGAGCAGTTTTAAAGGAAACATGTTTTAGCAAACATGTATTTTTACTGTAAAACATGAAATCTGGTACTACACTAGGTTAGAGAATTATCGGTTTCCAAGTCGTGCTTTTAGACTGTCTTCCACTTCCTGGGCCTTTTCGGCTGGAGGGTGAAATTGTCCCTACCCCTTAACTTCTTGTCTTTCCTGTCAATCTTGTCTTTCCCCTGTTGACTGACATGCTTTGACCAGAAGACGCTGCTGGGGTGAAATAACCAAGGATTTCAAACTTGGTTTAACCTAGTGTAGTACAAGATGTCTGTTTTTCAAATTTAATAACATGTTTGCTATGTTTCTTTAAAAAAAAAAAAGAGCATGTTTAAGACCCATGTAGTTAATGTAAGTGCAAAATGGGTAGTTTGGAATTATTTTGTTAACTATAATTACTTTTGAAGGGTTTGCATTTGAATCTTCCTAAAAGAATTTGGAAGAAACTCTAAACTGCTATTGATACGGTTACTTAATGTAGGAGTGTAGTTACTTTAGTATAGGAGTATGGTAAACCTTTTGTCAGCTTTGGAACTTTACCAAGAAAAAGAATCCACGTGAGTATAAAATCAACAACATGTTTCTTGATGTCTTGCATAACAAGGGTGAGGAGGACATGTGTTTGACTTTGACAACTGTGTGCTGTTCAGGGGCAGCGCTCTCCAGAAGCGCCTGCGAGACAGAGAGAAGGAGATGGAGGCAGACGAGCGAGACCGGAAGCGTGAAAAGGAAGAGCTGGAGGAAATCAGACAGAGGCTGCTGGCAGAGGGGCACCCAGACCCTGACGCAGAGCTGCAGAGGGTGAGTCGCACCCATCCAGGATCACAAGTTTCATGATGGTTGTCAATGAATGTTTCTGTTGCATACAATGTGTTATAACCTGATCATCATTGTTTGTGTGCACTGTGCAGATCGTGTGTAAGAGTAAGTGTGTATATTCAGATCTGTTTGTCTGTGAGTTTCTCTCTGTGTGTTCCCTGTGCATACAGAGCAGGAGAGAGAGAGTGTTTATGTATTCTGATGTCAATGTGTATGTGTGTCCAGATGGAGCAGGAGGCAGAGCGGCGCCGGCAGCCCCCAGTGAAGCAGGAGCCAGAGTCGGAAGAGGAGGTAGAGGAGGAGAAGCCTCCTCAGAAAGAGGAGAGGAGGGAGGTGGAGCTGGAGCCAGAGTCAGAGGATGATGTGGAAGAAGGGGAGGAGCTGGAGGAGGAAGAGGAGGAGCAGGAAGACCTCCAGGAGCCAAAGCCCTGCCTCAAACCCACGTTGCGGCCCATCACCTCTGCACCCTCCGTCTCCTCGGGCAGTGGCGGTGCCACCCCGAACACGCCTGGCGATGAGTCCCCCTGCGGCATCATCATCCCCCACGAGAACTCCCCTGAGACACACCCACAAGAGGAGCTACGGCCCAAGATAGGGCTCAGCCTCAAACTTGGTGAGTAGCCAACAGTATACCCTTACAAGACCAGAAAGTCTCAGACTAGGTGTGTAGGCATCTAAACATACTTTTGGCATTGTCCAAGATAGCCCAGACTCTGACTAGTTGTGTAGTCATTTAATCATCCTTTCAGTACTGCCCAAGACAAGACACAAACTAGGTGTGTAAACATCTATCTATCCTTCCGCAGACAGGGTCTCAAGGGGTGAGAGAGTTTAATTCAGGAGCTGCTATGGACTTCCAAGATTATTTGCATCAAGAGGTTCAGGTCAAGTGCGAATATCTTTATTGGTTGCAAGAAAATAAAGTAAGCGCGCGCGGATCTCTACACCATTTTTCCTTTCAAGACTGACCTGACGGGAGCCTGGTATCAGAATTATTTGTTGTCTAACTGTATAATTTTTGCTAATTGTGTTTTACATAATTTATGCGATATTACATTTACGGTATAATATACTCATTGTGCACTATAGCCTGTTTGTTATGCCCCTCAGAGGCCTCGTGCCCCACGTGAAACTAACAGCTTGACTCTCTCCTGCTCAGGGATCATGTACCAAAACTGAATGGGCATGCTGTAGCTAGAAAACTGGCTGCGCTGGTAGCTGCATGCAGGCAGCTTTGGCTCTTCCTAGGAACACGTGCCACTGTTAGGTGCTTCTATTACACCAGGGCATATTTTAGGTCCCGCGATGGATGAGATGCTGCAGCGCGCTCACTGCTCACATGAATCCAGAAACCCAGTGCGCAAACGAGTGGCAAACTGGCACCCTAGGCCCCAGCAGCCTCAAAGCCCGGCACACCCGGCTGCACCTGCTGCCAGACGTGGTGTTCAGAACCTGCTCGCCCTGGAGGCTACAATAGGTTTTGCTGCACGTTGCAGAGACAGAAGCCTCGGTATTTGTTATATTTCTGTTTCAGGGTACCAGGGTTATGATGACACCCGAATGTTAACACTTTTCTTTTTTCATGATCTGTTTGTTTTGTGTTGGCAGGCCCATCAAACAGCCCGAGCCAGCCCAGCGTTGGGAAGCGGAAGAAGCTGGTGGTGGACAGCGTGTTCAACAAGTTTGATAACGAGGAAAGCGATGAGGTGCCTCGCAAGAGGAAGCTGGTGCCACTGGACTACGAGGAGGACGAGAAAGGGGGCGGCAAGGGCAACGTAAACACAGAGGAGAAGCGCAAGCATATAAAGAGCCTGATAGAGAAGATCCCCACCGCCAAGCCCGAACTTTTCTTATACCCTCTCGACTGGTCCATTGTAGACACGGTGGGCACAACACGCTCCTTTTTAAACCAGTTACCAAGGATTTGTCATTTTACTTATTGTTTTTACAAGCAATATCATTTTAAATGTATTTTGTCTTTAGAGACATAAGGACTTCCAAAAAATTGACCTGCCACTTACTAGAACTTAAAACATCGTTTTGTTTTCTGTTTTTACTTGCCATTTTACATTTTTGTTTTGTATTTAATACTTTGGAATTGGGATGTTCAGATAAGTGTTTACATTGCTATAGACAAAGTTCTTCTGCTTCCTAGTACCAAATTGTATCCTGGATTAAAGTAATGAACCAAAAAAGCAGTAAACACAAATGATTAACTTATGATAAGACTTATCACACTAAGTAATGAAGATTTTAAAACATGTGTTGATTGTTATTAACAAGGTGGGTTGCTCTCTCTGCAGACACTAATGGAGCGTCGAATCAGACCCTGGATCAATAAGAAGATCATTGAATACATTGGAGAGGAAGAGGCAACACTAGTGGACTTTGTATGTTCGAAGGTGAGAGAGATACACACTGAGATAGAGGCCAGTGCAACATGTTTGCATTTCAGTCCCAGCTGATTCAGTTTCGGTGGTGATTCTACTTCCAGCAGACAGTCCTGTGGTCTGGAGAGTATTGTCAATGAGCTGTGCAAAGATAAGAAAATAATTGGGCAATATTTATCCAATAACTGGGATGGTGATGGGGGATATATACTATTTAGGATCACAGGGCACAACTTGATGTTAGGATGCACTACTCCCATTCCATGAGCCTGCAGCTCTGCTGGGTTTAAATGTTGCCTCTGGTGTTATTTACTATGTTATATCAGGTCTTACTTGAATGAAAGCTCTGTTTCAGTGCATGGCTGTCACATGAACAATCAACAAAGTACCTGCATGTTTTGAAGATCATGGCTATTAACATGTGTGCTACGGATTTGAGTTAAATTTCTACAGGCAGGCATAAAAAAGTGAGTTGTGTTTTTGGGCATAGTGCTATACACACCAATACTCATGCAATGTGCCTGTCTCTTTCAGGTTATGGCTCACGGCACACCACAAGGCATTCTAGATGATGTTGCTATGGTGAGTTTTGTAGGTCTTTGTGTAATCTTTCAGATAAGGCTTTGTGTAAAAGCTTTGTCTTTGTAAAATTGTGACAAATTGTATTAACTTGAATGGCAGTTTTTGTATGAATACTATTTTTTGCCAGTAAGATCACTTCAAAAAGAGCAGTTCAGAATGTAAAATGAAGTATTTTCACTGTACAAAATACATGTTTGTTGGGCCATGCAGTGGAATTACATTCTGGTGACCACTTGCGTCTTCAGTCAGGCTCATGGATCTTGTTGGTTTGTTTTTTTTTGTTTTAGTAAAAAAAATAAAAATAAATAAACTAAATTGTGAAAAATCAATCAATCACGAGTAAGGCATATTTCGAGAATTCATTGAATGCTGTTTGTTGTTTTTTAAAAGAAAGAAAATAACTTGTTTCCTTCACAATTCATTTCACAGGGCTAAACTCTGTTTACTTGGAAGTTAGTTATTTAACCCTTAGCGGTCCATTTATTCTGCGATTGTCAGGCGCGTCAGGTCCAGTTTATTTTCACACGCGCTGTTTATTTTACACGCACTGTTTTTTAATATTTTTTCAGCCTAAAAAAGGTACTGAATTGCAAAGGGACACTCAGTACTGCATCTAGTCAATTGTAGTGTCGGACCCGCAAAGGGTTAAATGTGTTTAGAATAACCCATAAACACTTGACATACAGCAGTACTGAGGAAACTTGGTAATTAAGACAGAGGTCTTGATGTCTTGTCAGTGTATAATTAATAACACTTTAATTATTTAGTATTGCTATACATTTGAATGAACTGTAATATGTTACTCAAGTGCCTAGAGACCTTTTTTTCCTCCTTAAACAAATCGGGTAACATGTTGCTCCAAAGATGATGTATGGGAGCCCCCTTATTAACCAGAGTGTTGCTTCTGTGCCTGCAGGTATTAGACGAGGAAGCGGAAGTCTTCATAGTGAAAATGTGGAGGTTATTGATATACGAAACAGAAGCAAAGAAGATTGGACTGGTGAAATGAAATAAATAAACAAAAAGCAACAAAAGAAAGGGGGGGGGGGGATAATGAATAGAACTAATTCCCGTTTGGCTTTCTTTCCTTCCATCATTAAAACCCACAACTGAAAGTTTTCTTTTTTTTCCTTCGTTCTCCCTCTTGGTCTTGATTGTCCACGGAGGGGTGTCTGGATTGTTAAACGCAGCAATGAAAGAATGTGTTTCCTCATTTCTTTCTGTTGCCCACTTTTGCCACTGACAAATGTGTACATTTGACTGGACTTTGTTTCTTTGTGCACTAATTTTAGTGTACCCAGATAAACTACTTGTAATAGCGCATGGTCAAACTTAATTTTTCAAGTCTGGTTGCTTAGTGGTTCGAATGCTGAACTAAAAAGTAGTGGTTCTGTGTTTTTCGTCAGTGCAATGTCACATGTCTATTGAAATTTGATATTCATGTTTATTTACAAACAATGCCTGTTGACAGGATGCTGCTTAGGGAGTTAGTAAGTCCAGAATATTTGGGCTTTAGAAGATGCAATGTCCTGTAAAGTGCTAGGGATGCAGAAGTCCAATTCACAGTGTCTGCAGCATAGTTTATACACAAGGATTGGAAATACTTTTTACTGTTTTTTTTTTTGTTTGTTTTTTTGCAGATGTTTTCTTCTAAACTGATTTGTGGTTTTATGGGCTTTACACACACACACACCCTTCCCTTTTGCTAATCCTGCTAACTTTTAGAAGGCTAAGATTTCTGAATTAGTGACATTTAAAAATCCTTGCCTCCAGTGAAATCTACTAAACCTGCTCAGCTAAAGATGATCTCACTTAGACCTGTCTGCACTCCAAAACACTAGACTTTTTAAAGGTTTTGTTGCAGTCGTACAATATAGTTGAGCAGATCTGCTTAAGGAATCAAAGACATTGTAATAGTTTGGATTGATGCACATAAGGGGATAAAAAAAAGCTTCTGTATGTATTGGGATACCAGAAACCTGGTCATTTCAGTGCCTGCTGTAAATATCCTCATGGTAGTGCTGTTGGATATCCTGTGAATTAGATCCCAGAATTTGTCAACTGCAAAAACTGTTCTCTCAAGGTAGATAAGGTTAAGTGGAGACATTGTCACGACCTAGTGATTGATTGTTTTCTTAGATGTTCTGCTCTTTCTATTGTGCAAACCCATATTAACGACCAAATGCAAAATTTAGATCCTCTTATGCTGACAAGCAACTCCTGCTTTGGTTTCCTTATTGGACAGTTAAAATAAAAAAATTAAGAGCCACCATGAGAATGAAGGTAAAGCACATGGCAATGCTGGAAGATTAATTTCGCTGCGCTTTCAAGATTTATAGCGCATTTGTGCCCTGTCTTCCCTGTAGTGTAGCATTTAACTCTGGCTACTTAAAGCAGATGCCCGTTATGTAGTCTGGTTTTACCCAAAGTAGTCTGCAGTGTTCTTCATAAGATTTTCAGAAACACATGGGCACATTTTTTTCAGTTGTACGCATGTATGGGGCAGAGCCAAATTTACTGTCTTTCATATTAATCCTCTGCATGTGTGAAGACAATTGCTTAGTAAAATTTAGCAATGCCGTCTAATCATACAGGGCTTCCTTGAGTATTTCTGAGAATTTCAGCATCTCACAGTGGAACACGCAGCTCTGCATTGTTTTGTGACCATTTTCAGCAACGATGAGAGACATTTATTTTGTTAAAGCAGGTGTAAAAATAATGCAATTCAAAAGTGTGTGCCAGTGGTGTATCTGAATTTATCTGTATTGGGCTGTTAATGTTTTGCTTATGGTAAATAATTGATGTACCTTGACAAAAACTTGCAAAATGGAAAAGAAAGTTAAACAGGATGTTGAAATAATTGCAATGACTTGAGGGAAACTTTAGCCACCTTCAGACTGCTGCATGAAGAATCGGACAATGATGGGGTTAAACACGAAAACTTGGTACTGAGCAGGAAGACAACAATTTTGGGACAGTACTTGAGCCAATGCATGTTTAATTTTGGAACATTTAGTCCTGGCCCTCCATTTTAATCCCAAAGATCTCTTAACTTGCCTAGGTTTTGAACCTCTCTGCCACTGTAGTAACATTTTGCCCTTGTGTATTTAAGTGTTATGTGAGCTGTGGACATAAGTTTAAACACGTGAACAAATACAACAGAAATCTAAAATGTCTTGAAAAGGCCACATACTCTTTTTACTCAAACTTTATTTTAATTGAAATACAAAAGATGGTTGTGATTGTCAAATCGCAGTGTGGTGAAAGGAGTTGCATCAGTGATTGAACATTGTCAATGGACCTATGGCTTTAATTGTTTGGTTTATTGTTTCTTTTTTATAAAATTATTTTTTTGGTTTATGGAGTTGGGATTGTGTGTGTTGTGTTTTATTTAACTTTACTGGTCAGGCCAGTTGGGTTTTCACTATGTTTAATAGATATTTGAACAAATGGAAATTAGTGTAGTATTTAGTTTTAAATGGTTAACTTGTTTTACCATTTAAATCTCTTGCAATGTTAAATATCATATCCACAAGCACACCATAAAATCGGGTGCAATCAGTGACTTGGTCAGCATCTAAGAAACAATACACTTAAAGTAAAATAAATGGGGGAAGAACAGGGTGATTTCTGATATACTGTGCAGTGTTCCCTCAGTATTTAATTTTAAGTCTGTTCACTGGTGTGGCCCATAGTCATTACTTTGTTGCTTGTGAAACATCAGTAATTTGGTCTTGGATACAAGGTCCCTGCTAAACAAGGTTAATAAAAATCTGGTTTGCATGACTTTACTTTCAGGTATTCTGATATACATTTTACCTCCTAGTTCGTTTAAGCCCTTCAGTGCCTTTTTTCCTTTACTTTTCAACATCCTTTACCCTGAAAAATATTGTTGAGGTAAAATGACCATGGACTTAAAGTAATGCATAAACAGCTTTCAAAACTGCACGTGTCAGCGCTACATAGGTATTGAAGTGCATATCTGGGAAGATTTATGCAATTACTTCAGTAGCTGGAAGGTTTGAGAACACAAGGCCATCTGCAGGACAGTATTTTGTAGTGACTCAGAAACCTGGTCAAATACATAGCAACACTTTGTATGACAGGCTGGACAGGTTTCAGTTTTTTACTGGAGATACTCAATCCAGAAAAATGGGGTAGAGCTCTAGGTTACCATGAGGCAGTGTGTGGTGTGATGTTTCAGATGAGCTACAGAAGGTTTATTACAAACTACATAAAACCACCATTTCTGACCTCTGGAAAACTAACCTGGCTATTCAAGACATCAAAACATGGGGCTTGGGGGCGGGGTTGATGACTTGCAAAGGGAACATTTTTTAAGGCATCCAGTGTCAGTCAACCTACTCCTGAAAAACAGATCAAGCTTAATTTCCTTTAGTTGTGTTTCCTTCACATGAAAACTTACAAATATTATACGTACAGTAATTTGCAATCCACGCAGTTTATATTTTACCTGTTTACATTTGGCACAACCTTTAGAGAGATGGAGAAGGAGATACTGATCTCAACAGGGTACTATGTTCAAATTTTACTCAAACACAATAATATTTACGTTTCCGCAACAATCGGTCTGTCTGCCCCGGCTCTAGAGACCTGCCATCTAATTAAATCATATTTTGTTCGCATGGTTGGAAGTAAAAAAAATCATGTAGTATATCGTTATTGTTATTGTAAACAACAATGCATTTATTATCCTTTTCTTTACTCTCTAGTGCGTGTATGAAAGGAAAAAACAAGTCTACAATTTCCTGGAGAGACGCTTTCCGTGGTAACGGGGTTATACGGAAGAGGTGGTCCTGGAAACAGGATGTAGTTAACAACACTGCCACTCTGCAACATGGCTGTTGTTGTATATCTGTAACAGAAAACCGATATATAAAAATGTACATTTTATATCAATAATATTTTTCACTTGAAGAATATGGAGCGATCAAATTAAAAATACGAGGACCTTTACTTATCCTAAACTCGATGCGTTTTATAAAAGTCAACGCACCTCGCTCCAATTTTAAGCCTACATACAAAATACAATGTCAACAGTGTCTCATAATTGTTGCTGGTTTGAAAAGTAACACATCTGGAATTTATTCTAGCGAAATAGAGCATTTTAGATTTTAAAACGCTTTGTTTCCATTAGATCGATTTTAAGATTACCCTTTTCTTTTTTTAAAGACATTTTTATGTTGTTTTTTTTTTTTTTTTTTTATGCACCGGTAGTATTCAGTTTTCATAGCGTTCAATACTTACTAGTAAGTTATCCTTAATTAAGCGAACAAAACAACGCAGAATGGACGATTTTAGTTCAATCAGTCTGCTTTCATTGGCTATGCTGGTGGGGTGTTACGTTTCTGGAACTATACCTTTGGCTTTCAACTTTTCGGAGGTAAGACATTACGAAGAGTTTTGATATGCATTTATTCACATGCTTAAAGTAACCTCAGCGTAAGCGCACTTAAAAGAAAAGATGACGATGAAAGTTAAACCACTCGCTTGTTCACGTCGTTACACATTGTAGGGTTAATATTAGATCGTGTTCTCAAATCTAATGTCATTCTTCCCACATGTATGTAGGATCACAGTAATGCATTTTTAAGAACTTCACTAAACCATGAGAGAATGTGCGTGTTATGCGTTATATGTGTATCAAATAAAGGTACTTTTATTAACATGCCTGCTCGTGATCCAACAACATCTGGTTAGAAATAGACTGTGGACCAGGCCAAAAAGCACACAGCGATTGGAAAGTTAGTTTGAAGTTTCATGAGTTTGTAGCCGCTTTATAATCATATAGTTTAAATAATATAACTAGGAAAAACACGCCGCTTAAGAGCATTTAAGACCCTTTTAAATACGTAATACTTCTAATCTTTTTTTCAAAGTATTTCAGGCTATCAGTATGTTTGTCAGGTTGAGAGTATAGTGGAGGTAGCGTTTGTACAGTATTTATTAGAGTTTTGACGCATGGTGGTTTACATTCCATGGTAATGATGATCACTTGTAGAGTGGAGTATGTCACACATTTGTAGAATGAAGTGTTTCAGAATGTTGGACAGGGTGTTTGAATTGTGATGCTGGGGCTATATATTTCAGTGAGCAGAGGAGAGTGGGAGGGGTGAGTAACTCAGATAACATTATCATTTAATGTTTCTTTCAAGAGCTTTAAACTAAGGATACAGTTCCTTTCCATAAACCATTGCAGCAAGAGATAAAGTAACCACCGTAGTCCATTTGATTCACTTAATTGGCTCTGCCAATCCACCTTCGTTTTGGACCAGAAGATTGTGCCAGATTATGGTGTGCTGGATTACAGAGGTACTGCAAAATCTAATACTGTATTTAAAACGCAGGTTCCAGATTGTAGAGGGTGTCACACCATTAATTACAATGGGGATTTAGTCTGGACCCAAAAATTATGCTGAATTTTACAGAATCGGTTTGTAAAGGGGTTGGATTAGACAGGTTTTACTTAAGCAACTGAACCTGAAGAGGCCTTTACCGCTTGGTAAAGCCTGCATCGTGCAGTTAAATATCCCAAGCCGAAGGTAAAGCCCTCTTATGATGGTTCTATTGGTATTAGAAAATGGATATGTTATTTTTTTCTTATGATTTTATCAAAAAAAAGGACAGTTGTAGAATCAGGCTTAGTTTGTGGGGAACTATTATCCACACTAGCTGTAATTTAGTGATGGTAAATCAAAAGGCTTTATCTTTGGAACTGTTAGTCTGATTTGGAAATGCATTACTCGAAGTTACAAGAATTCCATGTGTATGTAGATGACTCCTTCTTGTCATGTGGTGTGGTCCTCTTGTTGTCCTGCAGGAGAAGCTGAAGCTTGTGACAGTGCTGGGAGCAGGGCTGCTGTGTGGTACTGCTCTGGCTGTTATCATACCTGAAGGTGTGCACGTACTTTATGAGGACATTTTGGGAGGTGAGTGTTAAAATATTAGTGCAGAGCAGAACGTGGTATTGTCATGTTCAGATATCTGTTCAAGATTCAAACAAGCATTCAAATTATATTCATTGTATGTAAAAACCCTGCATTATAGCTGAAAAAATATCCCAGAAGAAAGGCTTTACTTTACCCTTGTGAATTCACTACAAAACAAAACCTGTGTTTATTTCAGGTAAAAAAAAAAAGAAACCAAAAAAAACCCCAGTTTTTTCAGTGCTGTTTTTGTCTTTGCAATAAGCAAAGTGGCCATAGACACATTTTCATAAAATAGTAACGTAAGTTTTTAACTTTAATAAACACTCCAAATAAAATAAATGTGGACTTTTTTCTTTTTGCCTTCAGATATTTGTCCCATCACTATAAAATATTTATCTTTAATTACTGAAAGAATGCCAGAAGGGACGTACTAAACTAAGATCTTGCCTGAATAACTGTCAACTGCTGACAATTGGAGATGATGTTCCTTAGTGTTAAAATGTTAGTTTACCAGTTTAAATTAATAAGTAATAATAATGATCTAAATTAAACAGTAGCTACTTTTATTAACATTACGGTAATTGTTACCTGCATTACAGCCTGTTATTTGTCACCCCTGCTGCACACAGTAATGGGGTGGGAGGTACAGATCAGAAGCCTGCGTTTCTAATTGGTTCTGGGGCGCTGAAGTCTTTCGCCCCTGGAGCACATGCGCAGTAGTGATTTCTGAGCTCTTAATGGGTAGAAGCAATGCGAGTTTTCAGTGAGCTCTGGGGCGATGAACCCAGCGCCCGTGACAGTTATGAAAGTGTATATCTGTCATGACTACAGTATGATATTCTAAACAATTAGGCCCCTTTTAAAATAGGTGAAACTTGTTTTAATGTCGGAACTACAGTATGCTCCTGCAGAAAAGAAAGTAAAATAAAATAAATCACAGAGATTCGTCTTCTATTGTCTGATTAAACCTGGTATCCTACATTTGTTTTCCCACTGCACTAAAAGTAATAATTAAGCATAGGGTGATATGGTTATTCATACTGTATTTATATCAAATGCTAGTTATTTACATAGCCTACTACTTCTGTAGGCCTAGTTATTTGAATATACAAAAATCAGTAGCCTAGTATCTCTGGTCATTTATGTCACAGGCTTTCGTTTCAGTAATGTAATGCACATTAGAAACTACAGGAGGATGACTGAAGAACAGTTAAATACAGTACATTGTGTGTAAGTAGTATGCAACATTTTATGTTATGCTTGTATGTGGTAGAGGTGTAATACGGGGGTTATGGTTGGGGGATAAAATAGGAGTTGGTTCTCTGATGCCCCACCCCTCTCAAAGTTCACCAGCCCCCACTACTCAGAAATGAAAGTGGTACTGCTTAGATCTTGCAATGTGCAAGACATCCACTGGACAGGTAAACTTTATGCCTTGAACCCTGACCCCAGACCCGGTGAGTCTGCAGTAGCCTGGGTTGGGCTGGATAGTTACTCGACTGGTTTGTTAATTCGGTTTGAATCAGGAAATTCTCATTTTCAGATAAGGAGTAATGACAACCTTTGTGCTTTAGCACCATTGTTGAGCAACTAGTGACATTAACTTCCACAAGATAATTTATAGTAAGCACACTGTCCACTCATCCACCCCAAATAAATACAGACATTAGGCATGGTACCATGTACAAGTAGTTGAGTGAAGTACAGACTCCATATTAACACCACTGAGTGCAGAAGAGCATATTTTAGAACGATATTAAGATATGACCCTGTTAAGAGCTTCAAAATAGATTCACCAGTAACGGTACATTTTATCTCCTAACCTGTAATCACAGGAAATAACCCATTTGCCTTTAGAATCCATTTGCCTTGTGGAGCTATTTTATTAGGCAAGGGAACTAAGTTTGGCAACCAGACTTTATAAATAAATAAAGCCGGGCTTACACTGCACGATTTTTGCAATCGGGAGACACAGCGGCACTCGCACTTACTGATTGAGCTACGATTTCTCACTGTAGATGAGAAGCTACGCACACTACATGAGATATCTTGTTGCGGACTGAGCCTATTTTCATTGCAGAATCGTAGACATCATTCAGGAGAATCGTGGACTCAAGCGAGGAGGCAACCGCTGTTGTCTGTGCATTATTTTGCACAGAAAAAAAAAGAAGAAAATGCGGAGAAGATCCATTTGGACGCTGTGGCAAAGTGGCTAGTGGAGGGGAACAGGTGTAGCGGTGATGCGATGCAAGAGTGACAGGCAGACAACAGTTTCCAGTGAAAAGGTGCTTTTATTCATAATCCAGGTCTGGTGACCGTAAAATAATAAATCCCCGGCTACACAACAATGTGTAAAGCGCGAAGATAACAAAAACGGCACAGTCCAGAACAAAAATGAACCCACGGTCACCAGTCCTGGGTGAGTGCTGACGTGAGGGTGCGTGGTGAATACACAGATACGGTGGTGTGCAGGGGTGCTCCGGACAGTGCTGACCCTTTTCGACAGCTCCGGAGTAGTGCTCTAACTCTACAGTGAAACAAACAGACAGTTAATAAACAAACACAACACGTATATCACAAAAACACTGTGAGTTCCACTCTCGCTCCTTCTTCCTCCAAACGTTCTACCCAAACGAAGGAAAAGATCGGCGTTACCCTGACCCCTATATGTAATCCTGCATGATATCTAGGTAAACGGTTGCAGCTGCCTTATTACTTGCAACAACAATGTAATCTACATTCTCTCTATTTCTCACACACACAGACGCACACCTCCTTGTATTTTGAATAAATTAGCAATACAAGCATACAGTAGGGGTTTGAATGGGATATCGAATACGAGTGACTGTAGAAATTGATTGCCAGGAAATCACACACTACCACACACATTTTCTGCTTCGGCGTTAACAAGTTACAACTTTTATTTACTTACCAGGTACCTTCAATGAGCGTTCATGTTAGGAAAAGTCACGTATGTCAAAGAGGGGGAAGACCTTTCTCTTCGTCGCTGTTTTTGCTAGCTTGTCCTATTAGCTGCTGGCAGCATTTGTTAAGAAATCGGCCGGTAGCCCCTCGCACACTTCACAAATTCCTTTGTCGAGTTTTCTGACATGTTAGAAATTTGTCGGGACGTCGTAAGAGCGTTGGGAGATCGCAGAAGCTATTAATGGGGCATTGTAGACCCTCTCACACTTATCGACCATTTTGTCCCCGACAACCTCGTTTTTGTCCCAGATTTTAGAAATTAGTTGCCGACTCCACAGCTCGTCGGCGATCAGCAAAAATCGTGCAGTGTAAGCCCAGCATAACAAGCTTTCCTGAGTTTATTTTATATAACAAAAGTGTAACTGCATGCGTAATCCCTAGAAGGAATAATACAAAGTCAGGATTAGAAACTCTCACTATGACCTCCACTCCGTCCTCGGTTTCGGAACTGCCCTTGTTAAGGTATGTTATTGAAATGGCTAGATGCCTGCAGTTTAAACTGACAGGCCCTGCGGAATCATGTTGCACTCTTCAGTGTTTCCCATGCAGCTGTAAGAGAGGAGCAGCTAATTTAACAGAGGCCTGATTGTTCAAACTCCTGGCTCCTGATCATTTTAAATAACATAATTATTTGAGGGCAAGTCAGAAACCCAGGACCATTTGCGGGACTACTGTGAATTTCTAACCCTGTAATATTTTAGGTTTCTCTGTCCAGTGTTGTAGTGACAGCATGAAGTGACAGCCCATCGTTCAGCTATTGGGAATGTGTCGGGAGGTGGGTGAATACATTTACAGGGCATTATACAGAAACGTAATGCATGTTGGAAATCTTTTATCTTTATAACTTCCAGTTGCAGATTTGAGTGCAGATGGAACTGGAGGTTTGCTGTTCGAAGGAGATGAGATTTTCAGACTGGTTCAGTAGCTAAATACAGCTTGGAATAACATTGCTTCCTTGACTTTTGAAGCACCTTGCAGTAGAACCTGCCATACCTGATGTGATTGGTTCCAGGGATCCATCAGATATGTAAAATATCGTCTATCGGAGGGAGTTGATACACTATGTTGTAATTGCTTTGTTAACGTCGAGTCATTAGACATTAAATTCAGGTTCAGCAGTATGTCTAAAACCCCAAAGTACAGTAATGCACAGATACTATACAAAGAAAGTCTGAAAATGATTGCAAAAAAGTATTTAAAACAAAACACTAATACACTATTTGACAATTTGCAAAACAGGATTCCAAAACCGGGTCTTCCCTTACTTTCTCAGTTCATGCCTGGGTAATCGGACAGTTTTATTTTTATTTTTTTGCACCAAAAGTGCATGTTAACCTGAGACAGAAATGGAGTTTAAAAAAAACCCCAAAAAAACCCAGAAAAGTGTGCAAACAATCAAATAGGTTTTAGAGGTGTGATGCTAACGATACAGTAATTCTATTAATACCTTGTTTCTTGTTTTCTTTTATTGAACATGGTTAAACTGGACAGTTTGTTTTACGTGAAGCTGCATTCCCAAACACACCATCTTTTCTAGTGCCTGGCTTTTATCTGCAACTGAATCCATTGTGCCCTGCTAACAGCTGAATGTGCTGTTTCAGTCCAATAATAAAATGACCTACTGTACTCTTATGCAGAGAGCTGAAGTGGAGGTGTACTGATGGCTTCAATTAGAGTACAATGCCGCTCTAAGCTAATTCACAGGGAGCCCTTGATGTGTCTTGTTGGATATGATCAGCCTTGATTCTGCTGTTGAATAATAATAAAATACTGGAAGGAACATTCTGGCTGAGAAAAGGTACATCTTAGAGCTGGGTTTTAAGTGTATATCTTACCAGTTGTGCACTTCTATTTGCTTTATAGGTCTAAAATGTGCAGTTTGGGAACCTGTTGTAGTAACATGTATTTTAATTAAGAGCATTATATCCGATACTATACTTGGTTAAAGAAAGTGCTCTGTTTGCTTCCTTCACTTCCTTCGTAACTTGTATTGTCTTCAGGGTCAACTCATGTTGAAATGGACACGGAAGTGCAAAACTACCTGAAAGTAAGACATGGAAACCGATTTCTTTAAACTAGTATAGTACTAGATGGCATATTGCTTGTAGAAGAAACTGCACACAATAGAAATGCACAACAGGTACGATTCTAGGTAATATTTTAAAGATGCAACAATTGGGCCTGTTGATCACCATGGCTTTTTTGACAGCCTCAATTAAACATTCATTGATAAATGAATAGTGCTGGTTCCCTATTTGGAGCCTTTCATATACTTATCTAAAGACATCTATAAAGTGTCAACATTTCTTTGTATCTCGCCTTTTTAATGTAGTTTTCTCAACATATACAGTAGTACAGTTTAAAGCGGAACTTGGAGCATCGAGATGTTAAAGGCTGTAAGATACGATACCCTTTATTAATCTATGGACACCTAGCGTGTGTGTGACGGAAATATGAGTTGTGGTTGGAAATCTCCCTCCCGACCTGTGAGGGCACAAAATAGCAAAAGGAAAAGTCTTGAGACAGGCTGGCCTGACAGTTCATTTCCAGGGTCGGGAAGTCGGCCAGCCTGGATGAAAGCGAAACTCAGTTGCAGGAACGTATTGATCTGGAAGGTAAATAAGGTAGCAGCTGCAAGCAATAGATGCAGCTGCAATAGTTTACCAAGGGATCATGCGTGATAGCATAAAGGGGACCGGAGAATCAGTAATCTTTTCCTTCGATATTTTGTGCCCTCACAGGTTGGGAGGGAGATTTCTAACCAGAACGGATTATATTTCCGTCGCTATGTCATTTACACATGCTGCTACCAAGTGAACAGTACTGATGGAAACTGATCCATGCACATTTTAGTATGGGTCTAAAACAGTAAATTCGGCTTTTAACAGGACAGAATGGATTCAGTTTTAGATCAAATTTAAAAAAATATCAGTTTCAAATTTTTTACATAACTGCACAGTCTTACCATGTTAAATAAAAAAAGCAGGGGATTAATTACTCTACCATTAAAAAGTTGAAAAAAAGATTGTTTTTCTTTCAACCGCTTTCAAAGCCAGTGTGTGTTTGAGTATGTTCTTTCTTGATGCTGTTTCTGTCTCGGGTTCACATGCACTGTGCAAAAAAAACCTTTGGATTACTTTGGCAGAGACTGAGAAAGCATGCTGTTTTGTAAACTGCCAAATACTGTGTTACAATTATCTTCAATGATTTTCTAAGTATAGTATACTTGCAGTACTGAATGTTTGACACACTGATGTATGTGACATTGTTCATTATAATGCCCCGACATTAATAAAGCAACTGCAATATAGTATAATGATACAGTATTTTTGTACCAATAGACCTGTGGAACCAATTAAATTGGATATGACTGGTTCTACTGTATTATATAACTACGAATAATAATTTGCAAGTCTTTAATTGTATTTGAAGTCTATGTATTTTGAGTTGTTTTTGAATAGTGTTTCCAATATAAAATTGTATTTTTCGGTTAGGAAACTTGCTTGCATCTCCTGTAATATTCCGTTTGCTTCAGCCTGTTCGTGTCTGTTGGCCACGATGCGACCATGTCTTGTCTGTCCCCGCAGAGAAGCACGAATCTGTGAGTGAGGGGCAGGAGGTTGAGGCTGGGGAGACTGTGGTCAAGGATGTCCTGGGGGTTGCAGTGGCGGGGGGACACGAGCACAGCCGGGGACACGAGCACAGCCACGGCCACGACCACGCTCAGCTGCACGCATACATCGGGGTCTCACTGGTGCTTGGCTTCGTCTTCATGCTGCTGGTGGACCAGATCGGCAGCTCACACGTACACGCCACCGAGGGTAAGAATGTGCTAAACATGGCAGGATCATCACCTTCTGTTACATCTGCAGGACTTCATTTAGAAGTGCTCATAGTTTATGATGGATGTAGAGCAAAGAGTTTTAAACATTTTCCAAATGTAAGAATTTTGCCTAAACCTTTGTCACAAATATAGATATTAGCCTTAGTGTTTCTATAGCATTCCTGTAAGTGTACAGCTATGACCAAAAGTTTTGCATCACATAGAATTGTATGATTGAGACAATTACAAAACCCCCGATATGAAAATAATTTAGATATTTAACATCATGTAATCAAAGAAACTACAAAATGACATCACAAAAGTCTACCAGAAGCCATAATAGTAGTACAATACTTTGTTAGATTTTGAAATGTCTCATTTTTTGGTTTTTGTTAGTTTTTCAGTTAAGTGTAAGGAAAACTACAAAGCTATATTTAATTCAATGTAATGTAACATTATTCAGCAGGCTTCATTCAACTTTGTTAATTTTATAGGGTGATGAAAAACTTCTGGCTTTAACTGTACTGTAATTCAATGCCTTTTCTGATTGGTTACAAACTTGTTAAAGTTTGACCATTTAAATGTGTTTAATACTGAAGTTTAAAACATACTCTTAAGGAACATTATTATACTGTTATATTAAGTCAGTTTGATGGATTAGGCTAAAGTCTGATATTCAGGAAACGGTGAGGGACTCTTGGCTTGTTTAAGTAGACTTGATAGCAGTCAAAATGCAAATTTAGTTTCTGGAATGAAGTAACACAGGAAGCTTCAACTTCAAATTAGCAGAGGGAGCCAGTAGTTGAAGCATGATATGAAGAGATCTGCAAAACCAACATTTCTATATGCAGTACATTAGACTTGGGCATCAATATGGCGTTAGAGTGTTTTTATTAATAAACAAATGTCGTTTAGATCATTTAGTTAAATGTTTTGAACCAGTGCTCGGATGGGGAAGTGAGTGTTTTGAATGTGTTTCATTTTTCAGATCCAGAGGGAGGGAGAGCAGCCAACTCTAAAATCACCACCACTCTGGGGCTGGTTGTTCACGCTGCAGGTAGAAACAGATCTCTTCTCTGGAGTCCATTCGTTCTTTGTTTG
The DNA here is from genome assembly GCF_017654505.1 of Polyodon spathula. NCBI lineage: Eukaryota > Metazoa > Chordata > Actinopteri > Acipenseriformes > Polyodontidae > Polyodon > Polyodon spathula. Next base: position 20,660,277 of record NC_054550.1, read on the forward strand.
TTGTTGAAGTGGCAGTGAGTTGACTGTGTCTCTGATTCCTCACAGCGGACGGCGTGGCTCTGGGAGCTGCAGCCTCCACCTCTCAGACCAGTGTTCAGCTCATCGTGTTCGTCGCCATCATGCTGCACAAGGTACAGCAGGTGCTAGTGCCACAATACCGCTGTATCACTGAATATGCATTTATAGCATTTTTTTATTCATTCTTGCATTGTGCATTAAGCCTTGTCAAAATGACCCTCCCTACTATAACTAAATAGTTTGTCTTGTATGGTAATAAATAAAAAATATATAGGGTCATGCCCTAGCGTTGGAATTATATTTCTCAATTTCAGCATTCTGCTGTTTTGAATGGAGTAATTTCTTCTTGGAAGTAATGATCACACTGATCTGAAGAAATGTAAAAATCTGTTCTAGATCCTCAATAGGACCAACAGGGATTTTTTAATGTGTTTTATGAAGTTGATTTTTATTTGTTTACAGTAAACATTTACAGACTTGATTGTAGTGTATGATTGTGGGCTGTTTTGGAAGATCACCCACATGCTCTCTCTCTCTCTCCCCCTCTCCCAGGCTCCGGCTGCCTTCGGGCTTGTCTCGTTCCTGATGCATGCTGGACTGGAGCGCAATCGAATCCGGAGGCACTTGCTGGTGTTCGCCCTGGCAGCCCCAGTGCTCTCCATGCTCACATACCTGGGACTTAGTCAGGTGAGGAGGAGAGTATCTGGAACCTCAAACACAGTCCACAGCACACTGTCAGTTTTCTCATTCTTGTACCACAGCAATTTATAATGCAGTGCCTGGTCGGTGTTGGACTGAACGCAATATTGTTATGGGCTTCCATTTTGACAGTGTCTTGCTGTACATTCGTCGTGGCACATGAGATTTGAGGGGGGAAAAATCTCAAACCAGTATTGCCAGAGTAATTGAAGTAGGGTAAAACTATGTTCTATTTAGTGTATGTATTGGATGTAGAACATTTTGGGAATGTTTCATGCAATTTTGAGATGGTCAAATGAGGGATCAGTGGTTGACTTGTCATGGAATTACTTGTGTGCCTCCAATGGGGATGTAGGTCATGGTGTTCTACTTCTTTCACTAATATCTCTGTTTTGTAAACGCTAAAACCATACAGTGACAATTTACATCCGCTCTAATGTGTTTTGTTTAGAAATAAAATTGTTACCTAGTTGTTAGATTAAAAGTCTACACTATATTTAAGTTTTGTACTGACATATACTTGTAAAAAAAATACTGATCCGAAAATTTTCTCAATGTATTCTTTGTTTCTGACGAGCAGCAGACCAAATGCGGCCAGGGTGGAGATAGCAAGGCCACAGAAAATCACTGCAAATGAAATGGGTGTCAGTCAAACCTGATGCATTCTTATAGTTCACTTTGGATACCAGTATCTCCCCCTCACTTAATTATAGCGTATCGTCATCTCAACTGGTCAGAAGTGATTCATAAACTGAAAGTCTGTTTTATAATTAACAGGTTTCATGGTGTTCAAATGCCGCGTCCCAGTCAAATACATATATAGTGCTACCCTGTTATAAAGCCACCTGTTATAGTGTGGAATTGGTTATAACACGGTAAGGGCGTGGCTTCCATTGCCCCCATACTGCATATTTGACTCACAAACATTGGGTGCACCTTTCAGATATACAGTACGAAGCATGGCAGACAGCAAAAAACGAAAGTCTTTCTCTGTCCACCACATTGAGTTTCATTTTAACAGAGTAAAAAAAGGTGAAACTCAACAGCAGTTTCAAAGGATCAGTCTACATTGTGTGGATGGCTAAAAAACGAAGAAAAACAAAGAGGTTTTCTTGATAAGATTGACTCCAAAGAGGGCTGCTGTGCTAAAGACAATGAATTAGACTCTGCTTTATTCACTTGGTTTCTGTAGGAACGTCAACAGGGAGGCGGGGACATGAAAGCATATATGGGGGTGCCCACATCAGCATGGGCAGAGCCGAGTGAGACGAGCCACTGTGTGAATGTGCTGCTGTGAGAGTGCAAGGCTGTTTGGTGTTTTTGGTGTGGCCCAGACTAACTCCTGGAAAATAAGTCGAGTGACTGTGCATGTGTGTCTCCTCCATTTTCCACCCTACCCTACAATATTAATTTGGCTTGTGGGCATTATAAATCACTTCATTCCGATATTCGTTAGAAGACGAAACACAAATAGCGGGGTTTCCTAATTATGGACTCCGGCAACCGCAATATAATGGGGTAGCACTGTATATGGTATTTTATAATCCCCTGAAAAATATGTTAAAGGCGCAAGCCTACGGATACTCAGAGGTTTGGCTCTGCTTCTTCTTTCTTTCTTTTTTTCTTTTAATGTTATGACTAACTGAAACCTTCACTGATATGTTTGTCTTGCTATTTGTGTTCCAGAGCAGTAAGGAGGCTCTCTCAGAGGTCAATGCCACTGGAGTGGCCATGCTGTTTTCTGCCGGCACCTTCCTGTATGTCGCCACGGTGCATGTGCTGCCTGAGGTGGGCGGGACTGGGCACAGCCACGCCTCCAATGGCAATGGGGGAAAGGGACTGAGCAGAGTGGAGGTCACCACCCTGGTGGTGGGATGTCTCATTCCACTGGTGCTCTCGATAGGGCACCAACATTAAAACAGGGCTATTATTAATGATAACAGGACTGAGCTTTTTGAGGGTCACAATGCCTCTCCTGCAGAGGCAAGACCTAACACAAAAGGAATGTATACAAAACAATGTGTAGATAGTATAAACAGAATGAGATTCAGTAACAATAAAAATCTTTCTGTAAATCAAGAGGGGGGATAAAAAGCACTTTCTCAGGGTGCGTGGGGTGTCCTGTTGTGGGAACAGAACATTTTAATTATGTGGGCTTTTTTTTTTTTTTACCTTGTTTGATAATAGGGTTAAAAAAGGGGGAAGCTGTGCAAATGTTTTTTTATGGTGAATGTGAGGGTGGTATTAGAAATGTTCTACTTAAGGGATCATTTTGCAAATCTATCTATTTAAACCCAGAACCTATAGAACTTAATCGAAAATCCTTTGATATACAGTATGCTGGGGCTTACATAGTCAAGTATGGCAAAAGGTTTTTTGTGTTCTGTATATATCTGTGGAACCGTGCTGTTATTGATATGAAGAATGGCCCAAAAGTGTTTATAAACTAGCCAAATCGACATTGTACAGTCCACTCCGATTTTGACTGAAGCTGGTGTTTTATTCTAATAAATGAACTGACTGTCTGACTGAGTTAAATCACAGGAGATATTTTCTGTCTGTCTGACTGTGTTAAATCACAGGGGATATTTTCTAAAAAGATCATTTAAGAACTGAGGAAGGTGATGTGGCGGCTTGGTGTGAGCTGTAGGCTGGGAACTCTCAACAAGGACCTATTCAAAGGCAACACCAACATTTTTTTTTTTTTTTCAGGCTTCAGTTTTATAGTGTGCATTTTAATAATAATGTGTTTTCTAATTGATACCATTAAGATCTCTAAAAATCATGTCACATTTACAATTGTTCTTAGATATACAGAGCTGCAGTCTCATTACAGGTTGCTATGATGTTTAAAGCAGGGGTTCTCAACCTTATTTTAATCACTCCCTACGTTAGCAATTTTTTTTCACTTGGAGCCCACCTGTACACCCCCTCCCCCCCAGTCAAAATAGCTAGAATTATAAATCACATATCAGAAATGAAAGAGTCACAGTGAAGTATGTGCCCAAATTCCAGTCCATCTTGTCCTGTGTACAGATGTCATCCTGTGCTTGGAACACCACACCAATAATTAAAACAAAAAAACACACATTCTGGTATCATTTTTGTAAATGTTAACTTCATTCTTTCTTTCAATTTTGATTTAACTTGACAGTAGTTTCTCTAAAGAAAAAATTGCCAAAATTGTTAAACATTTGTAGCAACACACTTTTCTCTGGCTGCATCTCTATTTTTAATAAGTAGTCTATTAGCCAGTACATCACCACACTGAGGACAAAGCTGAACTTTTTTTTTTGTTTTAAGACAGTGATGCTCCACAAACCAATCCATTTAATGTACTGAACAAGGGTGCAATGCAGCAGGACCAGAACTGTCACAGATTCTTAAACACAGTCACATGTCATTGTGTCTCATAAGTGCGGTTTTCCAGACTAAATGAGTGAAGGTATCATAAGTAAAATAAAAACAACAAAACATTTTTTAAAATTCACATTTAGACTTGTGTAAAATGTTATTTTGATTTGTTTTATTATTGGAACCCTCCCCTTGCCCTCCTAGAAGGCTGGATGCGACCCCACTGTGTGCTCACCAGCAGTTGAGAGGCGCTGGTGTAAAGAAACTCCCATATTGTTTTTCAGTTGTTCAGCCCCTGTCTTGGTTTTGTGTTGAAGTGTTTGTTGCTAACAGAATAATTCTGTAAACCAGTGCCAATCTTTCATTTGCTACATTGGTCTCAAATAAGTTGTTTTGAATAAAACACATTATAGCAAACATGTATTTTAATTTTAAAACATCTGATTTAACACTAGGTTTAAGGAAGTTCTCGGTTTCATTGCCTTACTCTCAAGAAGTTATTGTTTCACTTCCTAGTTTGTTTCATCTCTTCAGTGTCTCCTGGGTTAAAGCATGTAGCTGTCTGAAAGCATGTCAGGCAATATGGAAATGGCTAGTTTGTTAATGACAGGAAAGAAGCTGTTGAAGGTTTTGGGACAATGTAACCCTCCATGTGACCCAAGAAGTGCAACACTATCTAAAGCAGTGCCGGCTAACAGATTTATAAAGCATAGGGTCAGATAAGTTTTAAAATCAAAATACAGTGATTCTTTTTTATAAGATGTCATTTATACTATGGAACAGGTTGTAGCTCCATAATGCCATTCCACTACCTCTTTCATTCTCATTATATGACTGAACACAAATAGCACACTTGTAACTATGGCTGTTGTCTACCATGTAATAAAGGGGGAGCGCTGTATGTGTCTCCTTGAATGTGTTTCTTTCAAAACTACATTTGAGACCTATGTAATGAATAACTGCACACAACAGGTAGTGTATAAAAATGATTTTGTGAGCTGCAACAACGTCAACAGTGATTATGATACTAAATGTTGCTCAGAGCACATGTACATAACAACTAGGTTTTGCCAATTGTGTACTGAAAATACAGCCACTGCTATATGTAACAAATGGTGTACAATAATAAAAGAAGATGCAAGCTTTTTAAGATCGCTTCCTGCTTCTATTTTCTTAATCTACTCTTTGGTGAAGCAGTATCTAGTCTGTATACATTGTTGCACATACTTGTAAAAGGCAGGATTGTTTTTAGTGCACAGGTAGAACTTTGTAGTTAATTAGAAGCTTACTAGCTCTTCAAAGGCTGTTATGGCACATTTCTGATGTGGATCACGTGAATGGAAGTGTGTATCTTCTGCAGCGAGTGATAGAGCCTACGTGCAGATGTTTCAATGAGAGCTTTATAACTTCTGAATGCCTTGTTGGATTGATAGGAAATTTTGCATAGAACTTCATAATAATAGTGGGAGAATAGAACAGACATAGTTTCAGATTTCTATAACAAAGGTTTTCCCAAAAACATATAACAAACCTGTGGACTATGAACATTAACATTTCCAAGCATATTGTGTTCAGCAGACACCTCTCTATTAGTTACTGTTTTATTTTTCATACAAATGTATTTAAATACAATGATCAAGAACAAAAAAATTGAACAAATCATTATTGGGAATAATCAAAATTTCTTTGTAGATCTTAAACAGAAAAAATAGGTTTTGTTTGTGGCTTAAAAAAAAAAAAAAAAAAAAAAAAAAAGCCCAAACGAAGACTTCATATTAATAAATTCAAAGCTGGAAACTGAACCAATGAAAACAGGGTTGTCCTCCATCACAACCATTAAGCCACATTGTCTCTCAATAATTCACCCACTTTGCTGTTACAATGAGCAGAAGGACTAGGGTATTAATGTCACCCCAAGGAGAGAAAGCCCATCTTTACTGTAACCTGAAACACTGAAGCAGGTGTCCATGATGGCGTGTGACTGGTATAGCGAGTTGTTCTTTTTCGAAAGCTTTAAACAGAATCATCTCTATGAACCAGTGTACAGTCAGTGCATATATTATACATTAAGCTTGCATACATGACGTCAGTTACAGTAGATCACTGCGCAATTCCAAAAAAAAAAAAAATTATAACTGCACCCAAATGTGAAAAAGCAGGGAATACAAGTTGTTAATACAGTACTCGCTAAACAAACCCAGTGTGAACTAACTTGCTAATGAAGGCAAGAACCAATGAACATGTCATTAAAGAAACGGGTTTATTAATACCAAGGCATTGTACTTAAGGCAGTGGTTTCTTAACTGGCTAAAAATGAAACCAACCATGCTGTTCAATAGTTAAGCACCAGCTAAAGCTTTTATTTTTTAATTAACACTTTCAAAAGTGATTTTTACACGTTTAAAAATGTATAAGGAAAAAAAGCTTCATGTTGAGGGCTATGATGAGGCGCCATGCCTAGAGGTGATGGAGAAATTTGAGAAACCTAAACTAAACATTGTACACAATAATGCTGTCATTCCATCAAGGGCTTCTGCTCTTATGATAATGATGGACTTCCAGTATTGTAAGTACAGTGTTGGTCTATTTTATTCAGCTTGATTTTGGTGCTGCAATGAGAGAATGAGAGTTGTTTTACAAAGCTGACTGCAGTCTGATGTAGGAACTGAATGATAGTGTCAAACTCTTCATATAAATATAAAAGTTACCCATGTATAATGACCCACTACAACTGGAAAGTCTGATTTATTTAAGCTTCTTATACTTCATTACACATCGTATATACTGTGTTGCTATAGAATATGAGTCAGCTTTAACAACCAAGATTGATGTTAGTACTCCATGTGTCCTGCTTCTATAGCTACTATATGGTACCTTGGTCCTGGGTTTTAATTTAAAAAGCCACTCATGTGCTGTTTGCCTGATCAGTCATTTAGCAGCAGGCTGCTGTGATGTAAATGGTAGCCTTTGTGACATTATGTTTATTTAAACTGTAACGTGACTGGAAGATAACAGATAACAATGAAAGTGAATGGCAGAGATTCCACTTGTCACATATTTTTTGACAACTCATATAAGGGTTACTGGTCCAACCTTCTGTGCCTTATGAAAGTTTTTCATAGTAAAAGTATATCAAAGTGTAATGTAATAAAATCATGACAATTAATAGGTAAGCATTGTAAAGCACAGAGAGGTATAGTAAAGCATTTTTTTAAAAATGGCAAACCTTGGTAAACTCTTAAGCATGGGAAGCGAATGAGGAAACTGCAAAATCATGATACAAATGGAATTTTTAAAAGGAATAAATCTGCAGCCCACAAGCTACAGTGCCATTCCATCCTCCCCTTCCCTCTCGCCTCCTGCCCTCTTTTCTCCCTGTCCTCTTCTCTCCCTGTCCTCACACCCTTCCTCTTCCCTCTCCATCTCCCCTCCTGCCCTCTTCTCTCCCTGTCCTCATGCCCTCCCTCCTCTCCTTCCCTCTCCCCTCCTGCCCTCTTCTCTACCTGTCCTCATGCCCTCTCTCCTCCACTCCTTAATAATAATAATAATAATAATAATAATAATAATAATAATAATAATAGTACTAAGTATTGGGTTTGTTCTGAACACCACGCAGTATTTGCTCAAGTATAAAAGATGTTTCTAACCCACCTCTGTACAGTTTAAACATGCCTCAGTTTTTGCATTAGAATTCATGAATAGGTAGCAGGCTACTTTTTTATTTGGGTTAAAAAAAAGCTAAACAAATAGCAAAAACCAAGTACTTTGATTATTTCAACACAACTATGAAAATGACGGCAGCGCTAACAGAAGATTTTTTTGCTTTTTTTTTCGGTCCACCCACCCCCCCTGGGGTGGGGGTCGGGGTCGGGAATTCTCGAAGTTTTTGTCAAAACACCTGGTTCTGACAAAAATTGACACTCTGAGCCCCTCTCGGGTACTGTCAACTTTTCCATGACAGTCAAAAGGCACTGACACTGCTTTGTATGAACATTTTGAAGTCACTCACAAGCATACCCCTAATTCAATAAACATTATCCCACCCGGGGCCATTCTAAGTGACTGACTGAAGTTCCACATCTTACCAGCAGAGCCATGGTGTGTGGGGTTGGGGTTGGGGTTGGGGTGGGGGTGGGGGTGGGGGTGGGGGGGGGTGATGATATTCAGTGTTGTCTGTACTAGTGCATGAGAAGTCTTCACTGAATCACTGACTGCAGCTGTCCCAGAAGAGTGCTGGCAGTACCATGGTCACCCACAGGCCTGTGTTTGAGATTATAAATCAACCAGTCATTGTAAATAATTACTCAGAATTCCAGCACATCTTGTGTACAGATGTCACCCTGTTCATCATGCAAACAGCAATGTTGTAAAGTGAAAAAACTACAAAAAAGCACAATTGTTTTGTTGATTTATCATACATTCATAAGTTCTTATTACAGTATATAGCAGCACAAGGTGGCATCTGTAACAATAAGAGACCACCTGCACACCACTTATTAACTGATAGAGTGAAAACTGAGTTCTTGTTTCTTCTTTTAGAAATTGAAGAGATTTTAAACTGTGGGTCACGTTTCCTTTTGTATTGCTGGTACTCGAGAAAATCTGGCACTTACTAATTTAAAGATTCTTTGGCTGATCTAGCCTGTGTTACAGATGTCTGTGGCAGGTAACTAGAAAAAGAAACACAGCTTCTGAACTTAGGTCAAAGCACCTCACAGTGATTATAGCGAATAACAGATTTGCATCAGTTTTCCATGCCATGCACATCAATTCGCTATGTGTAGTATGAAAATATGTTCAAGGTTAAAAACATCTCAGTTAAGTTAGCTTTGACACTGCTGAGGTGAAATGACCTAGGAAGTGCAACATATTTGCTGGAAGGCAGGGCGGACAAACTGGGAACTTCCCTTAACCTAGTGTAGTAGCATATACCATGTTTAAAAAAATAAATTAAAACGTGGGTTTGCTGTAACATGGTTCTTTAAAGAAGACCTAATGTAAATGAAAGTGCATGGCTGGTGATAGTTATGCAATTCTTCTGCTATCTGCTATGGCTTGAAACACAGCCTGTGTGCTGCCCAGGATTTCCCTTGTCATCACAGATTGGTCTATTCAGAGAGTTAACAGCAATATTGATTCACCCTTGGGTGATTCCACACTCCATTGTACAGCTGCACCAGGAAGTCAAAAAAAGGACATTTACTGGCAGGAGAGAGCAGAGAGTGGAGAGCGGAGAAGTCTATTGACCTGCCTCTCACATATAACCTCTCTCTCTCTCTCTCTCTCTCTCTCTCTCTCTCTCTCTCGCCCAGACAGTTGAATTTAATTCAGTTACGCCTCACTGGCATGACCTTGAAACACTACCATGTTGACAAAAAATTTCAAAACGAGTAAAAGTATATTTAAAAAAAAAAAAAAAAGCGCTCACAGCTCAACTCCCTTTCTCATCTATGTTGGTGGCTCACTCCCTCTTCCCTCAATCGCTCTATTCCTCTGTCCCTCCCCCCTCTCCCTCTCGCCTCTCAGTCTGACTCTGCCTTCCAGTGTTATTAGCAGCTGATTCAGTCTGTTTGGCTGAGTTAGTGATTTGCTGTCCCTTCTTCTCTCTCTCTCTCTCTCTCCCTCTCTCTCTGTATATCTCTCAGTATCCGACTATGTTCACTTCCAAATCTACCTCCATCTCCCCATCAATGTCCATGGAGCAGACTGACACAGATGCGCTGGACATCAGCACCAAGGTGCAGCTCTATGGGGTGCTGTGGAAGAAGCCCTTCGGACGCCCGTCGACCAAGTGGTCAAAGAGGTACAGTATAGGAGAGCATGGGACAGGAGATGGACAGTACAGGGCTGGACAAGGCTTTCTGTGAGGCTGTGTGTTCGGATAAAAACTGGTTGTGAAGGTCAGAAGCATAAATAACCTTTTTGATTGGTAAATTAAATATCATTGGTTTGGTTATTTAAAGAGGAGCATACTTATAAATATTTTGTTCTATTTATATATATATATTTTTTGTTTTATATATATATATATATATATATATATATATATATATATATATATATATATATCAATTATTTTCTGTTTTGTATTTGTAATTAATTTAGAACAATTTGTAGATTTCATTTTTCACTTTGACATTATTGACTTTTTTTGTGTTGATCAGTGGCAAAAACTCCTAATTAAATCCATTTTGATTCCATGTTGTAACATAATAAAATGTGGAAAAGTCCAAGGGGGTGAATACTTTTGAGAGCCACTGTAATTCAATCTGTTAATATAACATTATTCAACGTGTTTCATTCTTTATGAAGCAAAACGAGCAAAGCAAGCTGAAATACTTAATTCTATAGGGTAAGATAAACTTTTTGGCTACCGATGTATTATATATTTTTGGCTACATATATATATATATATATATATATATATATATATATATATATATATATATATATATATATATATATATATATATGGGCTTCAGTGAGTTACAGGAAAATAATTTCATCCATGGTTTCTGTGATGTCATAAATTACAAGACCGAAGGGCGAATAATTTATAAACTGTCACAGAAACCCGAGATGGAATTGTTTTCCTGTAACTCTCTGAAGAGGCCCATTTATTATTATTATTAATGTTTATAATACATGGATACCTTTGTGATGCTAGCATTAAGAAGACGAGGTTCAGCAGTACAGTCGGTTTTTTTTTTTTAAAACTGAGTGTTTCATTGCTGTACAGCTTTATGTGATTGCCTTTACCTTGTTTTAATTTCCTGTTCCTCTTCAGTTTCTATGAGATACGAATGTACCAGCTTTACATCGTTTTTTTCTTTTAGTTTTTTTTTTCTTTAACGTGTTCTCATTTTTTTGATCATTAATGAACATTTCTGTACTGTGGGTCTTGTCGAGTGATTGAAAACTAGACATTTTGTGTTTGAATTGAAAGTGATGGTCTCCAGGAGTCAAATGGGTCAAGGTTCAAGTATATTTTCCTCTAGAGGAATTATCACTTTTTGACATCATTACTGTGGTATTATACTTTTTTTTCGAATGGCTCAGGATGTAAATATAGCCTTCATCCATATATATATATATATATATATATATATATATATATATATATATATATATATATATATATATATATATATATATATATAATTATAATCTTTTTTGTCTTCTGTTGAATTCTTTGCTGCAGTATCAGACTAGGCTTGTAACATGCAACTTTAGTATACTCTATTCTGATTACAGTGCCTCAGCTCTAACCACTAGACCACAATCCCTCCTTCCCTCCCAGTCCCTGAGCTCTAACCACTAGAACCGCACAGCCTCCCTCCTGGTATTTCACATATTCACTGTATTTCATATAGAATAATATATGGGAGACAAACAATACTGCTTGAAATTATTGGCTGCAAACCTACCATGCCATTAATTAGAAAGGCAGACAAGGGAGCCAGCTAGGCCAAAACAAACCTGCTCCATTTTAATTGAGAGGTGCATTCGCTTCTTCCCTTCCTGTGGAGAGCAGATCCAAGGTCTTGCGAGTGAAAATGGATTCCACAGATGGAAATACTGCAGACTGAAACACATCAGCAAGCACTCTCACAGGACGTGAATCTTATTATCTTGAGAGACAAGTGAGAGAGGAGCAGACATACTGTATCAAATTTAAACTGGATTCACTGTACAATCCCACCTCTCAAATTCGTTCAAACAGGCCAGCGATACTCTTTTAGCATTACCGGTGAAACTTCTACTCAAGCCAGTCAAGGGAAACACAAAATGTGGCCTTAATAGGGAGGTGGTCTTCCTACTGAGCAGATATAGCATTTCTGTTACAAATGAATACCACAGGATTTAACCAATTTATTTCCACTGATTAATACTTTATTGAACAGTTTTTTTTAATTTTTGTTGATATTATTATTTAAAAAAAAAAGTTTTTACTTTTCTAATTCACTGTTTATGTTTTTGATTATTATAGATAGATTGGTAATTGATAAATGAATAATGCACTATTTTATTAATTAGCTACCATGTTTCATCTTCTGTCTTCTTCAGATAGGATGGTAGAAATAGCCAGGTAGACTGATGTTGCTGTTAATGTTTGGAAGTTTGAAAGCTGCACAGTGACTTATGTTCTCAGAACACTGAGACACAGATAGTTCTGAGGGGGAGTTCCAGTCCTAAAAGGATGCATTATCTTCCAGATTAAATCCATAGGGAAATAAAGTCTTGTCTGTGAATCCAGAAGTTTTCCCTTTTATCTAACATGTTAGGATTGCACACTTCTTCATAGCAACCTTGTTTATGGTAGATTTTGCCAAAAATGTAATAAAACAAAAGCGTTAGGACACAGGCACCGCATTATATAAAATAATAGGAAATCACCTCTCAAACATGAGAAACAAAAACGAAAAGGAACCTCAAAAACATGAACATAACATGAATGACCTACAATGTGTAGTTTTAGAAGATCATGTACAATACAGAAGAATAAAGGAAAATATATTGATAAATACACTCAATACCATGATGCATGGAGGTTTAAATAGAACATAATAGTAGATTGTTACATCATTAACTATGCAGGAAATTACATCACAGGCACATTAATAGATTTAAACAGAAATACATGACTGTAGTTACCATGGCATCATAAGCCTAGAAGTGCCTCCATTGTTTGTTTTCAGACACACTTTCCGTTAACAATGGTATGTTAAACATACCGACACATTGGGAAGTTGGCATATCTTTTTTTGGCTCCAAAGCCCCAATTTAAACACTCTCTATAAACACTGTACATTCCTGCTGAAAGGTAACCCATGCACCATGCTCCCTTGAGGAAGCTGTCTACCATAGCAATGCTTTAGAAGCTGAGCATTCAGAAGCAACTAAATGCATGTATTTATTTAATGTTCCAACCAGTTTATTTAACCAAACCAAACCAAACAATGAAGGCTTTGTGAAAGACTGGAGGTGACTGCAAAACACCTCTTCTCCGTGTCCAAGCTGACAAAGTGGTATTGGCTTATCACATGATAACTAAGGGCTAGAATATTTTTTGAGGTACAATACCCTAATATAAACACAGGCCTGTGCAATGTTGCTTGGATTTTAGCAGCTCTGTAATACTCTTCCCAGCAGAATTTGGAATGCTGAGGTAGTTGATATTTTCTAAAGTTAGGCTCAAGGCCTTTTGTTTAGTTTATGATATTAGTTTGTAAGTTAGGCTGAAGGCCTTTTGTTTAAATTGAGTTTGTCTGGTTTTTTAGAGCTCAATTTTTCTGGCAAACAACTCTGAATATTTCAGGACTTAACACCGTGCCTGTGTTTTGTACCATTAACAGCTAATTTCACAGACCCAGATTAGCACTAGTCTTGAACTTCCTTACCTAAAGTAACATATAGTTAGATCAAGATTAGTACTAATCAGGGTTTGTGAAACCTGCCGTAACAGTTTATTTTCACTTTTTCAAAAAATATAGTTTTCATTTTGGTGTCTTGATAATTCTGTCTTATATAATGTATATAATGTACTTCCTGTGTTATAGTTAACTTGAACCCACCTGAGCCTTACTTTTGAGTTCTGTGCTGACCACATGTAACTATGAAGGTGCAGGTAGGAGCCTATTGGCTGCAACACAGAAAGTGAGATGAGGAAACAAGTACTTCTATTCGTAGGGTCATGTTTTATTTATAAGGTATTCTGTTAGTTTATTAATTGTTAACTAGTTTACTAACACATTACCAAATGTTATTCATATTTTGTTAATGGTTATTTAAGTTATTGTAACCTATTTGTAAACTAAGAAAGAAGACTAAAACAGTTCTGCTGATGACAGATTCCTGTTTAGGGACTGTGAACCTCATTATATCATTCAAATGACATTACATGTGTTTTGCATCACTTTTTATAGTGTTATATCTTATTTATTAGTTTTAAATAGGTTAGTACATACAGTATTAACAAACTATTAAACAACATGAACAACATGTGTTCAAATGTTAATAAACTTGTTGCAAACAGTAATATTCACATATACAGCTCTAAATGGCTTGGCACCACATTTCCTAATATAAAATATATATAAGCCTCTGCGTACTTTAAGGTCAGTTAATGCTGAAAAGCTGAGGAGAAAGTGTATTTAGTTGTAATGCCCCGAGATTGTGGAACTCATTTCCCTTTTTTTTATTTTTTATTTATCCTGCAGCTTTGATCAATATTTTTAAGTCAAGATTAAAGATTTATTTTTATAGCCTTTTTAACCAGACTTACAAATCTAATTGTTTTTTTTGTACCTTTTTTTTTGCTTATTTATGTATTATTTATGTGTTTTATCTATCAATAAATTTTATCCTGTTTTAATTAGAATAAATCTACATCCTTATAATAGAAATATATTATTTTATTATTATTATGTTTATTATTATTATTATTTATTATTATATTAGTATTATTATTAATAATATTTACTGATGATATTATTATTATTATTACTTTTCTTTATTGTTGCTATGTAATTTTTTACTGCTTGTTGATATTGCAATACTCCTTTTTGTTTTAACCTGTTTTGTTTTAACCAACATTTAAAGATACTGTGGTATGAAAGGCACTATATAAATAAAATACGTAAATAAATAAACAAATAATAAAAATAATAATAACATAATAAAAAGTTAATTTTAAAATAAAGCATGATTATTGAAAATAAAGCAATGAAAACAAAAAAATCAACAATAAAAACAATCCAAGAGCTGTGAGAAAGGTTATTATAGTGCTCCTTTATTGAGAGGAATTTTTTTTTAACTGACTAGTTAACTGGTAACACTTACAAATTATGGCGACATATTCATAATGAATTCTGACTGAATACCACAAGAATAACACCTGAGTATCTTATGCACTTCCTCTGAGTTCTGAAGTAATTCATTTTGAATTCAGCCCTATTCCTTCTTGTGGGTTGAATGAGTCTGTTGGTCTGTCTGTGTCTCCTGCAGGTTTTTCATCATCAAAGACAGCTTTCTCCTCTACTATGCGGAGAATGAGAAGAAGAACTTTGAGACAAACAAATATTTCAACATTCACCCCAAGGTGGGCTAAACCACTGGGAGCAAGGGACGGGTGGGGGGGTCAAGGAATTCTAAATAAGATACTATAATAATACAACACTATCACAGCTCTATTGCAATGTTAGGGTGCAGGGTAATGGCAGTGCTGGAGAGCTGAGAATGGAGTGTTTCGACTAGTTCTCATTATTAGGGTGCAGGGTAATGGCAGTGCTGGAGAGCTGAGAATGGAGTGTTTTGTGTTGTGATCACTATTAGGGTGAAGGGTAATGACAGTGCCGGAGAGCTGAGAATGGAGTGTTTCGACTAGTTCTCATTATTAGGGTGCAGGGTAATGACAGTGCCGGAGAGCTAATGGAGTGTTTCGACTTGTGGTCACTATTAGGGTGCAGGGTAATGGCAGTGCTGGAAAGTTGAGAATGGAGTGTTTCGACTTGTGGTCACTGTTAGGGTGCAGGGTAATGACAGTGCTGGAGAGCTGAGAATGGAGTGTTTTGGCTTGTGGTCACTATTAGGGTGCAGCGTAATGACAGTGCCGGAGAGCTGAGAATGGAGTGTTTCGACTAGTTCTCATTATTAGGGTGCAGGGTAATGACAGTGCCGGAGAGCTGAGAATGGAGTGTTTTGGCTTGTGGTCACTATTAGGGTGCAGCGTAATGACAGTGCCGGAGAGCTGAGAATGGAGTGTTTCGACTAGTTCTCATTATTAGGGTGCAGCGTAATGACAGTGCCGGAGAGCTGAGAATGGAGTGTTTCGACTTGCGGTCACTATTAGGGTGCAGGGTAATGACAGTGCCAGAGAGCTGAGAATGGAGTGTTATGGTGGTTTATCATTATGTACAACAACGCATTTTCACCCAAGTTAAACATAACCTAGTCTAATTTAAATACATGTAATAACTAAAATCACTTATTAAACAGAACCTTAAATGCATTGGGAGATATGTATTTAGGTACCTTGATTAAAAAAAAGAGGCATTTTCTCAATCTATGAAAAGCAAACCTGTTACAAATGAAAAGCCTGGGTGCAGTTGGAGGTGTGTGAGTGTAAGTGTGTGCAGTGATACCAGCCTGAGGCACTTTCTGCTCTGGAAGGGTCACAGCTCCAAGGACGGCTGGCATGTGCAGGCTGCTGATTTGTTAGCTCAGCAATCCTGCATCATAACCATCATTGCCATGACGACGCAAACACTCCATCACAAGAACTAACAGAGGCAGGAAAAAAAATATTATTGTGTGAATACATAAAATGAAACGTGTATGATGTTAAAAGTAGTTTAAAATAATGAGTTTATTAGCCTTTCTTTTTCTTTTTAAAAAGAATAGGAGTGTATGGGATGTAAACTGTGTGAGAGTTGAGTGCAACTATTCAGCAACAACCATGGGGAAGCAGAAGGCTCTCAGTGGTGACTTCGCAAGACATAGGGTACTTGTGCAGTGGCTGCATTGACCAACTGCAGTTTTCATCAAGACAGTTGTGTGGAAATTATTGTGACCAGCACACAGACATTCTGCAGTAGTCAAAAACACTGGAACATGCTTGTTCACATAGTTAGATAAAGCAACAACTTTTAGGTGTTTGTCTTTCTTAGTTTCTTATGTACTGGGATTTTGGAGTGAAAAGTTTCACAATTCCAGTGTTAATTTTTCCTTCTCTTCCCCTCTTCCCTCCCTCAATGTCTCTCCCCTTTCAGGGTGTGATTCCCCTGGGAGGGTGTCTTGTGGAGCCCAAAGAGCAGGCCAGCATGCCCTTTGCCATGACCATCTCCCATGAAGACTTCCATGTGAGTATTAAAATAATTAGTTCTTACAGTGGCACCAAGCATTATTCAGATAGTACAGCGCAGTTTTATACAGCACACTATACTGCGTTATACTGCTTCCGAAAAGACATTTTTTGAAGTGGTAATTTTCTATAAGATTTTTATATTTGCTAACTCCCTTCAGAAATTCATCTTTTAGTAGAAACCTGGCAAACTTTTCCAAAAAGTAGAACTTATAACCTACTTGCCCTGGTAGATTCAGTTAACAAAACAAATCAACCTGCAATTAAAATGTCAGCAAGTCCAGGTTACTTGTGTTAGTTTTTCTTTGAAAGGGAGATGTTCTGTTTATTAGAGACCTGTGCAAGGGGGTGGGATCTACCTGTCTATCTGCCTGTCTCTGTGCAGCCTCCCTCAAGTCTTCTTCACCTCTTTGTCTCCAGGGTAACATCGTTCTGGCTGCTGAGTCCGAGTCTGAGCAGACACAGTGGCTGGAACTACTGCAGGAGTCGGGCAAAGTGTAAGGGTCCTATCAGTACAGTTTTGTTACTCCGGGTCCTTAATTAAAAAGATTAGAATCAGCAACTTCAGGGGCACCTCATAAAATATGAGTCACTTTCTTATTAGCTTTACTATCATTATTACTGATCCCACTTGTATTGATTTGCAATCTTTTGAGTCTTCACAGCAGTAGCTGACAGATTTTTCTATGTATTAAAATATATATAGAAATACCTGCACTTTAACACGTTCTACAAAAGTCGAATCATATTTAAGTATATATCTTTATACGAACCTCTTTCCAGGGTGCGGAGGAGCTATTGCTAATGATCATCAATAACCTCAGTTATGTAAGAGACCCTGAATCATGATGACGTGGCAGCATCAATCCTGGAGAGCAGTGACACTGCAGTTTTCCGGAGCTCTCTGCAGGATGGGAGGGGAGGGATGAAAGGATCAGTTCATTCAGCTTTTCAAACTGGAGGGCAGGTTATAATGGTGAGGGGATATTTCAGTAGTTTGAAAGCCACTGAGGAAGTGCCCCACCCCCACCCCCAGCCATTATTGAATTATATACTCTCTGAATTAAGGTGAGATCAGCACATGCGGAGATCACATGATTGCCATTCACTTCATTCATAATCACTTGTTCAAAACGTGATCATCGCACATTATATAAGTAGTGTGAACAGGGTCAGTTATATCAGTATTTGTAAGCAGGGTAATTCTACTGCAAACATACTGTAACACCTGCCATGAGACCATGTTATAAGGAGTTTGAAACATTCTGGAATGATGTGTCTCAGAATCACTGCTGAGACTTTCTGTTTGTCTTGGATATCAAAGCCCCTGCTAACCAAGCACCTACTATCAGAGCTTTGTCATTATCAGGTTTGTAGTCCTGCACACGGGGACTTAAACTGACTGGAAACAGGGAGACATACAGAAAACATGCTAGGGATTTCAATTTGTATATGCAAATGCAGTGAGGTTTGCTGGTGTTCAGGCCCTGCAAAGTGAAAGATCTGGATAGATAGATTGATTTAAAAATATTTAAAGGTTAAGCTTTCATTGCACAGAATAAGCTGCTTAACATGGGCTTGAGACCCAGGGTTTGGTGTGTGTGTGTGTGTGTTTGTTCTGTTCAATGCATTAATTCTATCTTCATAAAACCATTTTTCCCAGCACAATTGAGCTGGGTCTGTGGTGTGTCTTTGTGAATGTGCGATTCACAGGTCTGTTTCTATTTGAATACTTTCCAGTCAACTGAAGATAGGGGAAATAGAAAGCCCTAAATGGATGATGACACTTGCACTGGCATGGACACAGGGCTTCATTGATTCAAAGCTATGAATAGCTGCAGAAGAGCACCACTGCTTCAAGGGTTAGTTCTATTCCAATGTACTGGATCAGAACTCCACTGGAGAGGAGGTGGTGCTTCACCGTGGAGCTGTCATGCGTCAGTGCAGGCTTGTAGCGTTGTAGCCCACGCCTCATCTGGGTGTTTTCTCCTTTTTCTTCTGCCCCCAGCACCTGGAATAATGCCCAGCTGGGGGAGGCCATGATTGAGAGTCTGGAGGCCCAGGGGCTGCAGCTCGCTAAAGGGAAGCAGGAGTATCTTGGTAAGGGAGCCAGCATTCCAATGGGACACATACTTCAATAGGAATACTTTCCTTTCTTAACCCTTTCAGCTCTATATAGTTTACATAGAGAATGCTATACAAATATAAAGGTAATAGCATGGTACAATGGCCAAGGAAAGAGGCTGAGATTATCTGCTGGATCTTTTCTTTAAATAACGTGGCATCATGCAGATATTGTTTTCTATTTACTATAATTCTTTTTGTTATTTGACGTAAAGTTCATGGGTAATTCTCTGCCAACATAACCTGACTGTGAATGTGTAATCTAGAGATTTAACCCTTTCAGTCCTTATATCAGCGCCATGTTAACATATGCCATCGGAAATCATGTTGAAACCTCAAGGGACTCCTAGGTCACAGGCAGTGTATAAATATATGTTTAAAAAAATTGTTGTCCTATTCTCATCTATACCAGATAGAGGTGTTCCTTATTTAATTACATAACTTAATTTCGCAGTCTTCAGCTCAACAGAAAAAATTCAGAACTGAATTGAGGAATTTAACCTATTGAGACCGAAGCCTCGTTTACAAGAGGGTCCTGGCAAGACGACACAAACAACAGCAGTCAGGAAAGACACACATTTGAGGTTTTGTGAAAAAGTAGATCACCATGACTTCATAGTATGCCGGTCTCCCTCGTAACTTCTAAAGAAGTTTCAACACAATTGGAATTGGATTCTTCAAGGGTTATAGAAAAACAACATCTACACTAGCAGAATCCCTTCTGTAAAAAAGCTTGTCTATTGAGCCCCCAGAGAATATTTATAGCACACAAACATTGAGAATGAATAGTAGATGTGTAATTGGACTGAGGGAGTGCTTTGTGTTTGGGTTTGTAGATAAATTGATGGAGGAGACTGAGGAGCTGTGTTTACAGAGGGAACAGAAGGAGGTGGGTAATACTGAGACAAAAACTTAGATGAAGATCATTCCTGTTTTATCAATGAAGGTGTGTGCCTTCTTCAGTGTACTAATGTACAATCAAATATCATTCTTTCTACAGTAGTTCTACCTGGACTCTAAAACCACAGTTTTGTACAGTGTGTTGACAAGTGGAATCTCTGCTATTCACTTTCAATGTGATTCCAAATCCTGCTATCCTGCGGTAACCTGACACAATACAGTGTACATAAACAAATGTCACACAAGGTCCCTTTCACAGCACAGTGCAGCATGCCACTGAATGACTGATTCCACTGAAATCAGACTCAAAACAGAACCACCACTTAGCAATTCTAAATTGATAAATACTGAAACATTTATTTTTGTCTTTCTAAATCATAAAATCCAGGAACTTTAAAAAAGGAAAATCTACAGCACTTGTCACATAATAGCTATAACGAGAGTAGAAACTGTTCTATTAACTGTGTGATATGCTGGGAGCAGTGTGTGGGTGTGACACAGGCTATGTTTGCAGGAACTTGAGCGGCTGAACCAGGTGCTGGGGAAGGAGAAGCAGCGCTTTGAGGAGGTGGTGCAGGAGCTGAAAACGGAGCGAGAGCAGATCAAATGGTAACTCCTCCCTATACCCCCTATAGAAGTTTACCATTCTATGTTTGCAAGATCATTTTGCAGTGTTCCCGTGCTTTTTGTTACACTATGCGAGCGGAGCCCTCCCTGTTACATTTGGCATAGTCGGCAGGATCATTCACTCAAGGCATGGATGCAGGGGTAGGAACACCAAACAAATTAAGCATTCACACATACTTTATGCCGTGATTAAACAATAATTCAATTGTGAATAAACAAAATAAACTATTATAATACACAATACATTATAATAATAATCAAAGTGATACTAAATGACAAACAATATTGTGTACGTGCAAAAAAAAAAACACATTAAAGTAACACCGTGTTACATCCTCCCCTACTTAAACTCAGTCATGTACCGATGACTGCCTTAAACCGCTGGTATGGTACTACTGACCATATTTCAGTAGACAGAGAACATACCATATTTATCAATATCTTTTGTGGCCTTCAGCCGGTTACTATCAGGAGGTGTACAGTCTTACGTCCGTCCATATCAAGAGGCATCACCATCTCTTGTGCTTTAATCACCGACAAAATAAAAAAATAAATAAAACACAACCCATCCCTTACAATATTGACCCTTTTAAATTCTTCCACTATACTCCCCTGCTGTTTGATAAGCACCCTCTACTAATGTATCACCAACACCAATAGCTCCAATTATAAACTAACAGGTGACAGAGATGCTTTAATATGCCTGTGTAACCGACCTTCTCTGATGACCTCATTAACCAACAACAATTGGGGTATAAATCTGTAGCGTTGCCCCCCATACAGGGGTATAGATCTGTAGTGGTGTCCCACACGCTGGGGTATAGATCTATATTGCTGTCCCACATGCTGGGGTATATAGCTGTAGTGCTGCCCCCCACGCTGGGGTATAGAGCTGTAACGTTGCTCCCCACATTGGGTATAGAACTGTAGCAGTGCCCCCCCATGCTATAGGGAGGGTGCCGCACTGGAAAAAAAAAGTAGGTTATTAAAGTGACCTTGCTTGTTGACTGCTGATGTTTTTTAATTCCACAGGGTGCGGAAGGGCAAATTTGAAGTTGTTCCTGCTTTTGTTGTTGTCCTTTTGCCACATTCGTACATCCTATGGTACTGTATTTCCCCACTATATATATATATATATATATATATATATATATATATATATATATATATATATATATATATATATATATATATATATATTTGATATTTTTTTTTGTAGTGAAAGCGCACACTAGGGCTGTCAGTTAAGACTCAAAATAGCAATCGATTAATTGGAAACACAAAATATAATCATTCTAGCAAATATCGATGATTGTACCATACATTGTACGTTATCATTTTAATATCATTGCAGTTTAGTAAAAGCGTGTGCACAGCAACTGAATGCGTGGGGTAATTACGCCTGGGTAGAGTCAAGAGAAAAAGAAAAAGAAAACACAACATTCGCAACAAGTCTAGCAGGTTTAACATACTACAGGAGTGTTACTAAAATATTTATTCCAAACAGATTACAGTACTTTGGAATGTAAGCTATATAAACTAGACACGAGTTTACAAAAGACGTAAAAATATTTATTTATTTATTTTTGTTTTAAATTCAGTCACAGCATTGCACTTTGTTAATACTGTCTACCACCTAACCTTCACTATCTGTGAAATGCAATGCGGAAATTCCGACCTAAAACAACAACAACAACAATAATAATAATAATAATAATAATAATAATAATAATAATAATAATAATAATAATAATAATAATAATAATAATTTATTTATTTACTTAGCACAAATTGCATACCCGATAATAGCCGATCCTTACTTCAAAATTGCATTTAACATCACTGATCATTTATTTATTTATTTTGAACGTTATTGAATATTGTTAAAGATTCATTATATAACAGTTAATTTTCAACTGCAATGTGGTGCAAGCTATATACATTTACAGGCTGTTTGCCAGGAATACAAGCCTGTCGTCCTACTCTGGATACAAGGTGTTGCGTTTTTTTGTTTGTTTTTTTGTTTTTTTTTAAATTTTCCACATTGAATGCAGAGGGGCATACTTACAAATAATTTTCAAAACTGATTCGTTGGTAGGATGGGACCAGGAAATCAAATGCTAGTTAACATGAGCAGGAAAACAAGAGCACACCTAATGTTTGTCTGGTAGAAATACTGTAAATAGCAAGGTAGGGCGTTTGTAGCAGCCCAAGTGCACACCCTTATTTGGAAAGAAAAGCATCTGTTCTGCTTCCAGCCATGTTTAGTGAGTAGGTGACTATCGTTTTCTACGATTATCGAATAATTGAAAATGTTAACGATACGATTATCACGAATATTCATAATCATGATATATTGTACTGTCGAAAAATAATTTCATCCCTACAGTCAAGTCGATCACTAAGAAGTGGAAAGTATACGTCACCACGCAGAATCTGCTTAGAGCAGGCCGTCCTCCAAACTGAGCAGCCGGGTATGAAGGGCATTGGTCAGAAAAGCCACCAAGAGGCCAATGACAACTCTGAAAGACCTACAGCGTAGCATTTTCCCTGAAATGGGAGAAACTGTCAATGTGTCAACAATAGCTGAGGTACTCCACAAATCTGGCCTGTATGGAAGAGAAGGAAGCCATTTCTGAAAAAAAACTCATTCAAAATCCCACTTGGAATTTGCAAAAAGGCATGTGGGAGACTCACAGATGTGGCAAAAGATTCTGTGGTTCGATGAAACAAAAATTGAACTATTTGGCCTAAATGGAAATCGTTATGTCTGGCGCAAACCCAACACAGCACATCACCTAGGTAACACCATCCCTACTGTGAAGCATGGTGGTGGCAGCATCATGCTATGAGGATGCTTTTCATCGGCAGGGACAGGGAAGCTTGTCAGGGTAGAGGGCTAAATGGATGGAGCTAAATACAGGCAAATCCTTCAGGAAAACATGTTTCAGTCTGCAAAAGACCTAAGACTGGAACGGAGATTCACCTTTCAGCAGGACAATGACCCCAAACACACAGCCAAAGCGACACTGGAGTGGCTTAAAAACAAGAAAGTGAATGTCCTAGAGTGGCCCAGTCAAAGCCTGGACTTGAATCTGATTGAGAATCTGTGGCAAGACTTGAAGATTGCTGTCTACCAACGATCCCCATCCAACTTGACAGAGTTTGAATAACTATGCTAAGAAGAATGGGCGAATATTGCATGATCCAGATGTGCAAACCTGGTAGAGACTTACCCTAAAAGACTCACAGCTGTAATTTTTGCCAAAGGTGGTTCTACCAAGTATTGACTCAGGAGGGTGAATACATAACTAACCAAGACACTTAAGTTTTTTTTTTTTTTTTCATTAACTGTTGTTTCACAATAATATTTCTCTTGCCTCTTGAAAGGGTTGAGTAGGTTGTTTAAATCAAAGAAAAAAAAAGCATCAAGATTTCAGGTTGTAACACAACAAACTGTAAAAACATCCAAGGGGGGGTGAATACTTACTATAGGCACTGTATATATATATATATATATATATATATATATATATATATATATATATATATATATATATATATATATATATATATAAATGCAGTGAAGGCAGAGTCTCTACGACAATACAAAAGTTCAGAATTCTTTCAGCGAAACTTTCTGTTTTAATGGCTTACCAAAACAGTTTCCATAGAGACATTCATGGTCACACTCTCATCATGTTGCTTCAAGATTTTTGACTCATTTCTATTTTTCATTAAAAATCTCTTTATTTCTTTAAAAACATGGTTGTAAAACAAAGAAATAAAGAGATTTTTGTTGAAGAATACAAATGAGCAGGAGTCAAGTATTTAATCCTTTTGAAGCAAAAAGAGAATATCTCTACGGAAAATCTTTTGGTAAGCCATCAAAACTGAAAGTTTGGGTGAAAGAATTTTGAACTTTTGAGACTCTACCTTCACTGCATGTAATTACCTTATACTGCTCCGCACCTCTTCAATATTAAGCTCTGTAGTGCACAAAGTGGCGTTATAGTGACGGTCAAAAAAAAAAAACACACAACCTTCTATGTTTGCAATAAATTCAAACTTTTTATTTTTTTTATTGTACAATTACAATTACTTTTGAGGAACGGTTTATAATTAAAAAAATAAAACTAATAAAAAAAATAAACACCCGTTTAGTGTCTAACAATTCCATGAAAAACAAAAAGGCGTACTATTATTTATTTATTAATTTTTTTTTACTGTACTGATCATTTGAACTTTGCTGTTTGTGGCACGACTGTAAGCCTGCTGAATACTATCCCCCATTTAACGATGACATCTATTTATTTCACAAAGCAATTTAAGCTCAACAGCATTCCTATTTAAGCATTTAAAAAAAAAAAAAAAAAAAAAAAAAACGTTGAATATGTACAGGCCATCACTTTTTTTAAAACGAAAAAAACTATTCTGCTGTTTACAAAACTGATTCTTTAGTTTAAGTCAGCCTTCATTTGTCTAAAACTTGCGCGTAAGCAAAAAACCTCTTACTGCATTTTTTTTTTACATTTATTGTAGTTGATAAAAGTCACCAAGTACTGCACTGCACTGATCTAGGCCGACTCTTTGCAACAACTGCCATGTGGGCCAGTGCTCCCTCTCGTGACTGGGAACAGATAAACCAGTCGTCAAGATAGTTTATTACTTTGATCCCCTGCAGTCGCAGGGGATCCAGGATAGCGTCCACGCACTTTGAAAACGTACAAGGAGCTAGGGAGAGGCGGAAGGCAGCACGGAAAACTCATAAACACTTCCTTGAAAAGAGAATCAGAGATACTTCATGTGATCTGGACGAATGGGAACATAAAAGTATGCATCCTGTAAGTTCACGGTGGTGAACCAGTTGCCCGGCCAGATGGACTGGACAATGTGATGGCGCGTCAGCATGTAGAACCTCCTTTCTTTTAAGAACCCG
This sequence comes from Polyodon spathula, assembly GCF_017654505.1. NCBI lineage: Eukaryota > Metazoa > Chordata > Actinopteri > Acipenseriformes > Polyodontidae > Polyodon > Polyodon spathula. Next base: position 20,685,800 of record NC_054550.1, read on the forward strand.
TTGAGGAGCCTCAGGTCTAAGATAGGGCGAAAGAAAATACCTCGAGTAGTACCCACCTCTGTGGGAGGCGGGGTCTGTGAGACAAATGTCTTGCTTGCACAGCAAGGTGGCCACTTCCTTCAGAAGTACCGATACCTGGAAAGGGTCTGTCACGAAAGTATTTGTGATGCCTTGAAAGGGAGGAGGTCCCAAGCGGAAATGAAGTGCTTAACCGTTTTGCACCCAGGAGTCTGAGGTGCAAGCGCGTCAGTACTGCAGTTGTTGTGCCGAAAAGGGGGTCTGAGGCTGCCAGCCTTCAGGGGCCCTGCTCGGGCTGCTGAGGCTGAGGTGGGGCAGTTTGGGATGGCTGTTTAGGGCGATGGCCCTGAAAACGCCTCCTGTGATGCTGGTTTGTGGACTGGCCACATCCTGCGTTCCCCCTGCCTGTCGGTTGGGCCCGGTTGTTTGCTGTTGGTGACACAGTGGAGCTGTGGGGACTGCAACTGTCCTGGTGACAGGCTGCATCTGAGGAGATCGCCAGTGGTTCGACCTGCCCCACGTGGAAACGCGGGGGGGGTGCAACACGGCTACCTCCCAGAATGCCCTGCGTTCCTGGTGGGATCTCTGTAAGATATCCTCCACAGCTGGCCTGGTATGTCCTGGGGATATAGGCGCATCAAACAGCTGGAGATCTGCAGCAGAGTGTTGGACAGAAGACGTAACTCTATGGCCACTGGCTCAGGGAGAGGGGCCTCGCACAGTACATTGTCCATATAGGCCGTGAGGACACTTGCCGTATTTGACAGGTGAGTTGCCTGTGCCTCTGCTGCATACGCCCGCTTGAGATGTGTTTCCGTCACCTTGCATTGGGGCTGCAAAGGGGCCTGGACAGAGGCCGGGGCTGCTGGTGCCTGTTTTGTCAAGAACTCTAGGACCTGGGCCATTTGGGCCTTGAGGTCCATAATGTCCCTCGCCTGCTTGGAATGCGTCACACTTCTCGTATGCGAAGATGGGGAGCGACTGCAGGAGGTCTGTGCATTGGGGATGCCTAGCAGGGGGTCCTGGGACAGGTCATGGAGGAGGGGATCTGAGAATTCTTTCACCTGAGGCTAAAAAGCCTCACAGTTGCTGTCGGCCACGTCCATCTCGAGGGGCAAGGTGGCATGTTGAACGCCCAAGCACAAAATGTATGGTGCTTGCTTGTAACTTATTGTACCGAGTGCAGCAACAGTCTCGGTTCCAAACCGTCAGCCGAGTGTAGATATACTATTTACATTCTCGCTATATATGGTCTTCATTATACGATTAAATAACGATTAAAAAACAAGTCTATGCAACCGGCACGGCAAAGCAACATTTGATTATTTTTTTTTTTAAATACGGAACCAAGATTTAAATTAACATTTGCAAATTAAACAAAACTGAAACTTTGTTGATGCGCTTTTTTTGGGGTGGTACTGTGTTCTTCAATGAATAGGATATAGCCAGAATACTGGATGCAGCATGCCACAAATAGGTACTCTACTTGTAATTCTACTTTTATTCACAGTCTCATTGCTATCATCATTATTAGTGCTAGTAGTGACAAATACTGCAATAATAAAGAAAATCAAAGAATAAAAACAGTACTAACATTATTAATAATTTAGCTAATGCCTTTATCCAAGGTGATTTCCTTAACTTACTCCAGCAGCTTATATTGTTCGTTTTGGATTGTTCTTTTACTATAGCAAACAAAAGGCTTTGGACCCAAACAGGGTTGCTATAGCGAGGGTGTACTGTATGTAGTATTTGACTTATATGCTTAATACACGACACTTGCACATTTTAATATATAATGCATGCACATTTGTTATTTTTCATTTTTGTTATTTTTCACCACCCATAGGATTCAACATTTAAGAGGGTATAAAGAAGTTTGGATCAGAATCCAATATCATCCCTTACAAAAAAGTAACATGCTGCAAGTATACTTGTGCCAGAATTGACTGGTTTTAGTATACTATTGGTACCAGTATTCTATCCTATTTTGGCACATGTATACTTGCAGTATACAACTTTGTATATTCTTTTTGTAAATAATGCAACATAGTTCTCAAGTATTGGACATTTCTTAGATTGTATCTTACTTCTCTTTTGCATACCTGCATTGTCTCTTGCTAGATATGCACCTCCAGATTATGACAAATACTTTTAGAAAACCAGGAGCAACTTCTGCTCTAGATCAAAAAGCTATAATGCTCTGCGGCTGCCCTCCTATGAGGATAACTATTAAAAAACAAGTAGAAACTAACTACAACACAAGTCTGGGAAAAAAACAAATGGAAATCTGGAACTTTGATGTTGAAACAGTGTGTGAACTCTGAGATACTGTACCTATTATTGAGTACAGTGTACTTTGTACAAATCACAGTCCATAGGTCAATTATGGGCAACTTGACATTTTTTTGGACATCTTATCTTATTTCCATCCCTGATATATATATATATATATATATATATATATATATATATATATATATATATATATATATATATATATATATATATATATATAATTATTTTTGTTTTACTTACTCAATATGAAACTTGCTGGTGATGAGCAACAATTCTGTCAGGACGTGGAGGTATCTCACATGCATGTCATGGTCAATGTTCATCCTGGCTCAGTAGTTTGTTTTCATCGACGTCATGGCTGAAAATCTGGTTTCGCATAAGTAGGTTGTACTGAATGGGACCAAAACTTTCAGTGCTGCAGAAGAAGCAGTGTTGTATTCATCGGAGCACTCACACCAAAATGTCTCCAGCGGCATTTCACTGAACCTGGTTCTGAGGGAGCTGTCTGATGAAATGTCAATGAGCTCTTCTAACAGCTTTGATGGGACAGAGGGTGGCAGTTTATCTTCAATTTTCTCACTAATGTGAGTTCAGGAAAGTAAGTATTACGTTTGTTTAGACCAGATGGATGCGCTGCCAGCTCCAGTTTGATTATATCAAAGTCAATGTTTCATTCCTGAATGAAAGAAAGCGCTCAAACATATCAGTAGTCCCCCCATAGACATGAACTTTCCAGAGTTGTAGTTTCCTTTTGAATGCATCAACTCTTTCATGTTGGGCAATAAAATGAGTGCTCCCACCTTGCATAGTTTTATTCAGCTTATTCATTTCACTGAATGTCTGCGAGGTAACACAGTTTTGCCAGCCTCACGTCTTCAGCACTTCGGCAAGTTTGGGTTTCTTATCAGCTAAGAAAGTACGTAACTCTTCCTTGAGATTAAATATACGGGCTAGCATTCTGCCTCGAGATAGTCATCTCACCTCTGTAGGCATGAGCAAGGAATGGTGCAGTGCAGTAAGGAGCACCATTTGTGGCAAAACTATCCAGCCGTTAGTTTGTCAATTTGTTTGTTAATTCGTTTGTCAATTCGTGAATTTGTCAATTTGTGAATTGGTCAGTGTATCCAACAATTTGTCCATAAATTTGTCAATTCATACAGTAATTCATAAACGCATTTGTTCATCTAATAATTCATTAATTAATTTGTCAATTCATTAATATGAAAGGCTGTACGGACCTGCAAATTTCCAATCAACCAGACAAACTTCCAACTGTCAATCTCACACTGTGCCGAAAACACTGCAACCTTTCTAACCAATGGGACCACAGACTAATATTTTAATTAATGAAAATCCAGCCTCACTTAAAACTGCTTCAACCAGTTATATTTAGAAGGGTGTTTCAAAAGATATTCTATTTAACAAGATGCTCGACTCTGGATAGTTTTGTCAGAAATGGCCCTCCATAGTGCAGACCCCAATGCAATTAGTACGGCTGATTTCTGATGAAGTCATAAAATCATCCAACAGTTTGAAAATATCGTCTGACTTTGTTGTTGTCTTGAGCTCCTTGCAAATTTTTACTTTAGCAATTTTCTGCTCCGCTATGTACAATAAAACTACAAGCTTTTTATCCACGATAGTTGTGGATTTCATTATGACTTTAGTACCAAGCAGGTACCTTTAGTACCATTCGCTCAAAAAATGAATTTTGCTTGTTTTTATATATTTCATGCTTGGTAATTAAATGTCTGTAACTTGGAGGGTTTCAAACATTCATTGGGCAGTACTTGTGCACAAATGACATACTGCGGATGAGGTGTATCTCCACATCCAGTACAAATAAAACTGAAATTCAGGTAGCTGTCTTCATATTTCCTTAATCTTGCAGGGTTAATAGCGGCTTTATGTTTTTTACTCACATCACCACCCCCTCGTTGTTCTTCAGCCCTTACTGTTGAACTTGTTGAAGGAAGTTCTATGTCACCATTCTGTGGGTTTTGTTGATTTGTTGCTGATGGTCAAATAAAAAAAATGTTTCTAGATCTGGTATTTATTGTGTGTTTCCAATGATTTATCCTATGCTTTGTAATCTGTCTTGCTCCTGCTGAAATAGCTCTATTACACCATGCGTAATCTCCCCAGACCCTCTACTTTACCCCTGCTTTACTACACTTTTACAATCTCAGTGCATTACCCTGAACAAAGCAGAGCTCAAAATTAACAAATCTTAGCAAAAATAATAATAATAACAAAACTAACACAGTGTCTATCCTGTTCAGCGAGCTGGACCTGAGTGGCCAGTCACTGAAGGTGGTCGAGGCTGAGAAGAAACAGCTGCTCTGTTTGACTGAGTCACTGCAGAGCACTCTGGAGGTGAGCGCCTGTCAAACACACACTCTGAAACAGGAGAGGTCTTTTGAGGGTGTCCCACTATGGACACATTTACTGTAACAAATTTTGTATATAAAGGATATACATACTGTATATAAACACCAATGGCTTACAAATAAGCACAAATTATTTATAAAACATGTTTCTTTAATGATGAAAGGTTATACTTCAGGGGTGCCCAATCCTGGTCCTGGAGGGCTGCTGTCCTCCTGGCTTTTGTTCCAACTATTCCCTAAATTAGTTAACTGGACCAATCAAGCACTTATTAAAAGCTTAATTGGTCCAATTAAGCAATTTAGTGTACAGTTGGAACAAAAACCAGGACGGACACCGGCCCCCCAGGACCAGGAATGGGCACCCCTGTTATATTTCCTACCATCACTGCCTTCTGAAACAGACTGATTAGAAGATCTCAGGGAAAGCCAAAGTTGGCTCTTCCACTCCTGGTCTTTGTTCCAACCCTGTTCTAAAGTGTTTAGTTAAACCAGTTAAACCTCCATTCACTGAAGTAGTTAATTATATAGTAGTTAAACCTGGAGTGGAATGGCCCTCCAGGAGAGGGGAGGGGAGCGAAAAGGGGCAGTTCTGTCTTTTTTTTTTTTTTTTTAAAGGATATAACATTTTAAATAAATACATAAATGACAGCTAATTAGTCCAAGTTCTTACCTTTCAAAAGATGTTTGAAGTGGCGCGTGTCAGTGAACAGAACTGAAACGACAGCTACCACGTATGGGTTGACAAGTGTATTTGTTAGAAACCCAGGTTTAACATGTCAGCTAAATGTTCACTTGCTAAGTGTAAAAATTTGAAAAATTTGCACACCACTGGTCTAACCAATCTCTTCTTTTCTCTAGCTGGAGGCTGCCTGGAGTCATTAGCCACTTGACCAGTAAGGGTCACTGTAGCACTAGTCAGTTTCTTCCCTATCGTGCAGGACCACAAAGGTCCATGTCCCTATCCCAAAATGACAATTTGAATTCCAACCAGCAAGATCCTGATCAAAACTTTATGTCCAATGAAAACAAGACAGTAAACTAAGAATATCTGTCTCCTGAACTGTGTTCCCTTGCCAGGACCTGTCCCAGGAGAAACAGAGGACTCTGACCCTGCTGAAGAAGAACGATCAGCAACCGCAGCCCCGGCAGCACCCGACCAATCAGAGCTGCACAGGCGGGAATCTCCACGGCAACCTGAGGCAAATCGAGGAGAAGATGCAGAAACTGCAAGAGGAAAAGGTCCAGGCCGAGGAGAGGTGAGCTAGAGGAAGAGGGAGAAGGAGAAGGAGAGAGGGTCCTGGAACTGACCAGGTATAAGAGATGGACAAACAAAAAGAAAAAAATAATAATCTAGAAAAAGTTTTGAACCATGTGGTTACTGGGTCATGTCCAGCCTTTGCCTTTCCATTCATTTCAATGGGCTGATATGCCAAGTCATTACAAAGTGTGAAAGGTGCGTAATGGTTTGTGGCAAAGTGGTTGGTAAGGGGAACAGGTGTAGCGGTGATGCGATGCAGGATTGACAGGCAGACAACAGTTTCCAGTGAAAAAGGTGCTTTTATTTATAATCCAGGTCTGGTGACCGTTAAATAATAAATCCCCGGCTATACACAACAATGTGTAAAGCGCGGGGATAGCAATAATAGGGCACAGTCCCGAACAAAACAAACACACGGTCACCAGTCCTGGGTGAGTGCAATTGTGCTGGTGGTCAGTGCAAACACAGGTATTTCGTGACGGTGGTGCAGTAGTGATCCGGATCGTGCTGACCCTCGGCGACAGCTCCGGATTTGTGCTTCAGCTGTCTGGTGGTGCAAAACACGGACAATTACAAAACAGACAAAACCCAAAACACAATACACAATACGCTCTTCTCTTTCTGCACGAGAGCTCCTCTCTCGGTCCTTCTCTCTGCTGAGCTTTTACCCAAACGAAGGAAAAGATCAGCGTTACCCTGGCCCCTATATGTAATCCCGCATGATATCTAGGTAAACGGTTGCAGCTGCCTTATTACTTGCAGCTGCCTCTCGTTTACCTTTCAAATCAATACAGTCTTACAACAGAGTCGCGCTTCTTTCCAGGCTGACCCACTTCCCTGACCCGGAAACGAACTGTCAGGCCAGCCCTTCCAGATACTTCTCCTCTCGTTCTTTAGCGCCCTCACAGGTCGGGAGGAAGATTCATCACCAGAACTCATCTTTCCGTCACATGGTTCCAGAGGGATACGTAACAATTCATCATTGATTGATTACCCAGTCCACTTTGAAGTGTTATTCAGTGTTGAAAGGGGTAATATCCCATAGTGTAAAGTTGTGTCTGCGAAGGCAACTTGATCAATTATCCTATCTCTGTTAAAGCTAGTGGCATGTATTTCATCAAAATAATCATGTTCAATGTAGATTGTAATTTTTGGCATTTTGAACTAATAAAGAGACAACACTGTGAAGATTTGAAACATGGTCTGGTCTCATCCTTAATTCCGTTTACCTTAATTTTGAAACCTTTAATCCCGTCGTCACTCCTCTCTCTCTGTTTCCAGGCTGAAGCACAAAGAGGAGCAAGCCCAAGCATTGCAGGGAGAGCGTGAGTTTTATTCCTCGCAGTCAAATGCACTGCAGGTCTCCCTCCATGAGCTGACAGCCGAGAAGCAGCAGACTGAGGCCGAGCTCAAGGTAAACAGCCTGCTCAGCTAACCTCAACTCCTCCCACAGTGTCACGCTTACCTTGTAACTATTTCTACCCTTTCCTCTCCCATAACTTCAAACACTAAATTTATATCCAGCTATACAAAACTGCCATTAAATCAGGGTGAAATTCCCACCTGTATAAAAATCACATCACCTTTTTGGGTTTGTCATTACAGTATATTGTTTTTCATAATTCAGCAACCAGTGTGATAATGCTCATGAATCTGTTAACAGCAGGCAGAGTAGGACTGGAGAAAAAGAAAAACGGAAGCAGACAAATTAAGCAGAAGCAGTACCTAATAGTTAAGGCTGTATTTTTTTCATAGTTTCTGTGAAATTGTATCCACTGCTGTGTAATGTGTAGTTCCTTGTGAAAATTCCTATTTCTGAAAGAGTAGTGTCAAGATACATCTTTTTATATCACTTAAAAATGAATCCAACAAACATGTTACACTGCATTTAGGAGCCTGGCAGCTGGTTTAGTTTGCTTAAAATATCTTCAATGAAAAGACAACAGCTGCATGAAAGATCGGAAATCTTTCTGCTAAAGATCACTTATTCCAGTACAAGGAGAGGACATTTCATGTGTCTGTTGTTGTTTTTACATTTATGTTTTTATTTTGTTTGATAATTCACTGATGATGAAAATAGAATGTCTTTTAAAATATTATGTTTAATTGTGAAATATCTTGAAATACCTATTTTTAGACTGTGAAATGCTGTGAAATAAGCAATTTTTTAGCATAAAAAAACCTTTGCTACTGTTGTAGCTGCCGTAACCCTTAGTAAAGAACCACCGCAGTGTCATTGTAGTGCCACTGTCTTCCTGTCCGCTTTACCATTGAAAATCATTTGGGATATAGTTAACATACTGATGGTACAACTGTTGTACCATTCCACTAATTGCTGCCTCATAGCATTGTAGCTGCCCTTGTGCTACCATTGTCCCTTGGATGACAGCAGTGCCACTGTCTAGCTGTCTGATGGTCACTGAAGATCAAGTCACTGTCTGTGTGGTCACTTGATAACTCCAGGATCAATATGGTTAATGTTTTCTAGTTTATAAACCCTGGACTGGTGCCTGAAACATTAATGGCAAAGTGGTCTTAAACACAAAAAGATTGCTAGCTTGCTCTTTCGAAAATTGTCAGACCATTTGCTGACATGCCCCTATTGATCTGTTTTGAAAGGCAATGGCCCAAGGACACGCTAATGTAATCATCTATAAATTTATATCCAGAGTAGAAACAGAACTAAGGCATCAATAACACATTGACCAGATTCTCAGTATTGAAACATTTCCATGGCGCCACCCATTGGTCTTCTGCAAATCCACATTAAACAATGCCAAACCATGGAACATTCCCTCACTGGTTTCATACTGGGTACCAAGCAGGTTTTCAAAACCAGTGCACACCACTACAAGGGTCATCCTAATCGAGGAATATTTGCACGGTACCTGTAAGGTTACAAATATTTGTATGAAATTGAGAGTTTATTGGATTATAGCCAAATGCAATATCAAACTTTGGTGAAGTTTGGGTCAAAATCAAGGCAGTTAACCATGTAGAGACAGACAGACACAGGCTGATAGTGATTAGACTTTTTAGGAGTGCGAACAACAATCGATTGACTTCAAAAGTTTACAGTAACAGCACTTTAAACTGACTTTTTAGTTTATAGAACCTGATTCGTCAACTTGGTAACAAACTTGAACCTGTATGACCATCAAACTACCAGCTCCAATCCAGGCAGACCAGCGCTGGACATTGCTTTGACTAGATTAGTTCCACTCAGTTCCTAGAAAAAAAGATCGCTGATCGTTGATTGATGATCGTTGATCACTGATCGCTGATCGTTGATCGCTGGTCTCTGATCATTGATCGCTGACCGCTGATCGTTGATCGTTGATCGCTGTTCGTTGATCGCTGTTCGTTGCTCGCTGTTCGTTGATCGCTGTTCGTTGATCGCTGATGGCTGATCGTTGATCGCTGGTCGCTGATCATTGATCGTTGATTGCTGATTGCTGATGTTGACTGCCCATTGCCCTCCTCCCTCCAGACAGAGATGAAGGCTCGCATGGAGCTGGAGCGCAGGCTGAAGCTGGCGGAGGAGGCCCTGAGGAGTCTGGAGCAGGGGCTGAACTCACTGGAGCGATCCCAGGAGAGAGAGGAGCGCATGAAAGGGGACGTCAGCCATCTCAAGAGTGAGGAGGGCATTGGGGCGCTGTTTCATATTAAACACGTTTAAACTCTGACATATTTGGAATATTGCTAACGCCAAAGCAAAAAGCACTCCAATAGTTGAAAGAAATTAATACATTGTTAATTAGACTAGATATGGACAACACTAGTTCATACTTTGGTCTATGAATAAATACTGAATATTAAATTAGGAACCTTTACAAACATACATTTCACATGCATATTTTTATTAATGTTTAAACGTTTAGACGAAATGTGAAGTATTTAGAGTTTAATCTCTAAACTCTAAACACCCCTAGTTTAAATAATATTGGCAGATACTAGCAGTAAACCGATGGTGTAGGACATTTCCATGTACTTACACACTTTCCCTAAGGCTAGAAGCTTTAAACTTCAAGCATTCCCCATTGCACTTTGCTAAAACGTGCGCTGGTGTGCCACTAGACGAATTGTGGAATATAGGTAGAAGCTTATTGTATATGTTAGGATCCTAAGCAAAAATGCGATTGGGTCGACATCATCGTCTTGGAGTTGATATTTTGGCACAGGTTTGCAATGTATTTATTAACACATTAACTGCATAAAAAATGACCATGAAGAATAATTCAAACTAGTCTCACTTTGATATGAAGGGATGATGGTATCTTCTTCTAGTATCGGTTCTTCTTATTAAGATCGGCTATGGGTGTTGCGATTGGGTCCTTCGCAAGACAACCCCAAGCCGAACACAAAAAAAAAAGAAAGGCTTTCTAAAAATGTCAATTAATCACAGGCCGATGGGGTAGCGATGGGGTAGACCTGACCCCGATGGGTAAATATCTTCGTCGTACATTTTTTAGTTATAATAGGTATATTATATAGTATATATATCCAAATAATATATAATATAGCAAAATATATATCGTTACCTAGTCGTAACTATGTATCTTTTTTTTCAGCAATGAACAGCATGATACAATAAAAAGAGAAGAAACAAGAATGAAATGCTGAGCGAATGACAGTTAGATCCCTACAATGATAGAAAAGGGATCAGGATATTTGATTTGATTCAGTTAAGAAGTAAAACATTTGTAAAATAGTTTTTGAATAAATGATCATATGTATTATCATTATGTCTTATTTCTCCACTTTTGGATATTTAGCGGGTGTAATATAGTTACCAGCATATTTAACCTTTGGGGCACAGCCTGGTTAAGAACACATATCCCGAATAGTATAAACAAATATAAAATGAAATATTATGAATGAGGTATTCCTTTAAGTATCTATTTTAAAACTCAAACAGTATTTGTGTTCTGTTTTGGCAGGGTTCTTTGAGGAGTGCATCAGAAATGCTGAGGTCGATGCCAAGCTGCCAGTCATCATGAAGAACTCGGTGTACATCCACAAGGCTACAGCCCGTCGGATAAAGAGCTTCAGGATCCAGCGCAAAGCATCCGGGAACTGGGGACTCAGTAAGTACAGGACTGGAGAGGGGGGCTGACATACACTGCCTGGAGAGAGGGGAGTGATATACACTGCCTGGAGAGAGGGGAGTGATATACACTGCCTGGAGAGAGGGGGACTGATATACACTGCCTGGAGATGGGGACTGATATACACTGCCTGGAGAGAGGGGAGTGATATACACTGCCTGGAGAGAGGGGAGTGATATACACTGCCTGGAGAGAGGGGAGTGATATACACTGCCTGGAGAGAGGGGAGTGATATACACTGCCTGGAGATGGGGACTGATATACACTGCCTGGAGAGAGGGGAGTGATATACACTGCCTGGAGAGAGGGGAGTGATATACACTGCCTGGAGAGAGGGGGACTGATATACACTGCCTGGAGATGGGGACTGATATACACTGCCTGGTGGGAGGGGCTGATATACACTGCCTGGAGAGAGGGGAGTGATATACACTGCCTGGAGAGAGGGGAGTGATATACACTGCCTGGAGATGGGGGCTGATATACACTGCCTGGAGAGAGGGGAGTGATATACACTGCCTGGAGAGAGGGGGAGTGATATACACTGCCTGGAGAGAGGGGAGTGATATACACTGCCTGGAGATGGGGACTGATATACACTGCCTGGAGATGGGGACTGATATACACTGCCTGGAGATGGGGGCTGATATACACTGCCTGGAGATGGGGAGTGATATACACTGCCTGGAGAGAGGAGGACTGATATACACTGCCTGGAGATGGGGGCTGATATACACTGCCTGGGGATAGGGGCCGATCTACACTGCTTGGGAGAGAGGGGCTGATATACATTGCCTGGAGAGAGGGGCTGATATACACTGCCTGGAGATGGGGGCTGATATATACTGCCTGGAGATGAGGGGTAATATTAACTGCCTGGAAGAGATGCTGATATACACTGCCTGGAGAGAGGAGGGCTGACATACACTGCCTGGGAGGGAGGGGCTGATATACACTGCCTGGGAGAGTGGGGCTGATATACACTGCCTGGAGATGGGGGCTGATATACACTGCCTGGGGATAGGGGCTGATCTACACTGCTTGGGAGAGAGGGGCTGATATACATTGCCTGGAGAGAGGGGCTGATATACACTGCCTGGAGAGTGGGGCTGATATACACTGCCTGAAGATGGGGGCTGATATACACTGTCTTGGAGTGAAGTCCTGATATACACTGCCTGGAGATGGGGGCTCATATATACTGCCTGGGGATGGGGGCTGATATACACTGCTTGGGAGAGAGGGGCTGATATACACTGCCTGAAGTTGGGGACTGATATACACTGCCTGGAGAGATGGGCTGATATACACTGCCTGGGAGAGAGGGGCTGATTTTCACTGCCTGGAGAGAGGGGCTGATATACACTGCCTGTAGATGGGGGCTGATATATACTGCCTGAAGATGGGGGCTGATATACACTGCCTGGAGAGAGGAGGGCTGACATACACTGCCTGGGAGAGAGGGGCTGATATACACTGTCTGGGAGAGAAGGGCTGATACACACTGCTTGGGAGAGAGGGGTTGATATCCACTGTCTGGAGAGAGAGGGGCTGATATACACTGCCTGGAGAGGGAGGTGCTGATTAGAGAGCAGGATTAGAGGGCAATAATAACAACTTTATTTAATTTTCAATGCACTTGACCCCCAAGGCTATGCACCTTTTATTACTTTTTCCTTGGAAATTTTGCGATATTTGAGGCAGGGGTTTATAATTATAATATGTAAAGAAAGCTTGTAATTAAAGTAGAGGATTCAGAGCCTTTAATGTGATTATTACTAAACTCAATATAAAAACAGCCTATTATTCACTACACCCTTACTAGTGATAAGTCATTTTTTTTTGCTTATGTGTTCATTATCCACAATCAGTTGATAACACTCATGCTTGAGAGCCTGTGCTGTAAAGAAGGCCTGGGTGTCACCCTTGTGCTGTTTGTTGGCAGTGAGACACTCGCAGTCCTTCATCGTGTCCCAGAGCGATGAGGACAGTCTGGAGGAGCTGAGGGACACGGCGAGGAGGCTGACGAGAGACCGCTTCTTCAGGGAAAGTGTGTACCAGATCATGACCCGCAAGGACTCCACACAGACGGGGGAGCACGACTGAGAAGAGCCACCACCTTTTGTCCAGGACACTCACTCACACTTCACAATAACAGTGCTTTCACACTAGGCTTTAGCACGGTAGTAAGAGAATGCTTGGATTCACTACAGAAAGTCTACAAACGAAGAGGAGGGCATTCAGCCTATCAGCACTGCTCCGGTTCCTTGCAGGTGATTAATCTCACACTAGAGCAGAATCAAGGAGTGAGTTCATCTCATACTGAAATAACTAACCCTAACCTTTTCCCAAATAAATTGCTTTAAAGTATAACCCCTTAATTTCCCTTTAGTTAGAGCTATTATAAGGGATTTGATCTTTCTTGCAGTCGTTGATTTATGTAAAACAGTTAGTTAGGAGTTGCTTGTGCTCTGACACTTCTGTCAATGGGATGTCCTGTGTGACATTAGTTTATCTAAACTGTACTGTGTTTTGCTATCGCAGGATAACAAGATTTGGATACCCAGTGAAAGTGAATGGCAGAGAGATTCCACCTGTCATATAATATGATTTTATTGCTGCACTGCCAGTGTTAAGTCAAGTTCTAACAGTCAAGTTATAACAGGCACTGCTGTAGGCTGTGATTATTAAAGGCTGACTGTTTGTAACGGATACCTAAACTATAGGGTTACTTGATTTTCATCTAATATGTCTTACTAAAAGGAATCCGACTGTTGCATCACAAACGTATTGGTTATTTAAATTTTTTAAAAAAATGGAACTAAAAGTGCAAGTAAAACCTTACATGTCACATGGACGCACTCTTTTATATCTTCTTGCTGGAAAATGGCTTTGGAGGAGGGAACAAGTGAGTTCGATAGCTCGATCTTAAAGACTAAAAAAAAAAAATAATAATCTCTGCAAATTTAAATTGTCTTGAGAAGTAATTATTTGTAACTGTAACTATAACTAGTTATTGTACTTATTTGGAATTTTGTTCAAGTAACAGATTAATTTTTCAAAGTAACTTCCCCAACACTGCTTAACAACCCCACAGATCCTGTTTTGTGAGAATTAAACTTAGAACTTTGAAGGTTTGGAAAAAAAAAATTGCTAAAACAGAATTGGCCATCAGTTAAAAGTTAAAACATGAATCTCAAATGGCAAGGCTTACCGGTTTGTACCTGAATTCAGACTCCACAACATGGAACATGACTTAATTTGTAAAGCAATGCAATGCTAACCCCCAGGGGTCATTCTGTTGCTGAAAGTTTTGTTCAGAAAGGAGTCACCCACAAAATTTGACTTGAACAATTCTTTATTTTATTTTGACAAATGGCTATGCTCATAATGAAACATAATATAATGTGAACCATGGCCTTGTCAGTTTGAGCTCGACAGCTGCCCCTATAGGCTGGCCGAACTAGTATGTAATGTATATTGATTGATGATAATTAATGCCTCTGGTCTGGTCCACATTCCCCTCAGGACAAGGCACGTTGCAAGGTGAAGGCAGGGGACCAAACAGAAGGTCCAAACAACGACAAAGAGGCATAGACCAGAGGGCTATTAATAGGAACAGTTTGATTACATATGTGATTAGAGGGTGGAGTCCTCTTTCAGAAACACAACACGAGTTATAATACAGAGCCAATTCACAACGTCTGCAGTTCATGAAGCCCTTTTCAACTGTTTTAGAGAGGGTCTGATTTTTTTTTCAAAGCAAAGTCTTGAGAAAACTGATGACAGGAGACATTTGTATACATCTATCTTTATAAATGTAGGATGATCAGAGCACAATGAGCTACGGGCACATTATTCCTTTCAATATCTCAAGCAGCGTTACAGGAATACCTGGACGTGACTTTCCTTGGTGGTGCCAAGATCCTTTACAAGGGGGGCACAAGAAGACCTTTTGGTGCTGTGTAACCAACCTGGCCTATATTTCTATCACAAATGAATTGTAAAAGACCAGTTAATCTCTGACTGGCACATTGCATCTAATTGAGTGAGCTCTCTGTTTGTCTGTCTGTGAGTTCTCACTCGGCAGGCTCTCATTAGTAATCTAGGGCAGGGGTCCCTGGAGTGCGGTGCAGTGCTAATTATGTGGTGCCTCATTCTCACTGTGAGATCCAAGCTGGGGTCCAGAGCTCACACAGGCTGCTCCCTGAGGAATGCCAACAGCCTGCTTCAAGCACACAGCATGCAAAGGACTTCATTAAAGCTGTCGATTTCCTCTCTGCAGAATTTCATCCAGGAGCTGTTAAGTCTCTTGAACCGTCCCAGCTTTGCTTTCTGGTGATTTATTTCATTTTCTTGTATGCTTTTGCGTTCAGATTTAAGTTCTGATCACCTATGATTTTATTCTACATTTTCTCTATCACTCTATACACTGGGGCTTACTCAATATTTTCTTTAGGAAGCAATTAGCAACAAGTATTCAATAAATCCACAAAGTCCTTCCTCACATTTCCAATTGAGTCCCAGTCAATGGTAATTAACTTCTGCATTGAGTGTTTTAGAAGCTGATTGGAAGATGATTTTTCTCTCATCTGGGGAGCTGACATTTTACTGCCATACTGGTGGACCAAGGCTGTTTACGGTACTGCCAGTAAATACTTCTTAAAGACAATACTGAGTAAGAATAATGAGATTCAAAAAAGTGCTTCAACAATGCAAATCAAACCATGTTAACGTGCTCTTCATATCATCTTGCTAGAAAATTAAATCACAGGAGGAAAAAAGTGGATTCAATAACTGGATCTTCAAACAATATAAAGAAAAAAATATCACTGGAAAATAAATGGAAACTGCGCCTGAGAAGTAACTACGTTATTTGTAACTGTACCTTGTTACATTTTTTTTTTCAAAATAATGTTACTGTAAATAGTTTGTTTTATTTAAGTAATTTGTATTTGTAACAGATTACGTTTTAAAAGTAACTTCCTCAACACGGCACACTACCTAAAATAATGAGACCACATCATTGCCATTCACTTTATGTAGAATGTCCAATTAGATTCCCTCACTCCAGCAATCCCCACAACAGCTCAGCAGATCTGCAGGTCAGAGGGGGGCGCTGTAGCACAGAGTAGAGAAACAGTCCCTGCAGATTTTGCCTCTCTGACCCAGAGGTGCCTGTGATTTTAGGTAGGAATATAAATGCCTGAGACTTTTGGTCATTTGTTAATGTGTTAGTATTCTGGTTGTTAACAATAAACACATTTAAAAGAGCGACCCTTAAAAGAAAGCTTGACCATGCTTTTTCATACGTATAGGCAAGTTTAATAAAAGAGTTACTGGAGCTAAAGGTTACATGTAGACTCTACAATGCCCTTTCCTTTTACATAATGTCTCACCAAACTGATCTTTAATTGCAGTGTGCTGGTAACACAAGGGCAGCTACAATGGTATGAGGATCTCATTGGTATAATGGTGTCCTTATGGGGATATCTGCACAGTCATTAATCAAACCCATGGTCCCCTATTTGTACGACTCACCCTGCACACCAACTAGTGGTGCCTTTACCAGGGGAGAAACTTGGGAGACCCCTAGGCTCCTCTGACTGCACGACTCCCCCTGCACACCATGTGGCCGTGCCATTACCAGAGGAGAAACTCGGAGACCCCTGGGCTCCCCTGACTGCACGACTCCCCCTGTACACCATGCGGCCGTGCCATTACCAGGGGAGACCTCGACGGCCCCCAACGTTTTCATATGTTACTACTAGGGCATGAAACACTGCTTGTACTACCAGACAGCGTGCTGCTGAGTTACGACAGAGTTCATTGTGTTGCCAATGCTGTTAGTGCGGTGCTCTGCTAATGGTGCGGCTGGGGCTTTCATTAGAGAAACAGACTGGACCCCAAAGTTACCTGTAAGTGATAATAACAATAACAAAAGATAATGATACAGACCAACTTTTGGACACAAAGAACACCTTTTTATTAGCAAAATAATATATATATATATATATATATATATATATATATATATATATATATATATATATATATATATATATATATATATATATATGCCTCAGAGTGCCATTATTATGACAATCGATTTGAATACAAAAACTTGGAAAGGACCTATCCTGATACTGATTTACAGGCAGTTACTGAGAGAATACATAGTGTTGGTTAGTGGGAAGGATACAGGTCATTTCATGGTATAGTCATGTTATTGTTATACTGCAGTTGCTTAAATACTCACACAGTTACAGAGAGGGAGGCCCGTACCCTCAAACAGGGCCCAAGAAACAGTAGTACTGGTAATAAAAGGAAATGAGCAATAAAATAACACAAACATTTCCACAGGAAGTTGCACGTTATACAGTATGCAAAACAAGAAACAAGATTAGACAAGGTTCAACATACCACTAAAAGGGATTTAACAATATGATACATTTCCATGACCATCAGTGTAAACTGCAGTAAGAAGTGTATTAAAGGAGTGCTAAACCAAGTCTTTAAATCCATATTCTTGCCTCTTAGCACAAGCAATACTGTCACGAGTCCCCTTTATTATAATTTTCTCTTTATCTGCCTAAAGCATCAGGTACAAACCAGGTAGCTTCAGCAGTCTGAACATCCAGATTAAAAGTATTAAAAAAAAAAAAAAAAACAAGCAAGAAACCAAAATATCTTCAGCACAAGAAAAGGGGAACCATGTGACAATGTTTCAATGAGTATGGATTAAAATAAAAAATCTTGGTTTGCACCCCGTGATCTACAAAGAAATGATCAGGTAGCTGATACTGTAGCTGCTCATTTCCTGTGTATGCAGGTTTCAGTCCAATGGTCTATCTGCAATCAGACCGTGTGACCTACATCACAGGAAGTAATTCGTTACAAGGCTAATTTATAGCATTCTACATTGTGAATTAAAGGTGAAAACTGATTTACAGTCCTTTAAAGGGAAGGAAGTTTACTACACATTCATAATCATGAATTCTGCACAGTACATCTATTGTGAAACTGTAAGGTGTTTTCCTTTTGAGTCTAATGACATTTTTAATTAGTGCCACAGACTTAGAAATCTTGTGAAATGGAGAATCTCTAATGGGCTAGTTTTTTTTAGCTGCTAGTTAATAATACTGGAAACCTTAATATTATGGGGTTCAGGTACTAAGCCATTCTGGGGCCAGTGATTCAGTCATTTAAGGGCCCAAATTACAGATCTGCATGCAATCGGAAAACAATTTAAAAACTTTTTTTAAAGTTATTGCTATGGGAAGTGTTGCCTTTTGGCCTTCCTACACATTGCAATAGTGTTTTATTTATTTACACTCACAGCATTTCAATTCAGTTTCTGAATCTTGAAAATACATTCCCATTGCTTGTTGAAAACCTGCTTAAACAACACCACTGCCCCTAAACACCTGCTTCACTCCAGTCTGAAATGTAAACCCTACATCCAAGCTGCCCAATAAGAGTACACTGTTAATTGAAAACAGACATTTAGCTGAAACCCAGTTAGAGATCACCATAGAGAAAAATATTGAAGCACTCAGATTGATTGACAAACGCTTTAGCTAGTGCAGGGCTTCCCAAACCTGGTCCTTATAGTTAACTTGAAGTCTCCAACTGTTTAAGAGCAGAAAACAATTCAAATGGTCTAATTAAGTGATTAAGTTCAACTAAGGATTCAGTTAAGTAATTGAGAGCTCAGCTGAAGCGAAAGCGGAGGACAGGTTTGGGAAGCCCTGGGCTAGTGCCTTCCTCAGTGTACCATACCAGAGGTGGCCAAGTTGGCCCTTCTACTCCTGTTGTAAATTGAACCAATTAAACCTCATCCAGACCCTGAAATAGCCAATTATATAATTTAACCTGTTAAACCTGGACAGGTGTGGCCTTCCAAGGACTGTGATTGGACACCCCTGTACTATACAGTGCCCTTAAGAAGGTACAAGCCAAAAAGTCTGTCTCCTTGACTTTCTGATTTTATAATTTGGATAAGATAAAATAATAATAATAATAATAATAATAATAATAATAATAATAATAATAATAATAATAATAATAATAATAATAATAATCTGCTTTCAAAGCTGGATTTTGTGTCACTAATACTTTCAATGTCATTTTTTCATTCTGGAATTTTTGCCTTTGGATAGGTGACCCTCGATTACAAAAGTAATATATTTTGCATCTGAATATGTTATTCCAGCAATGAGGAATACCCAATATATTTAGTGAGCAGGCAAGGCCTCTGAGTGGGTTCAAATGGGCAACAAATTCACCCCAGCCGTTCTGCATACAGTCATCTGTCCCGTGATTTTCTGGGCCACCCTTAAAAAACTGTTGGCTTGCTGTATCCCAGCTTTCTAAAGCTGGGTTGGCAGACAGGATTTTTTATATTAATAGTACAAAATAAACAGTTTGCTGGTTGAGTTTGTTGTTTCATATTTATGGATTGACTGTTCTGGGATAAACTGCCTGCACATGTTGTTTATCTGATTCTAATAAAAAAGATTAAATATATACAATATACTGTGAATGCATGAGAAAATACTTGCATATTATGAAAATCCTGGGTAAGGGCGGGTTACAGAAAACCAACAGGTTTGTATTACGGTCTTAAGAATAAACATTTTGCTTTGAACTTGATTTTGCCACTCTGTTTGGAACGTCCTCTGAATACAGATAGTATTTTTGCATCTTCCCTAGCTTGCAATTTGAGAAGACAGACTCAACACATGCTGACTGTTTGCTGAATCGTGCATTTCTCTGTGCACCTGGAATACAGCCGAATACAAACTAGCTATTAAAATCTGGAAATGTACCTGGAGGTGTGCACAAAAATAAAAACACTGTCCTCCCCTTGATGGTGTTACTTGTTGGCTTTGATTCTCTATTAGATAAATGGCGGTGCCATAACACCTTTAAGATGAACTTATAAATGAATTAATTTAAATTAGAAACCCTTCCTGTGTGGTGTTATATGTGAAAAATGGGTGAACCTTGAATAAAAAGCAGAGTGAAGTATTGGTTGGGTTTGTTTTTGCACACCTGCAGCCTAACTGTTTCTTTATCATTGTGTTTTTGCTTCCTATGAGTTGTCTCTCTGGCTGCCCCTCTAAGTACCTTAGCGTCTACTCAAATTACAGTGCATCTTTCATTAAAGTGTTCCTGAATCCCCTGCAGTGTTTAATAGAAACGCATTACAGCACTTTACCTTTGCTGTGTCCTGTGTTGTTTGTATCGCAACAATGTATTTTTAAACATAATTCCAATTGTTTCAATACATTTCTCGGCTTTTACTTTGAAAAGCAGTGAGGAATAGAGTATTTAAATAAATACACTGCCACATTGATAAAGGCAACATGGGCTCCAATAAAGAAAAAGCAATGTGTTTCTTTAGACTCCTTAGAAAAGTTTACCTTAACAAAAGTATAAGAAAGTGTAATAGCGAAAGCATGGTGAAGCACAGGTAAGCTTTTAGGTATGGTAAAGCATATTAAAAACCATTAGCAAATCTGTTAGATGAACATCACTTGAGTTGTTCATTTGATGTTTTGTTTAACTGGTCCTATGTGTATGTTGTTGTCCTGCTGCAAGGTTACTGCATTCCCAATACTGCAGCAACAGTACTCCAGTACATTCTGAACGGGTGTTGTCAGGACTCAGTTACTGGGTGAGATCAATTTCATCCATAAATTGGGATTATCTGATACAGACTCTTTGCTGTAATGTCGCCCATGGTATGAACAATAGGGATAGTGCATTACAGGAGAGCACCTCAATCTTGACCTGAACTCCCCCTGTCTGCTGTTCAGCCCCGGGCCTCTCCTAAACACAGTGACAATTGTCTGAATTGTGTGGTGCTTGTTTTGTGAACTGATGTGACCTGTCACACACAAACCCAGGCCCCCAGAACTGAAAGGCAGGCAAGGCTAGTGAATTAGTCTGGAGTGCCATTAGTCCCCATTAAAAATAATATTTGAACAAGTGAATTGTAAAACCTCACCTGCGCTCGATGTAATACAGTATAATCGTAAATCTCGAAAAACTACTCACTTCTAAATCTTTTGTAGTCATTTTTGTATTACTTTAGTATAAATATATGTTAATTTGGATTCATATGTTGTTTTTTTTCCGACTTTATGTGAACGAAAAGACACACATTTGCCCGTTTTCCCATTGGAAATAGTGATATTTTGAAATATCACTGTCCTGGTCACAAAAGCAAAGTTTGTGGGGAATAATAGCCATTTTCTATACTTTTGAGGCATAAGCAATTAGGAAATAACACTTACTACCCAGGAACAAAAATTGTGTTACATAGTGTAATTATTTTATATAGATATATCAGCACCTAATATCCTCTAAACAGTGTGCTTTCTTTTCTGTTGTCAGTAGTAAAATAAAGTGCTCCTTCGATATTTCACATTACAATAATTCACTAATGTGGTTAATTCTTCACTGTTTGGCCAGGTTGACAGTAATAAGTCCTCTATTTTCCTGAATTAATATCTGAAGTTTTGTTTTTATGTGTAAAACAGACATTGAAATATTGTCCAAGTTTAATTGATTAATAATAATAATAATAATAATAATAATAAATAATAATAATAATAATAATAATAATAATAATGCCATACCTGTGTAATGAATTAATCTCAGCTCTGGTCCCTCACAATGTCCAGTGTCAAACTTTTAATTAAAATTCCCAGTGGTAAATTCATAAAGATGGGCACTCTCATTGTGCCAGAGTTCAGTTTCAATGAGGCATTTGGCAGAGTCTGTAAAGCTGGTCCCTTTGCTCTTTCTCAGGCTGCCTATTGGTTGGCATTGTTTCTTGTGTGTTCTCTTTCTCACAGACGACGAGCCAATGGTCAGCATGGGTGCCCTTGGTCTGAAAAGGAAGTAGGGTTGCTGCTTCCCTGCTGTGGTTAATACGATACGACAAAAATACTACCTATCTAACATGACATGGAAAACTGGCCATCGACATTCTGGTGGAGCCCTCTGTGGACATCAAGTACTATTGTTTCAATAATAATAAGGCCTGATAGAAAGATGCAAAAAGCTTTGTTTAAATGAACATTAAGGGCTGTATTAAAACAATGGCAACAGTAAAACAAATACACACGAAAACTAGTGAGCAACATTAGTTTCAAAGAGGAACAGTTTCGATTTGATTGCTAATTACCATTCAAAATGTTGTATTCCTTCCACAGAAATGGGTCATTGCACTTAGTCTATATAGTGCCTATTATGCTTCAGTTCCAAGTAGTTGTCTGGAGCTTGACATGAAGGAACTCTCAAGCCTTTTATTGAATAGTTTAAACATACAATATGTAGACCATACATTAAAAAAATAAATAAATACATACATTTTTCATGGTAGACTTCTTGTTTTACCCCACAAACAATATTTTTGCCAGTCTATAGACAAAATATCCCAGGGCCATTCAGCACTGGTTCATGCTGAGAAGAGTAAAACTCAAATCAAGGAGTGTTTGGTCTGTTTTTTTAATTAAGACCATTGTGATTAGTTAAAAAAAAAATCCAGTACGCAATTTACGCCTCTCAATTGTTTCAGAGGCTTTATTAGTTTATGCTGTTTCTGCAAAGCACTTTGAAAAAAAAAAACTGTCCTAGGGCCCACCAGGCTGCCAGACTTCAACCAGTATAGGAAGCAAGCTGCTCCTGTCTATTCGGAGGGTTATGAACTTGACTAGAAAATGTATTGCCTTGGAAGAACAGAAAGATTCAGTTTCAGAGCTTCACCTAAAGTAGCGCTCTACTAATTTTATATTCCCACTAGAACTTCCCAGATACCCACCTAGATCTCTGGCTGGACTGCTCAATGCTAGCTGAGTTGTGGACAGACCTGGATATTATTTCTCATTCAGGCAGGCTTGCAGCTGGGCCTCGAGGGCCATCTTGTCAAAGGTGCGCATGTTGGTCTCATCTCGCACCCGGTCTCTCACATGGAAGGAGGCACGTGCCACGGAGCGAGCGCTCTCCAGCACAGCCCTCTTTTCCCGAAAGATCTGCTCGCTCTTCTCCAGCTTCTTCTCAATGGACATCAGGAGCTCCTGCCTCCTCTGCCGCTCCTCCTCCTCCACCCTTTGCCTGTTCAGCTTCTGGATCTTCTCCTTCTCCAGCCGGCTCTGCACAGCCTTCAATGCCTTCTGCTGTGCCCTCTCCTCTGCCACTTGAGCTGCCTGCTGTGCCCTGCGCTCTGTCTCCCTGGCCAGGCACTCCAGGTGCTCTCTCTGTTCCTTCTCCTTCCTCTCTGCAGCCTGCCGGGCCTTCTTGATGTGCCGTTCTTCCTTCTTGGCTTTCTCTCTCAGCTCTTGGTTCCTGCGCTCCTGGATCTGCTCATAGTTCTCTATGGACCTGCTCAGCTTGTCCTCCATAGTGCGTTTGGCCAGCTTCCTCTCTTCTGCCTCCCTCCTGACAATCTCCCTGATCAGGGCTTCGTGCCTCAGCTTCTCTGCCTTGTTAAGGCCCCTGAGCTCCTTCTGCTGCTGATGCTCGCTCTCCTGCTTCCTCAGCTCGGCCATCGTGAGCTTCTCCTGGAGCAGCTGCTGCTCTTGCTCCAACATCACCCTTCTCTCCTCCTCTAGGGCTTTGAGGTTGTGCTCCTGGTGGCTCTTTTTTTGCTTCTTCTCTCCGGCTGCCTGCCTCAGTCTCTCCTGCCTGGACTGCTTCTGCCTCTCAGCCAGCTCCCTCCACTTCTCCTCACTCTCCTCTGCCTGCCGCTGCTTGATGGTAGCCGTCTCCTTCTGTTCCTGGCTGAGCCGCCTCTGCAGGCTGGATACTTGGGTGTGCCACATGCGCTGGCACTGCAGGACAGCGCGCTGCTTCTCCCGCTCCTCCCTCTCCCTGCTTAGCTCCTCCAGCCGCCGCTCGCTGTCCCACTGCAGGTGCGCCATGTAGCGGCTCTGGCTCATGATGTGCTCCTCCTGGTGCTTGGCCAGCATTAGTGCCGCAATCTTGCGGTCCCTCTCCGGCACTTCACTCAGACCTCGGCGCTTCACCTCCTTCACGATCCGCTCTACCCTCTTGGTGGTCTGTGGGGAGTGGCTCAGGTCCCCCAGACTCAGGCTGCGCCCCATTAGGGAGCTCAAGGTGGCCACTGTCCGCGCTCTGGGGCTTGATGCCTTCGGCCACTTGTTTTTGCTGTCCCGAGGGCTGTCCCGGGGGCTGTCCCAGCTGAATGAGGAGGCCCCTGACTCCGAGGAGGTCCGCATGGTGGTGCTGGTTGTTGTAGAGTGGCAGGGTTCCTGTTTCTTTGGTTTAGAATCCAGGGAACGGCATTTCCCTTTTTTCTTGGGTTGTGCTGCATGTCCATTTGTCTTAACAGCAGGAATGGCACCATTAGGCGTTGTTGTTGCAGCACTAGTAGCAGGAGCTGGGACAGCCTTTGTGGAAATACTAGACACTCCTCCCCCTGTTGGCCTACCAGCAGAAGAGCACGGTAGGTTGCTGCTGACCGAGTTACTAATGCGCCTCTTTTCCTCCTTGATAATCCGCTCCCGTTCTTCACGGCACTCCCTGAGTTTTCCCTGCCGCTCTCTCTCATAGACCTCGAACAGCCCCTCCGCTACCCGCATGGACTGCCCGGGGGCCTCCTTGGCAAAGTCATTGATGGAGCGCTGCAGAAGCATTATAGGCTTGACCCCGCAGCGCGCACACGCTTCCAGGGAGCGAGGGCTAGTCAGGACATAGCGACTCCCTTCAGCTTCGGGGGAGTCGAAATTAAAGAGATCCAGGTGCAGCTTGGGGGACTGCTCTCTCTGTCTGCCTGGGAGGGATGGTTCCGAGGCAGGGTCTGGTCCATTTCTGATCTGGGGATTGGGAGCTCCTGTGGCAGCAGCGGCAGAGGCTGTCGCAGCTGAACAGTCAGGCCCTGGCTCTTTGCTTCTGCCTTCCTCCTCAGCATCAGGCTGATCCACCATGTCAAAGACAAGCTGAAAAACGATTCATGGCTGGTTTTAATAAGAAGGGATTATTCTCTACTATGCTTAAAAGTGAAGCAGTCTGTAGCTAAGGAAACTGGACATACATAATTGACGTGAGCACAAAATTAGTATACATACAGTACTGTAAATTAATAGATGACGGTGGCTTTGGGAATTACATAACAAGCCACACGTAAATAGCATTACACATGACAGGTGTTGATGCTGCTGCCTTTTAAATACATTATTTATGGCGGACGGATAAAACAATATATTATTAATGTACATACACGTTACAACAACTATTTTTATTTTAAATCACAAACCCTTTAGAGTAGACCACAAGTGCAAATCTCGTGCAAATAAAATCACTCCAGTCTTGCGTTTCTCTTGCAACATTACTGCCGCATTGTCTATCTAAAACAAAAAGAAAAATCTCTCTGTGTCTAAGCTAACATACCTTAGGCAAAACCGACAAATCATATTAAATAAATTACATTACTGTGTGATGACAAAGGCACAAAGTGAACTGATATCCGCACACCGACCTTCCAAGTCGTAGTTCTATTTCAGCACCACCAATCTCTGTTTCTGCTGGTCTCCCCTGTTCGCTCCTCCGCCGCTGCATATCATTACTGTAACAGAGTGTCAGTGTGCGTGCAGCCAAACTCGCAGCACACAGACCTGCCTGTCGCGGTGCAATGCTGCTGCTGCTGCTGCTGTAACACTGACTGTAAAGAGCCGAGAATGTAACCCCTTCAACGACGTGGTAATTAGCTACTGTTAATTACTTATCGAAATGATTAATACCATTATTCTCATTAATCAATGAACCCCGTTTTTTTTAAAAAAGAAAAGCAATTTGAATAAGTTGAGAACTTCAGAAAGACAGCAATAATTAACTGAATGCATGCCGACAATGGGTCGGAAGTGGAACCATGTAGGCCCTAACTAAAAAAAAAAAAAAGTAATACACATTTTTGTAAATCTTTGCATTTACTGTTGCATAATAAAAATGTTACTAAATTCTTAGACTACTGCGAGCATCTTTATTGAAGTAGTTAAGGCTAAATTGTCATTGCACGTTGACTTATTTATTGACATATCTTTAAAATAAACATGTAACAAATAGCATGTTGACATGACAACATACTTTGGGATTTCAAAATAAAAGGGGCTGCAATACCCGTGGCTACCACTAGGTGGACTGATGACCAGCGTTACAAATGGAACACATTCTAAAACATTTCTTCTACAAAGGGTTTGGGTAAGATGGATTTAAGTACCAAATTATTTTCTCTTTTAAAAAATCGGCACACAAGCTGTACTGATGTAATTTGATACATTAAATTTAGACTTAACTTTTGTGGTCAACAAAATTAGAGTTATCAATCATAACAATATAGTTAAAGAGAAAATTAAAATAACAGGCGGATGCCAGTTTAAAATGCCCCCAAAAATTACAAATTAGCTTATCCTTAAGTGAGTACAATGGCACTTAATGGTTTACTCGTTGCTAAAACAAGGACGAATCACTTAATGACGTGTAAACTAGAAAAAAATGTGCTGTTTGTTTTAAGCAAATTCTCCGAGCTTCAGGTATGTTTATTTCTATTATGTTGAAGTACCCTTTGTTTATGTGGCATAGGGTGACCATGTGTCCTGGTTTGACCATCACCTTTTCTCATCAAGTGTCCCAACATTTTCCGCCAAACCTTTTGTAACAGAGTCAGATAGCTATCTTCGTTACACAACCAATCAGCAATTATATGAATGGTTTCAGGATAATTATTTTTCATACAGATTACTACACTAAATTAAAAGTATGCAAAACGATAGAAATTAATGGTTCAATTAACAGTAAATACAGTTCTAACATGTAATCAAACATGAGCAGTAACTGGAAATGGAAGGCACGATGGTTGTGCAGCAGTCAGAGGCTGTTGTTTTTATTGGTTTAATGTGAAAACAGTAATGGTGATGATGTTGCTAGTGCTAATAAGAGGGAATAAGCTTTCAAACCATTGGTTAGCACTCCTTTAAGTAAAGGGGTCCTTTCAACCAGTGACCAAGGAATGCGGCCCATAGCTTTCAAAGCTGTTTATGACATGGTATAATGTGTAGTATAACTGGGAACTTTTTTTTCGAGGCGTTATATGAGATGTATTTTGACTCACTCCCTTGGTTCTTTGTTGCAGATTGTAACTCTTCTTTTTTCCGTGGCTGGTATCTGGCAGTCTGGTGTCTGGTAGTTCAAACAGTCCTCAAGAGGAAAGGGTGAAATAGCAGATTGGCTATAGATCGTCAGGGACTATCCAGTCCGAAAACATGACCTTAGCAGAACCTTATTGCAGAGCTCTGCAGGCTGTGGGCTTCGCTGTCGATACACTGATTGGGTCCTTCTGGTATTTCACAGCAACAATTGAAAAAGACCATCATTCCTTTGACTGATGTGCTCTTTAGAAAGACAGAAAATGGATTGGAAACAAGTGCAGTAAATGCAATTCCTTACTGCTCTCAACATGTACAAGACGTGGGAATAAACCCCACACCACCAACATGATCAGGACAGGAATAGACACGTTTATGGATGTGACCCTCGTTATCATGATTGCAGCTCATTATTTGTGTGTGTTGAGTAATTTGCATTACTCTTAATCTTACGTAGGCCGCAGTGCAAAATAATTGCCTGGCCGCAGTACAATTTAAGTTTTACAGCAATACGCCTATCCTACATCAGCCCCTTTGTGTGCATCCATATATATATATATATATATATATATATATATATATATATATATATATATATATATATATATATATATATATATATATATATATATATATATATATATATATATATATTCGAAACCAGTGACTAACATAACTAGGTGCTATTGAGAATGATAGCAAACACCATAGAAAGTAAAGAGTGGTAAAGCAATATTTAATTGCAATTTATAGCTTGATGTACTTGATGTATTAGCTCTTGTATGACTAAAATGTACCACCAAGGAGTGCTAGAGATCCATGACTATTTCAGTGCAACTCAAGGCATAAGAAGAGTGCATCAGGAACTAAATTGACTTTAATTCCAAATGGAAATGAGAGCAAAATCTTTATTTTAAATAAAATGTAGTTAGAAAGAAAAAACTGTTGCTTATAACTTGCATACATGTTTATACATCAAGTGTTGATAGGTCTAACGTATCTCATTTTACAATCTATCTTGCATTCATTCAAATCCAGCAACAGAAGCCTAACAACTGAACACTGTGAAGTATACATGTGGTGTACAGTATATACCATTCATTTTACCTCCCTTTCAGCTCCCCCAACACTTTGAATGTTTTTATTGTGAGATCAGGCTGTGAGATTGATGTCCCTCAATACTTACAAAGACTATGCAGTGACGTCCAGGTACTGCACTTTCCTTCCAGCAGGTGGAGTATTACTGCAAGCTGTTATCAGAACTTAAACACTCACTAAAAATAGTTCCTTTTCAATTCGAACGACAACCATTACCGAATGGGAAGAGCCTCTCTGACTGTCAATCAGTGAGCATATATAAAAAAGCTGCCCTTTCAGAGCCTTGCTGTGAGTGGGAAGTTCCTCCCACCTCGTGTTGAAGAGGGACATCCTCACAGTAGCACATTGTCATTTTCTCTCTCATCTCACTGAGACAGGTTGTAGATAGCTTTTGCTTTCTGGTACTGAATTTGGCTGATTTGTTTGGTTTGACCGAATAAATTTATGAATCCATGGTAAATCACGCTATCGAGCTTTGGTAAGAGTACTCGCGTCAGTTTTCTGACTAGAGCTGGTTTTGACCCCTCTTGAAGGATTGACGAGCGACCATTGCTCTTTTTCACTGCTCGAGGCCAAGTGTAGTTGATACACCATGCAGAGAGCTGTTGTGGTGCTGTAAGGAGACTCCGTGGGCTCACGGCGTCGTCCTCTTCACCGATTTAATCAGTCACAACGACCAATAAAAAAATAACAAGACAAAAAGACAAAAAAGCAGCTCGGGCCTAATGCCCCTCTCAAGCCTCGGGCTTTCCTAGCGCGGCTGTGCTTGCCCTTGGTGACCACAGCTATTGAATTGGCTGCATACCCCGTCACTGCATTTTCCCGCCGACTTGCGAGGCTGAGTCAGCAATCACCACTAGGCACGGACAGCGCTTTCCTCGGCGCCATTCCCAGCACTGATTGATTCATCACCAGTGAACCCCTTCGGAGCTGTCTACAGTCCGGCACCGACCGCGCTACCCATCGGCACTGACCTCAGCACAATTGACTCGGCACCGATCTCTCGGCACCGACCGCACATGTCTCGACGCCAAACTTGGCACTGACAGCGCTCGTCTCGACGCCGATCCCAGCAATGAGCTGGACTGCTCTCCATGTAGGAAGTTCTCGAGAACAAAGTGACGGAGAGCAGCTCTATCCCCAGCAGAGTCTCTCTCCTCAAGCCATGGGAG
The DNA here is from genome assembly GCF_017654505.1 of Polyodon spathula. NCBI lineage: Eukaryota > Metazoa > Chordata > Actinopteri > Acipenseriformes > Polyodontidae > Polyodon > Polyodon spathula. Next base: position 20,715,317 of record NC_054550.1, read on the forward strand.
AATGAGATCGGTGGTGCAAGAGCCTCTGCAGAGGTCGTCCAGGACTCCCCCTGCTACAGTGACCAGGGCACTCTCCAGCACAACTGGGTCACTATCTCCTTCCACACCACCGGTACAGAGGCACAGACACCTCTCAGGAGATGTGAAATGGTCACCGCCGAGGTGGTACCACTCGAGGGGACGCTCACCAGAGGACAGACGGTTGCCGTGCAGGCACCGCTCCCCATCCGTACGCAGGCACAGACGATCACCGTCGCAGTCGCCTCGAAGTTGCTCGGCCGAGTGGCGCTTCACAGAGCTAGCAGAGACTGTAAGTGCTCAGCAGACCATGCTGGAGACCCTATTGAAATCACAGGCAGACTGCCCCCTACCATCGGGAAACCCCAGCCACCACATTCTCGTTCCCCATCCCTTCTGCCTAGACCCCCTAGCCCAGGCAAGCTGTCCTTCATGGCGTCCAGGTTGGATGTCTCAGACCCAGCCACCCCCGTCAGGCAGGCCACAGTGGGGAGCACCTTGCCGCCCTTGCCACATGCATCACAGAGGGAGGAGTTCCAGGCGCTAATACAGCGTGGATCTGCAGCCACGGATGTCCCCTGGCCGGCAGAACAGGAGGGAAAGGGAAACCGCTTCCTTCAGCAGAAAGGACACCCACAGCATGCTCTCCCCTTATGCCAGGACTTCCTGGATTTGGTGCGCTCCTCCTAGGTCAACCCAGCACCTGCACCCTCAGCCTCCAGAACAGCAGAGTCACTGCTTCTGACTGCAGGAGCCCAAGAAGTGGGCCTAGGCACATTCCCCATTAGTGGGGACACGGTCACGGTGTTGGTGCAAGGTTCCACCTTCACAAGGACCCAACCTGCCCATCCAAGACTTACAGGACAACGGACACCATGCTGAAAAAGGCATATGCGTCGGCAGTGTTGTCAGTGCGAGCATGGCCATACTGGTACTCTATCAAAACCAGTTGGTGGAGGATCTGCAGGATAGAGCTACAGAGGCAGACACAGGGGAGCTCCAGGCGGTGGCTAAAAGCGATGGTGACTGACCTAATGGGGGAGTTAGGTCAGGCATCAGGGAGGTCACTGGCGGCGATGGTGGCTGCCCGCTGCCATTTGTGGCTGACACAAACCAAGGTAGTGGAGACAGAGAAGGTGCTGCTGGATGCCCCCATTACACCGGGTCAGACTTTTGGGGCGACTGTTGATGTGAGGCTTGAGAGGTCCCACAAGGCCACGGAGGTCACCTTGAAGTTTTCGCGCCTTCCGGCTTACAGTCAGCGCCCAAGGTGGCATTCGCAGCCTGCCTGCGTAAAAGGGTCTGAACACCACCCTCCACCCCAGAGTAGGCAAGCAGGCAGAGGCAGAGGCAGGGCCAGCGGCAAGGGACCACCCCAGGCCAGGGGTAATCTGTTTTCCGGATGGTGACCGAGGCCGGGGCATAAGAAAGACCCACCCCATCCCAAACCCAAGGGAGACCGCCCCTGAGGGACCCCGGCTGCCACCCCCCCCCCCCCCCCCCCCCCCCCCCCACAAATGGACTGACCAATGGCAACGACCCATGGCAAGGCTGCACCCAGGACTCCTGGGTGCTATCGACAATGAGACAAAGATACGCTCTACAATTCTGCATAGGTCCACCACCCTTCAAGGGTGTGCACCTCACCATCGTCAAACCAGCAAGAGCGATAATCCTTCAACAGGAGATCGTCAATCTTCAACAGAAGAAAGCTGTATGCTTGGTAAGTCCAAGCAATACCCTCAGCAGCTTCTACTCCAGGTACTTTCAGTATCGGTTTCAGACCAATTATGGACCTCAGGGTCCTCAACTTGTTCTGCAAACAAAGGAAGTTCAACATGTTGACTGCACAGCGTATCCTCCAGTTCGTCCAACCTGGTGACTGGTTCACATCGCTCAACCTGCAAGACACCTATTTTCACATCCCGATCCGTCCCGCACACAGAAAAAATCTGCACTTCGCCTTTCAAGGCAACATGTACGAATTCTGCGTGCTGCCATTTGGCCTCTCGCTGGCGCCCCACACTTTTTCAAAGTGCATGGATGCAGCACTGGCTCCACTCAGGCAAAGTTAGGGCTTTCAGTCCACAGTGTTCCTGAGGATCAAACTGAACTCTGTGAGCATGCTTGCCTCACTGTTGGAAGACAGGATTTCGTCGTTGGAGACCACACTCTTCCTATTCAGAGAGGACGCTCTCCTACAGGTCAAAGAATGTCAAAGGTTGTTGGGGCTGATGGCAGCCGCCTCGAAAATCCTTCCACTAGGGCTGCTGAGAATGCGCCCGCTTCAACCCTGGGTGAATACGCTCAAGGTTCACCCAATCCGAGATTGGTACCAGCTGGTGCGAGTGTCCAGACAATGCCAAAAGACACTGGAGTGGTGGCAGCGTCCCGGCAATCTCCGCCTTGGATCTTCCCTCGGATCCCTTCACAGAAGGGAAGTGGTCACTACAGATGCCTCCAGCGTGGGCTAGGGAGCGGTCTGGAATGGGAGAGGAATAAGAGGTCAGTGGAAGGGACATTGGCAGCAAGCGTACATAAATGCGCAAGAGCTGCAAGCAGTGAGTCTGGCGTTATTCCATTTTCGCCAGCAATTAGCGCACAAACAGGTACTGGTCCGGACTGACAATACCACAGTGGTAGTCTACATAAATCATCAAGGCGGCTTGCGCTCACCAGGCCTTCACCATGCAGCGCACAGACTCATGTCCTGGACGCACAGAAACTTGTGTTCCATCAGGGCAGTTCACCTCCCCGGTGTGGACAACAAGGCAGCAGATCTCCTGTCTAGAAGAGCTTCTCACAGCTCGGAGTGGAGGCTGCATCGTCAAGTGGTGAAACAGATTTGGGAGAGGTTTCGACCTGCACGAGTCAACCTTTTTGTCACAGCCGAGTCCACTCATTGTCCCCTATGGCTTTCCATGGAGAGAGACGGGGCCCACTGGGAGAAGACGCGCTAGCTCACCCCTGGCCACAGGGGCTGTTGTATGCATTCCCTCCGCTACCATTACTACCCCTGACATTAGAGAGGATCAGGGTGGAGAGAGCACAGGTTTTGCTGGAAAGTTTCCATCCGGTGACTTGCCCAATTGAGAAGATATTAACCTTCTTACAAAACGTGTTTGACTCAGGAAAATCAGCATCCACTTTGAATGTATACCTGGCAGCAATATCAGTGTGCCAAGATAAAATTGACTCGGTGTCCCCTGGGGCACATTTCCTGGCAGTGCAATTTCTTAAAGGGGCTCGGAGGCTTCGAAAAGTATGTTCCCCAAGTGGTACTAGAACTGGTACTGTGGGCCCTTATGGGTCCCCCATTTGAGCCCATGGTGTCAGCAGAACTGCGCCCTGTTTCATTGAAAGTGGCATTTTTAATAGCCATTACGTCTGCCAGACGAGTAAGTGAGCGCCATGCGCTGTCCATTGATGACACATATATGGCTTTTTCTGGGAATGACTCACAGGTAACATTAAGAACAAATCCATCCTTTTTGCCAAAGGTGGTATCCTCATTCCATATTATCCAATCAATGGTTTTTGAAACTTTCAGACCTCTCCCGCACGAGTCAGAGGAGGACCGTAGACAACACATGCTATGCCCAGTTCGGGCTCTGCGCTGTTATTTGGTTAGGATGGCATCCTGGAGCCAGTCCAACCAGCTATTTGTCTGCTACGGGTCCTGTTCTAGAGGTCAGGCCCTATCGAAACAACCTCTAGCGCACTGGGTGACAGATGCAATCTGCTTGGCGTATGAACAGACGGACTCCCCGTTACCGGGGGGACATTACGGCCCATTCTACCAGGAGCCAGGAAACTTGGTGGGCTTTCCTTCATGGTACCTCCTTAGATGAGTTATGCAATGCTGCTATATGGACAAGTAGTCACACTTTTGTGTGTTTGTACCGAACAAGACCCTCTCTGGGCTCTAGAGTGTTGCAGGCGACATGCCCTTAGGCTGAGGCTATCGCCGGGGGGCTGTACTGTCGGTAATCTGGAGCCAAGACAGCTTTGGTACAGCTTTCCCATTAGGTAATGGTTGTCATTTGAATTGAAATGGAATGTTAGGTTATTACCATAACCATGGTTCCCTGAAAAGAGAATGACAACCATTACCCTTTGAGGTCGTGTCCCCAGCTGTTCTCTGTTTTCAAAAGAAAATGGCGATGTGCTACTGTGAAGACATTCCTCTTCAACAGGAGATGGGAGGAACTTCCCCCTCACAGCAGGGCCCTGATAGGGCAGCTTTTTTATATATGCTCAGTGATTGACAGTCAGAGAGGCTTGGTAATGGTTGTCATTCTCTTTTGAGGGAACCAGGGTTATGGTAATAACCTAACATTATCTAACTATTCTTTTTATTGCAGATTCAAGTATATTCTACAGCAGCAGTTAGAACAGCAGACAATTAGACTGTAACCCACCCTGTTTCATAGAGAATATGGTACTGGCCTGATTCTTAAATGTTCAGACTGTCTTGAAAGAGGTTTGCATTGGTTAAGAGTGGGTTTACAAGAAAAAGGGCAGGGTGGGTAATGTTACTGTATTTAAGGTGCATTGGCAGTTATTGCTGGAATAGTTAGTAAGCATGACAGATAACAATCTAAGCAGACACAGCAATAGAGAATCATACAGAACACACATAATAGGATATTAAACAGACTAAGAAATGAAATATTAAAATTCACTGTAAGTCACTGTAGTAACTGTAGTAAGCCGACAGTAATAGGAGTGATACAGTGCATGAGTGAAGCAGACAGAGATAATTGTAATCCAGTTTGGAAAGGATTTATTTATAGTTTGCAGTTCTGGCGACTAAATAATAATCGCCCGGCAAGACACAACAATATTTACTGCATGGGGTAAACAATAACGGGATTGCAGTCCCAAATAATAAACACAATATTTCTCCCCACAATAATACTAACCAGTCCTGGGTGCATGCAGTAGTGTTCGTGGTGGGTGATACAAGTTTATTTAGTGACAGTGGTGTTCCGGCTTTTTGCTAAACCTCTGAGACAGCTCCAGAAACATGTTACCCATCTAGTAATTCACAAGACAAGACAATTACAGACAAACAAACAAAATACTCACAGTACACAATTTCTCATGGGGTCTCTCACAGTCCTTACAGGTTTAATGTTCAAACCAAAGCGAAGGAACAAATTGTGATTCTCCAACCCCTTTTATGCTGTCACACATGACCCCTTGGTAAACGAATGCAACTGCATCTCCAGTCTGCAGCTTCACGTCATTTCCCTTCCTGGTCAATGCATTATTGCAACAGAGTCCTGCCCCATTTCTAGCTCTCCGACTTCCCTTGAGCCCTCGGAAAGAACTATCAGGCCAGCCCACCCAGGGAACTCTGTTCTCACTGCTTAGCGCCCTCATAGGTCGGGAGGGAGATTTCTAGCCAAAAATCATTGTATTTGTGTTCCAAAGCCCCACATTTTAAGTAAGTAATTCAATTTTTCCTTATCTGTCTGGTAGAGCCTCTCCAGCTATAATACATATAGCATTAGATTTTTCCATTCTGTAAAAGCTGGACATTGCTGTCCTTTCCATTATTTAAGGATGAACGTTTATATTATTGTATATTTTTTATATTATTCTATATGCCTGTTGTTTGTCTCAATAGACTAGCAGTAACACGATCCGGAGCTGTAGCTAAAGCAAGCATCAACCCGGACATCACTTTCACCCCAGCATTTCACAGAGAACTGTAAATTGCACCACTAGCACGTAATATCACTTCACTGTCTTGTGTTTTGTCTTTAGTGTTGGTGTGTGCAAAAACTGGACTTTTGGTTACAGGTCAAACCTGGGGATTACAATTATAATTGATACACGCCGCTGTGTCACTCCAACATTTATTATTTACTGCTGTTTGCCTTCGGGCTCTGGACATTATCATTCATTAAATAAAACACCCTTGCACCTGAAAGCAATTGTCTGTGTGATTAGCTGCTCTGCACTACACTCATCTGTATTCACTCACCACTTTGCCACAATGTCACACATCTTATTCATAGATTACTTGCATATCTGATTTACAAAACTTTTCACAGAGGCCCATTTTGATCAAATAACTCAAGTGTACAGGTCACAAAACTTTTCAACTGGTTTTGAGGAGGTTAGAAGTTTATTCTAAGTTGTCTGTTTAAAAATAAAATACCTTTGTAAATAATAATGTGATACAGTACAAAGAAGACAAGACTTATTGTGAGACAGATACAAAGTCTGGGACAGAAATGCACGTGCATGAATGAACCATCGCTAAGCTGGCAGAATGAGGCATGAGACCTTCAGATCAAGCCCTGCAATCGTGCTTTTCTCAATTACAGTGTGTGTACAACTGTGCTATTAACCTAACAGGATATTTTTTTAAATGATAAGACAGAATTATTTTTAAAAATGGCAATTAAATAGTACTCCTCTGTTAGTTTGTTAACAGTGGGTATTCTAGGCTACATAAAATGGAGCAAAATCCTTTTAATATAGTGATGATATAATTAGTTTAAGGATTAGTTATAAGTACGTATTCATGCTCTTAATGTGTTCTGAATGATTCAGTTACTTAAAGATGTAATTCCTTTTACAACTGGTTTCAGTTGCATCTTTACATTGTTAAAATGTTGGCTTTGTTATCATCATTAATATACCTGTTGCCCAGCAGAATGTTTAATGTTTAATTTCATTAGGAAATTAATCTGACTAGATGGCGGTTTGTTGACACTTTTTTTCTGCGTTGACTCTGGTGGATATAGACCTTTTCACAGCTGCACACATGCCAATTGTTTTGGTTTGAAGTAACTGCAGAAGTCCTCCTGTTTGAGGATTCAGATCTAGTGAAGGTTGTTGTTTAGTTCCCTGTTGCAGAGCTGGCGTTGGACTCGTGGGTGCCCCGGAAGAGGCTAAGGTATGGGCCCTTCTCTCCTCCCACCTCCCACGTGCACATTGGATGACTTCCACTGCTTGGAAAATAACTTTCACATAAGAGATAAACAAATCACTTTTCAGAAAGCAAACTAATTATTGTTATGTACTGTTTAAAGTTAATGGTACCATTTTATATGTACAATAGTCGTAAAATTGAACAGTGCCATGAAAAGGACTATGCCACTTTAAGGTGATATATGCAGCACTGTTATGAATTTTGGAATTAAATGCATGTTTTTCACTACTCTGTAGTTAAATTGACTGGGGCCCTGGGCAATTGCCCTGATTGCTAGCCCCTAAAATCACCTCTGCCCTGTTGTAACAACTAAACAAATGCTCAAAGAAAGAAAGAACAAAGGGCAACGAGTAACAAGCAGCAGCACAACTAATAACTGATAGTCCAATCGGAATCAACAAAAGAACACCACTGTGCCAGAAAATATTTCCCACTTAACACCTCACACTACGAACAACCCTCCCCACTTTCTCATCTTTTTATTGTACTCCCCTCTTGTACCAACTTTTGTAATTCTCACATTTTATTTTCATGTTACTTATTTCTTCTTATTTCATGTCTTTCCATTTGTGCCTATGCAACTAATTAGGCATACACCGCTGCAAGCTTCATCTCCTTTGTAGATAACTAGCACACAGTGGAGTCCACACTCTAAAAGAATATACAGTATATAGTGAAACAATTCCAGCATTTGAAGACATGAAAAACGGCTTCTAGTCAAAATGTTAGTCACTGAATTTAAGTTTCTTCTCATATTTCTAAATTCAGCACTCTAGAGTATTAAATAGTTTAAATATTGAGCGAGATACAAGCATTGGTTTTAAACCTTACCCTGGTGTGATCCCTAAATACTGTTTTTTTTCTTTTCTTTTACTAAATTAATGCCCAATTTATGGCACAACAATATTTCCTGAGAAACCACCCTCCCTAGTTTTTTCAGAGCAATAATATGAAGATCAGTTATTTTACACAACTCAACTTAACCCTTTGAGTCAGATTTCCTTTGCCACTGCTGCCTGATGGTCCTTGCACGTAATTGCTATGCCCATTTATTTACACCAGAATGAAATCCCAAAAAACATCAATTAAGGCTGTATTCGGAGAGCATTGCTAGGGTTACTACTGTAAATGTATGTGAAGCTGAGCCAATCAAACGTGGAGCAAGCGAAGATGTTTTTTTTTTTTTTCCCCTAAACTTCATTTACAGCACAAGCAAAAGAAGCATTCTAAAGGTAAACACATGAAATGTTATACATAATTCAAAAAAGAAGAAAACACTGTATTTGAGTTTTAGCAATGAAAATGCAGGGTCAGAAGGGATTATGAAAACAAAATATTTGAATTCTAGCAGTGACAATGCAGGGTCATTGTGCTTGTGTATTTAGTTTGGGTTTTGGCCAGGGGTGCCCTTCTGTGTCGTAGACTGTCACCCTCAAGGAGATGAGACCTGGCATGGCCTAGCCTCCAAGGCGGGGTGGCGAGCTTCGCCTGCTCCCAGAGGGAGATGCAGAGGGGAGGATGGAGAGGCAAAAAGGGAGCAGACAGGGAGGAGTGCTTGAATTAAGGTTAAATAGCAAGGCTGATTGAAAAGATAGGATAGGGAGGAATAAGAAGCGCTCAGAATGATTGTTTAGGGAGAAAAACTAAGATAATTTGTCTATTAAAATTTTGAAAAATACAATAGTAGTTTACCATAACATACATCTTCTATACAGGAAAATGTGAAACTTACAAAAAGATGATATTATGTAGCATGTACTGGGATTATTTAGCGAACTCTGTGTTAAGTCGTGTGTGTGTGACTCTCACGCTTCACCTCTTGAGTCTTGTCTTTAACTCTGATCAATTTGACTCAAGATGGGTTACAGGTGTGTCTGCCTGGCCTTACATCGAGCACTGAACTGGAATAAACTGTGAGTCGCTCCACCATCGCAGCTTGGGGTTTTTCTGTGATTGAAACGGCTTATTGCAACAGTGCAGTGGATCCTGCCATATTGCCTCTTCCTGCTGTTGCTGTATTTACAGAAATCACCCAGGCAAAGCAGCACTGACCTGTGAAGAGTACTGAACAAAACCAATGGGGTGCTGCACTTAATGACATTTACACACAAGGTAAACATAGCTGTTTTTTTCATTTAAATGAATGAGGAAAAATGGAGTGAAAGAGTGTGAGCCAAAGGAAAACAGCAGCGACTAGTTATTAAAAAAGAAACACAAAGCAAGGGAGTTGCATTGGCTTCTGGGAATTACTCCTTGTAACCGATAAACAAAACCCACATTTTTGTGTAATTAATGACCATATCAACAAAGCAATGAATTTCACATTATACATAAGAGTTTACTAGCAGTGTCATGGTGAAACCCACAGCTTCAGGGATACAGTGGAGGTGGTGGAACTCACACCAGTAATTCAATTGAGATTAATCTGGTTTTAACATTCTTTAGCATAAGCTATTGTGAGCATCAGATAGAAGAGTAAATGCTTCATATATCATTTAAATATTTTTTCACGTTTCCCTTTACCTTTTATAATGTTTACCATTATTCTGGGTTTCATTGCAAAAATGAGTTCCTTGCATTTTTCTTTAAACCAGCATTTACCTGGCTTTGAGCTTGACATTACTTTCACAAGGAATACAAGTTTTAAAAGGCTTCATATTAGAGATGACATCTGCATCTAGAAAAAAAGGATAAAGTTCGAAAATAAAATATAAACAAAACACAGCCGAAATGTCAACAGCTAACCTTTACCCGACTTTCACTGTGGGACAAACTTGGCTTTGTTCATTTTGCAAGATATACATTGTCACAACAGCTCACCCTGAGTCTGGATTGGAGGCATTCTGATGGTGGGAGTCTGATCAGTACAAGATATCTTTCTCCAAGGACTCATACATTACCACTGTCATCTGTGTATCCAGGGTGCTTGTGTTGTTACCATGGCGTAAGCACTAACTATGTTTGGTTGGAGTTGTACACACGTCAAGTGTGATGTCTATCGTATCCACCTGGAAACTCCTTGCATGGTGAACAGGGCTCTCCAGTTCCAATACAGTCAGTAGGGATTAACAGTAATTCTCAGATCTGCGCTAGAATATCTCTGAGGTTTAACAGTTCGATTCATGTCTTACTTTAAAATAGCCACCAGTTTTTGAATTCCAGTGTAATTCTTTTTTCTGTTGGGGAAGCTGAAAATCCCTAGGGCATAAAACATGCAAAGGGCTTTTGTGTCAAACAAGGGCATTCCAGTAAAAATATACTATATACTAATAAATCATTTTGAATTCTGTTGTGATGGTTTAAATCTTTTTTTTTAATATCCATTAAGCTGTTCTACACTGTTGTTGGATTATTTAACTACAGTTTAGAAAAGTTTGACATATAAAAAAGGATATTGAATTTCACTGTCAAAGCTTCTAGAATTGGGTCCATAATAGTTACTAGATATGTATTATACATTAGAATCCATGTCCATATTTAAAAAGTCAAATTGGCTGTAGCCAAGCACAAGAACCATGTAATAAATCAGACACGAAAATAAATGACAAGCCACTGCTCTAGAGTTGGGATGAATGGCATCCATGAAACAAAATGAACATCTGGAAATTAACATGGAGTCTGAGCATCCAGTCTGAGATTCTATATCATCTGCTGGTACTCCCCCAGCTGATTTCTTTTCTTCATTATTGGGTGCTGTACTGGATCTCATCCTAGTGGCTGATGAACAGTGCTTTAGTTTTTTCACGGTAGAAAATGATTTATTTCACGGCATTTCATGGACTAAAAATAGGTATTTCAAGATCGTTTATGATTAAACATAATTTTATTAAAGCAGAAAAAATAACGCTGATACATTCAACATTTTTCTTTTTCTCTGGTATTTCCAAAATATTTCAATGGTTACTTGAAAAGCAGTAGATGCTAAATTGTAGAATATTTATGTCCACCTTTTAAAGACTTTATTTTCACCATCAGTGAATTATCAAACAATAACATAAATAAATGTGAAAATAACAACAGACACCTGAAATGTCCCCCTTTTGTATTGGACAGAGCAATGTTTAGCAGAAATAATACAGCTGGTTTCTTTTTTGTTTAAGACGTTTTAAAGAAATCGTCAATAATGCAAATGTTTGCTGTATTTATTTTTTAAGTGGTAAAAAAAATATGTATGCTGTATTTAACTATTCATTCAGCAATGGGAATCTTCACTGGGATCTTCATATTACACAGCAATGGATACATTTAATGAAAATTGTGAAATCTGTGATAACCGTGAAAAAAATACATCCTTACTGATGTGTTAATAATACTGACATCAGCAAAAGAAACATGCTTACCTCTCTACACAGAGCTTGCTCATTAGTTGAATGGTAAGCCGTTCCTTTTTGAACTGTGAGATGAGTGGTTCACATCCAGCCCTCTCCTCTCCATTCCGTTTAATAGGCTGAGATGCCACTCAATCAAATTGACTGCATCCAGTATTAAATTAGAACTTCACATTCTTCATCACCACTGGAGCTACTCAAAGATACAACCTCAGTCACCTTTGTTCTGAAAGTTCAAGTACAATAATCCCTCAGGTGTGCAAAGTACCTTTAGCCATAGTTTCCTAGTGCTAGGCTGTGCTTCTCTGTTCTTTAGCTACATTTTCATTCATTACCTTACTCCTTTGCAATGTTTCCAGTCCTTGTGAATGGTTTGTATTATTGTAGTTACTCAGATAAGGTGTGTAATTTAAGTTTTGATAATGTGGTAAGGTCATTTCATTCGATACCTCAACTGTCCCTGAATACTAAAACTGCCATATAAATAGCATATTTGTTATTTGTTGTTATTCTTTCTAAGTTTCCTTGGCAACGAAACCAAGCGTTTTTCCTCGAAGAATGATTTTATATTTTGATGGTATATTTAGATAGCAATTAACATGTGAGGATTTTAATAAGTATTTAGTTAACCTTTGCTAAAATCTTTGATAAAACACAAAATAATTATGTAGTGCAGTTTCCTTTGATATAGCTCATTCTCATTAAAACTCTGAATCAGTAAATCTTAATTTTGAATTACTGTCCTTTCATAGGTCTAATTTTCCTTTATAGAAAATGCACAAATTGCAGTAAACGGGAATTAGATTTTTTTACGGTATTTTATTGAAGCTGCTATTTAACAAAATTTGCTGATCACTCCTTCCAGATATTTCAATACTGCACTTCTGTCCCAACGTTCTACTGCAACTTTTCCAGTGACTCATGTGACCTGTAGTGGAATGTAAGGATTCAGTAGAAATGCAGTACTGAGAAGTTGTCAAGGAGTGATTAGTGCATGTAACGTATTTTTAGCTTCGAAAAAAGAGTACTAAAAAAATCAAATACACATGTTCACCATGTTTATTTAAAATAGTAAGATTCAAGAAATGTATTTCGATTGAAGGTGCTGCTATCTCTTCATGTTCTGTAATAGACCATGCTCTGATTCTGTCTCTTTCAATTACATTTCAAGCCCAGTGTTACGTGAATACAGCTGTAGCCACGAAGACCACCTGCTTCTCTTGTTCAGACTGATTTACCCATTCACAAGGGAGTCATTCTGTAGAACTTTAGATTCCAGAGTGTGAGTAGCCATGTAACTAAATTGTAAAGACTGTGTACTTATCAATAGTTCCTGCTCTCACATGGTAACTACTGTGTAATATCATGGACATGACCATGTGAACAGTTGTTACCATGTAATATCAGAAAACACATATAGTTACCTAGTTATTACCTTGTTATTAAATAGTTATGTATGCTTTGCAATCTAGTGAGAAATCATCCGTTCACTGTTAATTATCTTATCCTGAGTGGGAAAAAACAATACTTTTATGTCCAATAGTAGTTCCTGAGTAAAATTTTCATTGTTGTAATTTATAAAAAGCTTGGGTGTCTCTAATTACTGTGCATTTACATAGTATTTACTTAGTAAATACATGGGTACTTTGACATAATTACATTGTTTTATGCATAGTTACAATGTACTTAATATGTAGCTTTATTTGTATGCTATATCAAACCCTGAACCCCCTAATAATATATAATATATAACATCTTTATTTTTATATAGTGCCTTTCATAGTGGACCACCAACACAAAGTGCTTTACAGAGGTAGGCTGTGAACTGTGCATTATATGCAGAGTCTTACAATAGGACACTGATTTAACATTTCATCCGCAGGATGGAGCACAATGAAACGAGAAGGGACTGGAGTTAAACCTCAAACTCAACATAGTGTGTTTGAACAGAGTGTGTTTGTAATAATAGCAGGGAAAATATTGGGAATTGGGCAAGAAACATGTGAATAGGAGTTACACCCAAACGTGATGGAAGCAGCTTAGGCATGTATGCAGCCACAGACTCATATTGGGATGAGAGGAGAGCTCAGCCTGGGTTTATGGTTCAAATGGAAAGTGGGGGTTTTACTTCACCTTTATTTAACTGTGGAGTCACTACAGATTAAAACTCTCTTTTACAATTAAGATCTGGCCAAGAAGATGGCACATTCACTAACATTACATACATCATCCAATAAAATATTTCAGCAGTTCAGGACAAACCCACAAGACACAGAATTTGAGAATAGTGATATTTTTACTGATGATTATGGGGTGCGATACAGATGAGTTAATTGGCCTCAGACCAGGTTGGTTTGAGGGGCCACTGCCTGGCCGGCTGGTTTATTTAAAATCTTCTAATTGGTTAATAGATGGTGATTTAATGAATGGGGGGCAGTTCTTCCTCCGGAACTAAAGTTATAAACTTTTATTACACCATCAAAACCATTCTCTACAAGTTCACAAAAAAAAAAAAAATTTAAAAAATCATTAAATAAAACAGGAACAACTTTTTGTTATATAATTATCAATTATGTGCTCCAAATCATGCAGAGATACCAAGGTATCTTTCTGCAAATGGTTCCTAGACCAGACTGCAATGTAACTAAAAGCTTTATGTATCTGTTTCCAGTGTGACTTAGGAAATGTAACATTAAAAAACAAGTACGTTTATACATTTATAGGCACTGTTATTAATTGTCAAGTGTAACAGGGTGAGCAGCCCTGTTCAGTTATTTATTTAGAAAGGAGTTTCCCCCTCCACCCCCGTGCAGTTTATTTTGTGTTTTGTATTATGAGTTATTTATTTGTTTATTGTTTATATATATGACGACAAAGCACAGTGTGCTTTTCTTATTGTTTTGAAAATGTGTATTTTATAAAAGCGAGGCCGTGTTAGTTTTATTATTGTTTGGTTTTTATTTAGACGTGTTCTGGCAGAGGCGAGGGAGTAACTCGTCCTCTGCCAGGAATGATTAAAAACCTTGTGCAGAAGGTGGCCATCTCCCGAATTAATTAAGTGATTAATTTGATGCTAATCAGAGATGGTCACCTGTATATAAACCTGCAGCTCTCTGTACTCCGGGTGTGGGGTGTTCGACATGCTGAACGAGAGCAAGGAGCAAGAGAGAAATAAGATATAGGAACAGTGAAGGCGATCACGCAGCCAGACCTTATTTTTGTGCTCCTGTGAGCAGTGTTTGTTTTTGTTGAAATATTTATTTTTGTTATTTGAAAATAAAACGGAGCAAGCGCCATTGCACCGTACCTGCAGTGCTTTGATGTTCTTCTTCATTCTGGCCTGATGTCACCGCTCAGCCATTGCCTGCCACATCAACCAATTATGAATATATAAAAATATCAAATTTATAGCAAAGCCATTTTTTTTCAGGTGCTGGTAATGCTAAAGATACCTGTGACAGGGTAGCTGAGAGTGATGACGTACCAGACCAGATAGCTGACAGAAAACACAGACAGGTACTGCGGTAAAAGCGCTCTTGTTTTTATCGCAACAAAAATAAATAAAATATTTTACAAAAACAATGCTCACAGAGCAAAGTTTAAACCAAAACAAAATTAAGAAGCACTGACACAAAATAAACAAGCACCGTGCTTCCTGCACGTGTAGCAATTGTAATTATTTTCTTACTTTTAAGTCTTTCTTTCCTGGCTCCCTCTTGGTCTTTTTTCTTCCAAACACACCCACCCAGAACAAGGAAAGCTGCAGACTTTTATACCAGTGACTATCTCCAGACTAGCAATACATTTTATCACTTAATGAATCTGAAGATGGTCACCACCTGCATAGGGTTTCTAATATTTGCGTGGTCGACAGCGACTCTGTTTATAATTAATCTGCTGCCGACCATACATTTTCACAAGATGTCTGCCAAGGACGAACTGCTAACAATTGCCCCTGCCAGACCACAGCCAAACCAATAATAACAAAGACAACACTAATTTTTACATAATCACCACACCGTACATTAAAATTACACCTATACACTAAACCATTACTTTTAAATCATAATACATTCACCCCTGCTAAACTAAACAAACAATACATTTCCCTTTTAAATAATAAACATAATACTTTTAAATCAGCAGGCCTTTGCCCTGCCCCCTTTTATTATGAGTAGGGCTTTCTCCTACTCTGCTACAATAACTTTCTATGAGAACTTTTTTGACTAGAAGTCTTTCTTAATGAAATCCATTGCGATACCATCTCCTGTGTAAATACTTGGTTATTAAAGTATTAAATTAGCAGGTCAAGTAAAAATGTTACTGATATCAGCTAGAAGGCAATCCAAACCAGGTCCAGATAAACTAAGCTGGCAGCAGGAGTGTTTGTGATCAATCCATGTGACCAGCAATGATTGAGGTTATTGATCCTGGTAATTGAGCTCTTCCGCTGCACAGAACTCCTCTGAATAGATTCTCGAGACGTTTACAACTGGCAGCTGATACTTGTAATTATAAGCCTGTATGAATCACAGTGGAAAAACTGCAGACCATCTGTGAGTGGCATCAAATGCACCATCTCTTGAGAATTCACGATTGAATATCAAGCAGATTTGAAATGTCTGCACAAAATAACAAGCTTTGCCATACCAGTGATGCTGTCTTTTGTATATAAATATTATTGTTATTGTTTTCAAATTTTTTTTAGAAGTACAAAACTGTATCAAGTGTGCTCAGCAAGTCAACAGCAAAGTAAGCTTTTAAGTTGTGTCAGCGGCATTAAAAACACAATAAACAATCTAATGGATTATTTGTTTAATAATTCTGATTATGTGAATATCATATTAAATGGTAATAGCAGATCTCTTTTTGTACATGTAACATGTTTTGATTATATGACAATACAAAGGAAAGTTGTTATGATCTGCAATAAATACACCGAAATTATAATTGTGTTCTTATATACAGTTATTTTAACAGCTTCAGAGTTGCTATGGCGTCAGTGAATTGAAGAAAAAATAAACTTCTGGGAAACTCTGGAAATCTGGCAAGCCCATGCAAACTTAACACTAGGGTGAGTGCTTTTTGAATGTGGCCCTTTATAAACACACTGTGTTGGGACTTCATTAGGATCTTTGTGCCTGATTGGATTTGCACACATCAGCAATGCCAGAATTGTATGCAAATGGTTTGAGGAGAATAATGGAGACTTCAGGACTCCCCCATAGCCAATTACTATGGGCCTCTCAGCACAGTTAGTGTAAAATATTAATTCACTTTCAGATCCCTCGAGATCACAGCAAACGGTGTCCCAACCCGACATTAGGTACAGGTCCTAATAAAGTGGCCAGGCAGTGCATTACCAATGAGGAGTGCTAGTGGGTGCTTAAAAGTCACTTCAAAGCAGAAAGAGCTGTCAATGCAGCATTGTGCTTGCTCTTACTGTGAGGAACAGGCAAGTGGTTAATGAGTCTAGGTATTGCATTTTCAAGTTGCTTAATGGAACATCAAAAATATCAACGATCTTTGAAAGAGAAGTCAGCATTGTGATGTCTGCCACCTCCATCACCCTTATGAAAAGGAACTCACTGAAGCTATTAGTTCACTTGTCATTGGGCAAGCTTCTAGCTGCTGCAGGCAACCACAGTCAGAGAGCAGCTGGTTCATACAGTATCGAATCAAAGTTCAAAACTACAGGAGTGAATATTTAGCTTTGGAACTACAAAATTGTTTTGGGGACTACTGTGATAAACTGAGCAAGGGCGAAGTCAGATTTAGTGTTGCTACTATTACATTGAAACACAAATGTATGAGAAATGACCGATTAGTGACTCTGAAATGGTAAATAAGAAAAGAGAAAATAATAATGAGACTTTGAACAAGAAGTCAGCTCACATCTGGTCACCAGGTATCATATTATTCACAAAGACACCTTTCATTTTGAGTGATCTCACATACTCTTTAGTATTGGAAACCCAGTTTCACCTGTTGTAAAATAAAAAAAAAAAAGTGTTTTATTACTTGACTTTCAATAATATCTTGTAGCTGTTTTCATACTTAACAACATTATCACTGGTCCCCCATTAAAGGGATGTTAACCAAGGCTTTAAAATACATGGTCTTAACTGTTGTTACTACTGGCATCAATCTCACTGGCCCCCATTGAAGGCTTTCAAATACATTGTCTTATGTGGTTCGGAATTTCATTCCATTGACATATACAGCCCTAATAAAGTATATACACTGGGGGTTGAAAGCAGTGGTCAGACTCCATGCTTGACGAATTGTGTTTATCCAGGCTGGTTTCACTTTGTGACTGTGGCGCCCAATGTGAAAAATGCAAATAAAGAAAGCAGAAGGGAATGTCTGGTGTATGTGTGAGCTGTCTGTTGGCGTCTGTCTGTGCTTGTGATTATGCCTCAGGGCATGATATGTGAGGGGGAGGATGTGAGAGACTTTCTAACAACTGACAACATTCAGCTACTCGACTTTTACTAAAAGAAACGTAAAATCACAATGACATTGATAAAAACTTTTAGAAGCTATTTTAGTACTCCTATATTTCCGATATAAACTAATACTGGTAATAGAAATAATAGAAATTACAATAAAACCTTGCTTGAGATCACCTCACTATGTTCACTTTTTGATGCTCCTGGTTTGCCCCTATTGTAGACACCTCTGTATTCAGCATTAAGCCCATCAGCAGTCCCAACCATATTAAGGAACTATTAAAGGACCTCGCTTATAAAACCAACATGCTGTAAACTAGCAAACCATCAGATAACTTGTATGAAACACGAAATTACTCACTTGCCCATTTGATTTTAATTTAATAAAATAACTCTTAGAAACTCAAAGAATAAATTAGACCCCCTGACTTTAATAGTGAGGATTCTTTGCATGCTGGGAAATGCCTATATGCAATTGTGTCAGTATAAAAGAAGACAGAAAAGATTGTAACCACCAGGTTTGTTTTGTATTTTCCACAGCGAGTACTGTGAAGGTTATTTTCACAATGTTTTAGTTCAGTGTTTCTAGTGCTTTTGAAATCTTACTCACTCAGATTGTACTATATCAGGGCTATAGCCAGCCATGAAAAATCAGAGGCATTTATGTATAGTAAGTTACAGTGTCTATCGAAGACAAGCCCCCAAACCCCTACCTAAACTACTTAAATCTGCATAAGCTGGGTCTGCTAAACTGCAGTTTACAAGCAGCTTTCACTAGTGGTTTAGCATTGGAATATTAAAAAAGTCACTAATAACCTTGATTGTTTCGAAGCCATTTGAACACAGTTATGGTGGTATGAGCTGTATGGTGTCGCTATAGTCTGCAATGACAGTAAAATAAGATCACAGAGGCTATACAGTGCCGAGAAAAAGTTTGTGAACCCCATTGATAATTATGGAAATTCGATAGTTTTACCATTCCATAGTTTGCCCCTTTTCCTGGGCCAGGACTGCGACCGGGACTTTGGGGCCTGAGGGAGGAGGTGGCCATTGAGGCTAGGTGTGCTGTGCACAAGGGGCATATGTGGTGGAGTGTCCCGCCCCTTTATGTTTATTAAGTGTTTTATGTTGTCTGTAGTGTGCTAATGTTGGTGTTTATGTATAAAATACACAGGATATAAATATAGGTTACGAGCACAAGTGTTTAAAACGTGTATTTGTATTTAGGCACGAGGATTGCACAGCACTTCACGTGCAGGTAAAATGTAATATGTGAGCACAGGGAATTACACATTAATTCACATGTAGTTGTAGCGAGACTCTGATTGAATGAGTGATTAGCAATCGAGTCTCGGTACAGCTGCATAATGACAGCATGTTTTCACTCACTCGGGGTTGTGTGTTTGTGAGTGGAGAACGGGAGAGAGAAGGAGAGATTCAAATAAAAATTGCTATTTTGTGCTGGAGGCTTCAGCACGGTACTTGTTTTCTGTCCATCCACCTTGTTTGTCTGTCTATTTATTTTGGCCAACGCGCCCTTTATTTTCAGTTGTGTGTTTTCTTTAAATCTTTTGTTTGTATTATTATTTAATAAATAAACTGAGCTCCACGGCTCAGTTTTCACCTCCAGCAAACGTGTTTTGGTTTCTATTCCCGTTTCTGACGTCACCCCTGCAAAGCCATCCTTTCACAGTTTGTGTCTAGGATTGGGATTACAGCACCTCCAATCGTCAGACCAGGAGTGTTTTTTTTTTGTGTATGGGAAAAAAAAAAAAAAACTGAAAAAGCGGCCGGAGAAAGCAGCAACCTCCCCAGCAGCCAGAGCAGGTGCTCTGGTTTGAGATGACTGCATCCAGGGAAATTCCTGACGAGGACCTGGATGCATTTGTGGAGGCTTGGGAGAGCCAGGGGGGATGGTGCTTCCTGTGTAAACGCTATGGGCATGGAGTGGCTGACTGCCCTCTCCCGGATAAGAAGAGGGACAGTCTCCATGCCAGCAGCTGGAGCCTGAGTGTCTAGAGGCCCAGGAGAGGGAGGTAGGCAGAAGGAGGCAGAGAGGAGAAAAGGTGAGGAGGAAGCAGAAAGAGCCAAGGTGGTGCACCCTGTGCATTGCCTATGGGCATGAGGACGAGAACTGCCCAGAGCAGGAGCCGGAGGATGGGGAGCCTGAACGTCCTACGCCTGAGTGGGAGGAGCCCGAACATCCTACGCCTGAGTGGGAGGAGCCCGAATGTCCTTCGTCTGAGTGGGAGGAGCCTGAATGTCCTGAGCCCAAGAGGAGGGAGTCGGTGCGTCCACAGCCCAAGAGGGAGGCTAGGTGTCCTGCGCACAAGGGGGGGGCATATGTGGCGGAGTGTCCCCCCCCTTTATGTTTATTAAGTGTTTTATGTAGTATGTTCGTGTTGGTGTTTATGTATAAAATACACAGGATATAAATATCGGTTACGAGCACAAGTGTTTAAAATGTATATGTGTATTTAGGCACGAGGATTGCACAGCACTTTACGTGCAGGTGAAATGTAATATGTGAGCACAGGGAATTACACTTCATTAATTCACGTGCAGTTTTATCGAGACTACAATTGAATGATTGATTAGCAATCGAGTCTTGGTACAGCTGCATAAAAACAACATGTTTTCACTCACTATCAGAAAAAGACTGAACACAAATGGTGTTCATGGAAGGATAGCCAGGAGGAAACCACTACTCTCTAAAAAGAACATTGCTGTCCTTCTGAAGTTCGCCAAAGAGCACATAGATGATCCACAAGACTTCTGGAACAATGTTCTCTGGACAGACGAGTCAAAGGTAGAACTTTTTG
The DNA here is from genome assembly GCF_017654505.1 of Polyodon spathula. NCBI lineage: Eukaryota > Metazoa > Chordata > Actinopteri > Acipenseriformes > Polyodontidae > Polyodon > Polyodon spathula. The sequence continues at coordinate 20,735,889 of NC_054550.1, forward strand.
GCTTCAATGAGAAACATTATGTTTGGCGAAAACCAAGCACTGCATTGGAACAGAAGGACCTCATCCCAACCATCAAGCATGATGGTGGGAGTGTGATGGTTTGGAGCTGCTTTTCCCCCTCAGGACCTGGAAGGCTTGCCATCATTGACACAACCATGAATTCTGCATTGTACCAGAAGATTTTAGAGGAGAATTTCAGGCCATCCGTCTGTGAGCTGAAGCTAAACCGAAAGTGGGTCATGCAGCAAGAAAATGATCCTAAACATACAAGCAGATCTACAAAAGAATGGCTGCTGAAGAAGAAATTCTGCATTTTATAATGGCCTAGTCAAAGTCCAGACCTAAACCCCATCAAAATGTTCTGGCAGGACCTGAAGCATGCTGTCCGTGCAAGGAAGCCCTCAAATGTCACCGAGTTGAAGCAGTTCTGTAAGGATGAATGGGACAAAGTTCCTCAAAACCGATGCGAGTGACTGACCAACAGTTACAGGAAATGTTTAGTTTAAGTCATTGCTGCTCAAGGAGGTGCCTCCAGTTACTGAATCTAAAGGTTCACAGTTTTTCACACATGAATATTGAATGTTGAATAATTTGTGGATAAATAAATGTTGAAAAAGTATCATGTTTTTGTGTTATTTGTTTAATCAGGTTATCTTTATCTATTATTAATACTTAGAGTAAGATCTAATAACATTTTAGGTTTGAAATATGTGAAATATGTGAAAATCCTAAGGGGTTCACTAACTTTTTCTTGGCACTGTAGATATCAGTGGGACTTTTAATGTATGCATATAAAAAGAGATGAAATGCATTATATTTTGCAGCAAAGCAACATGTAAGAGAGCCTAAATAAATAATGATTAGTATGATTTTGGGTGCCTCATAGCTGGCTATGGCCTTGTATATAGACCTAATAAGCACTTAATTGGTCAATTAAGTAACTTAGAATACAGTTGGAACAGAAACCAGGAGAGACACCGGCCTTGCAGGACCAGGATTGGAGACCTGAGAGTGCTGTGCAATTACTGGTTACAGTTCAGGAAAATATGATAACCAAGGACTACAAGGCACAGAGAATTTATTCCTGGCACCTGGTTTGAATCAGGCTAAGGGATTGCATTTTCATCTGCACCATGAACCTAGTGTGTAACACTCAGTCTCATCTCGTTTTAATATCAAACTGGGGCTGAGGGCGATTCTGTCTGCAGTGTACTATCAATTTGTAAAAATATTGCAAAAATAAATTTTAAAAAGTAATTCAAGGCTGAATGTAGAATCATACCTTAACCATAATCGCTGAGATAGTAATAGTAAGAAACTCAGGTTATGCAGAAAACCTGTAGTCACAGGATTGTGTTATTTAATGGATAATAGCATTGCTTTGGTGCTCTACACAGTAATAACAGAACTCCTGAGTCAGTAGATGAATGAGTTCCATTATTATAGAGGAACACGCCACATCAAACCATTATCACTATTATGCTACAGCTTTTTAAAAAAAGATTATTTTAATTTCGTCATCTCTAATGGTTATTACCCCGGTTTTCTCTCCAATTTGGAATGCCCAACTGTTATTATTTTTATCCCGGTTCACCGCTGCAACTCCCTGGCAACTCGTGGAATGGAGGCTGAAACACACGTCCTCTGAAACGTGCTCCTGTCAATCCATCATTTTTCTCACTACCGATCCACTACGAAGCCACCAGACCTATAGTGCCAGAGGACAACACAGATCTGAATGGCTCCACTGGATATCTGCAGGTTCCCTGTCAGCCATGAGTTGCTAGTGCACTGCACCCTAGGAACCCCTGGTCACGGTCAGCAATGACATAGCCTGGATGAACCTACAATCTCCAGGCTATAGGGTGCATCCTGCACTCCACGCAGAGCGCCTTTACTGGATGCACCACTCGGGAACCATGCTACAGCTTTTTATGTTATTTATTCCTTTACATCTGTTTGTCTGAAATAATTAATGTAGTCCACTGAAAGAGTTTTTGCCACCAGGGCTTGGAGGTCTCTGTTAAGCGTTTCATCAGTAAGCAGTGGTTTTAGAACAGGTGTCATTAATTTGTGTCATATTTTCTATTATTAAGAATATAACACACTGGCTGACCTCCCTAGAAAACAATGAGAGTTGTGTCTGTCTGTTGTATAATAAAAGTGATAACTTCAGTGTCCAGTGAGGTAACCATCTTGAGAGGATAACACCCTAGCTGCAGGCACCCTCTTGTTAAAATTAAGTGGTGTTTCCATTCTTAATGTCCTGGATATAAGAACATAAGAACATAAGAAAGTTTACAAACGAGAGGAGGCCATTCGGCCCATCTTGCTCGTTTGGTTGTTAGTAGCTTATTGATCCCAAAATCTCATCAAGCAGCTTCTTGAAGGATCCCAGGGCGTCAGCTTCAACAACATTACTGGGGAGTTGATTCCAGACACTCACAATTCTCTGTGTAAAAAAGTGTCTCCTATTTTCTGTTCTGAATGCCCCTTTTTCTAAACTCCATTTGTGACCCCTGGTCCTTGTTTATTTTTTCAGGCTGAAAAAGTCCCTTGGGTCGACACTGTCAATACCTTTTAGAATTTTGAATGCTTGAATTAGGTCGCCACGTAGTCTTCTTTGTTCAAGACTGAACAGATTCAATTCTTTTAGCCTGTCTGCATATGACATGCCTTTTAAGCCCGGAATAATTCTGGTCGCTCTTCTTTGCACTCTTTCTAGAGCAGCAATATCTTTTTTATAGTGAGGTGACCAGAACTGAACACAATATTCAAGATGAGGTCTTACTAGTGCATTGTACAGTTTTAACATTACTTCCCTTGATTTAAATTCAGCACTTTTCACAATGTATCCGAGCATCTTGTTAGCCTTTTTTATAGCTTCCCCACATTGTCTAGATGAAGACATTTCTGAGTCAACAAAAACTCCTAGGTCTTTTTCATAGATTCCTTCTCCAATTTCAATATCTCCCATATGATATTTATAATATACATTTTTATTTCCTGCGTGCAGTACCTTACACTTTTCTCTATTAAATGTCATTTGCCATGTGTCTGCCCAGTTCAGAATCTTGTCTAGATCATTTTGAATGACCTTTGCTGCTGCAACAGTGTTTGCCACTCCTCCTACTTTTGTGTCGTCTGCAAATTTAACAAGTTTGCTCATTAATGTAGATTAGGAATAGCAGAGGACCTAATACTGATCCCTGTGGTACACCGCTGGTTACCACACTCCATTCTGAGGTTTTTCCTCTAATCAGTACTTTCTGTTTTCTACATGTTAACCACTCCCTAATCCATGTACATGTGTTTCCTTGAATCCCAACTGCGTTCAGTTTGAGAATTAATCTTTTGTGCGGGACTTTGTCAAAAGCTTTCTGGAAATCTAAATAAACCATGTCATATGCTTTGCGATTATCCATTATGGATGTTGCATCCTCTAAAAAATCAAGCAAGAAGCGCTGCTTCTTTGTGGAATGAGTATAAGTGGTAGGCAATGCTGTACTGAGAATGGGAGCCTTTGTAATATTTGTTTAAAATTATACACTGTTCCATTGGTAGGATATAGAATTAGAAATGAGTGAAAAAGATTCCACTTGTCGCAAGATGATTATTACATGGTAGCGCCTGTGATACACATATTGTTTGTATATACACAGGTAGTGTCATAAAATACTTGTACATAATATCAATTTTTTAATTAGGTGGGAATAAATCACTGAACGTATTTTATTTTACGAGCAGTCATTTCTACATAACATCCCGTAAGTGCGAGACCCCGCCCCTTACTATGGTCTCACACACTCAAGCCCGAAAAGGGGTAAGGGGCGGCGCTCCATCTCGCAGTCAGCTACAGACCGGGGTTGCTGCTGAAGAGAAAGACGTTTTGTTGCTGAAACGAGAAAGCTGGATAGGAAAGGTAAGCAGTGGCTAGACATGTATGCAGTGCAGGGTCGAGAAGGGCCTCTTCTATGTATGAAAGCTGAAGTGGATACAGGCTTAGATAGTGCATGTATTGTGTTTGAATAATGTCTCAAGAAAATGCATCATCCAAAACATGCCAGCCGTGGCCCGTCTGTACAGTGGTATCGATTAGAAACCTAAAGGCAAGGTATTCCTCCCTCTTTGAAACCAGTTTCAGATTATTTTTGGTGACCCTAAAAACGGTTTCAGCAAGAGGTACACGCCTACATACCGGTTGTAAATCAAATGTGATATCGAAAGGTGTCCTTTTAGATAATTTATTTATTTATTTACATTGCGCACCATAAAGTAACTGTAATGCAAACAATGCTACTGTGCTATAATACACAACAACACGTATACACATATTGAGCCACGCTGCCTAGCCATTTATTCACATGCGTTTAATATAAAACAAAAAAACAAGCCCACGGTAAAAATAAAATAACATAATAAGAATAAAAAAATATATAACTGCACTGCATTCTATTCCGCACAGTCCCTGGTTGTTGTAAAACACTGGAAATCATTTAGGTGCGCTAACTCGTGAAACAACACCTCATGTTTAATATCCACAAAAAGGCATAAATTTAGTGAGTCTGCCCGTGTTAGCTGAGTGACAGCTAGTACTATTACGCGACTGAACAGGCTAATGAATGAGTAGCAAACATAATGCAAAAATGCGCTGCTGTGATTCACAATTTCTGTTTTATTACACAGGGCACACTGTGAATTGAAGAAAACAAGCAATCTGAGGGGGGGAATGCAGTACTGATTCGTAAGGAACATTAGGTTATCTTATGTCCTTACTCGCACATCTGTCTGTGGACAGTGAGGCGAGCTGAGAGATTGGAAGAGAATATTTGTGAGCAAAGGCGTGTATTTAAGTGGTGCTTATTTAAAAATTCTAAAGTCTTACATTCATTTTACTGAGGACTTCGAGGGAGCGGGTGCTTGTTTTCACATGGAAGACGACCGAGGAGAAACTGCCGAGCACTGTGCTAATACAGACTAGTGGACCGGCAGAATACTGAACAAGTGTGCGGTCCAACCGAGTTCATTCTAAATTCCTAATGAAAGCGCACATCGCTTTATCGATAAGTATTTTCAGCAGTAAGGTAAATAAAGGCAATTTCCACTTTTGAACCTTGGTTTGGGGATTAATTAATAATCGTACAGTATTTGGTTATTACCAGCGAGACTCCTAAACATGTAAACGGAACAGAAGCCGCCTTACTAGTTACCTGCGGTATCGGTAATGTGATTCAGAGATGTTTGTAAAGACATAGGCAAACAACAAGAGACATGGAAGAGGACAGTGGGAGCTGGTCTGCTATAATTGGGAACCAAAGCGGGATCCTCACCCCAGCCACCAAGATCTGGGATTTCCACAACTCTTCCAGTCCTCTGGTTTATTGGGATAACAACAACAAGAGCGAGAATCGGATCTCCACGTTGGAAAGTCAGGGTTACAGTCAAGAGCAAACCTACCGGAACTTCACAGTCGCAGCGCAGGTGCTCATCTTCTTTGGGTCGCTGTTGGGTGAGTGGATTGCATTGCCTTGTGTTCAAGTAGAAAGGCGTGCATCGAATATAACGGTATTTATATATGACATTTGCAACCTGCGAGTGTGGATACGATTGGCTTGTGCAGCTGGTAGAGCTATATGCTGTTCCAACTGTCTTGCTCGATTGTATACTTAAGTGTGAATTACACTATGTAACACAATTTTTGTTGCTGGGTAGTAAGTGTTATTTCCTAATTGCTTATGCCTCAAAAGTATAGAAATGTTCCCCACAAACTTTGCTTTTGTGACCAGGACAGTGATATTTCAAAATATCACTATTTCCAATGGGAAAATGGGCAAATGTGTGTCTTTTCGTTCACATAAAGTCAGAAGAAAACAACATATGAATCCAAATTAACATGTATTTATACTAAAGTAATACAAAGATGACTACAAAAGATTTAGAAGTGAGTAGTTTTTCGAGATTTACAATTATACTGTATTTACAGTATAATTGTAAATCTGGAAAAACTACTCACTTCTAAATCTTTTGTTGTACACATTAAATAATAATAATAATAATAATAATAATAATAATAATAATAATAATAATAATAATAATAATAATAATAATAATAATAATAATACATTTAAGAATATATTTGTTTAATATTTTTACAGTGCCACACAGTATTTAAAAAATATTAGGCTATGTTATTTATTCTCTTTCAAAACACCTAACAGAAGAATATCTTATCAAGCTTTGTAGATACAATAAATAGTGATAAAATATTTTGAAGAATGTGATGTCCAGAAATGTCAGAATATTGAGCTTGCAGCATTTGGATATTTCCACAAACGCTATTGCGATGTCTGATTGAGCCACACTGTTAATAAACACAGCTAATCTACAGTGTAGCAGGCTGTGAGTACTACAGCAGTCAAACAAATCTCAGGCTGGTCGCATAGATAACAGTACAAGCATATCAGCAACGTACTGTACGAGAACAAAAAACTGGTGTGCTGTATATGAAACTGGAACACATCGGGATCAGTTCAGTGATCTAAATGCTTTGTGGGACTAACATAAACACTGCTACTGTTTGTGTTGTACAATTAAGACCAATACATGGATTTTGTGTATAGATAATGAAGGAGGTATGCACCTGTAATGATACAGTTTTACATAGAAACCCGCATACACAGTTGTGATAAACTTGGCGAGTGCTTTCTTTAGAACATATTAGTCCATGTGTGTCATTAGTCAGATTGGTTCATCCATTCATTTTGGGTCATCAGAATCGTCCTTATGTTTTGAACAGCAATGCGAATATAAATAATCAGCACAGTACACAGCAAATATCAAATTAGAATAGGCATGAATGATAGGGACAGTGCAATCAGCAGCACCTGCACCAGGTACTGTTTGCATTCCACTGCGATTGAATACAAATCTGATTCCAAATTAACATAGCAGTGGGATCTCTTTGTCGCATATTCGCAACCAGTTTAAAATCTAGCCCTTGGTTATTGCAACTTCAAAATGTTCCTTCGAGATTTAGTGCAGTCCATTCTGGGTATTGGAATATACTGCACGATAATTCAATTCATACATGGCGATGGATGCTTTTAATAAGGCATTGCTTCAGCACAGCATCCTTAGTTTTATTCTGGTTGGAATAACAGATATTATCAGGGATGCAGAAAGTGATCTCTGACCAAGCCAGTTAGCTTTTTTCGTTTTCTTTTTTTCTGGGACTGACTCAAGCTCTATCCATAAAACTACTAGCGCTTTTTAGTTTTAAAGGGCATGCTGTTTTAATAATGCACATAATAATAATAATGCAATTAGGCTCAGAGTTGTACTGCTGAGAGACGGTTGAATAGAACAGCTGAAGAGATTTCTTGCTGGAACATGTAACCAATTTTAGTTTTATTTTATTACAGTGTTAATAAGTCATTTAGCAGACGCTTTTATCCAAAGTGACTTACAGAGACTAGGGGGTGAATTATGCACCAACAACTGCTTCTGCAGAGTCACTAACAATAGGACCTCAGTTTTATGTCTCATCCGAGACAATGCCCTGCTACAGCAGATCTGAAAGAAAACTATTTTAGCTTGTTGTGCAAGTCTGGAGGAATTCTCAAAATAAAGGCTGTAAAAGTTTTCAAATTTTGATAGTATAAACAGCAAGGTGTCTGATAATGTAAACAGCAAACAACCGTTTACACAGGAGGTTTAAAAGTTTAATCTATTAAACACAGGTTTGCAGCCTTTGAATAGTCAAAACCTTGTTGATAGTGTGCAGGTGCAGGTGATTAAAGAACAGACAGACAATTGTAATCCAGGTGAAAATGTTTGTTTTATTTAAGTCAAAACAAACAGTAAATAATAATGGAGGTGAGTAATACAGCGGCGTGTATTACTTAATTTATAATCCCTGTGTTGCCCCGCAAATAATAATCCTGTCTTTTACTGTCCTTCTGGTTTTAACTCATTACAAACCAATGCGAAGGAATAGATTACGATTCTCCTTCCCCCTTATGACCCCTTGGTAAACGAATGAAGCTGCCTTTACAATCTGCAGCTGCTACATTGTTTCCCTTTCAGGTGAATACATTCTTACAACGGAGTCTCGCCTTTTTCCATACTGACCGACTTCCCGACCTGGGGAAAGAAGTGTCAAGCCAGCCCGTCCAAAAAAACTCTGTCCTTGCTTAGTACCCTCACAGGGAGGGAGGGAGATTTACAACCAAGGTTCGTTGTATTTCTGTGACATTACCCCTTTGAAATGGCTTGGATGAAAGATTTTACAAAAATAAAAAAACACAAACACATGAGTTGAAAAGCGAGATACCCTTTCAAAAGAAATTTTGGCTGGAATACTTGGGAAATAACGATTTGAGGAAAAAATAAAACAAAACAACAACTGTTCTGGACTATTGCTAGATTCCTTAAATCCCAAGTGTTAAGAAATGTATTTCTGTCTGATTCAAATCTCAAAGCAATCAGGATTATGTTGAAATATAGATTGCTGCTATATGTGCAGAACGGGATACAGCAAAGATAAAACAGATTGTTCTGTAACACAGCTTGGAACAGTAAAGATAAAACAGGTTGTTCTGTAACACTGCTTGGAACAGTAAAGATAAAACAGGTTGTTCTGTAACACTGCTTGGAACAGTACAGATAAAGCAGATTGTTCTGTAACACTGCTTGGAACAGTACAGATAAAACAGGTTGTTCTGTAACACTGCTTGGAACAGTAAAGATAAAACAGGTTGTTCTGTAACACTGCTTGGAACAGTACAGATAAAGCAGATTGTTCTGTAACACTGCTTGGAACAGTACAGATAAAACAGGTTGTTCTGTAACACTGCTTGGAACAGTAAAGCAGAAAAGAAATGCACATTCATTCAGCCTTATGAATTCGGACTTACTGCTGCCAAAACACTCTGCAATCCCGGTAATTCTCTTTGTGCTCAGTGTTATAGCTAATTAAGATAAAAAATCGTGGTGAGGCAAATTAAGCCAGTCATTTTGAACTGTGACTTTGCACAGGATATTGAACACAGAATGACTGATAAGCAAGCTATATTTTGATAATATAGGGCCTGGTTTTTTATTTATTTATTTATTTTTTGCATTATGCAACTTATTCTGAGCTTTTTAAAAGGTAAATCCGTATCAAAGGTCATTGTATTTGTTTCTACACCTCAGCCTTACCTGTTAATGATTCACAGTGGTTTTGAGTTCACTTGTGTCTGTATCAGATTCCACCTGGCATTATCTGTGCCTGTAGAATCCTAGTTGCCAACTTTTCAGTACTCACATGAAATCACATGATGCAGCGACCTTTCAACTCTGCTGTCCCCACCTTCTTCGTAGTAGTATGTGGCACAGAAGAGTTGAAAGGTCACGGTGTCATGTGAATAGAGCCTGCAACTAGGATTCTAGAAGTCCTACAATTGTGCAGCACAGGACATTTACAATTTCAGGTGGTATTGCACAGGGTTAATAGCAGGTTAAATGGATTTCACCAAAGTGAAAATAGTCTGATAATCTATGGAATAATTATAAGGAACTTCCACAAAAGGGAATATAGGTAGGTTCTATATTGGGTTTACATATTTTCTCTTGTAATATCAATGACTAGTATCACAGATCCTGATTAGTACTATCCTTGGACTAACATCCATTGGTAAGTTTTGGTGGATGAAAAAAAGGTGATTGGATTGACACAGAGATCAGACAGGTTACCTGTTGTTTACTTGACTGAAGATTACTTTCACTTGGTTGAAGCAGATATTTTACCAACTTGTTAAAATAGATTTAAATAAACATTAATTAAAAAAAATAGTAATTTAAGTCATGTAGCATACTTTACTAACTCAAAATACCCCAGCTTAGCCCAATAAGAGATGTTAACAGCATGTTACTTTGAATTGTTGTTGATTTGCCATAATGATCTGAAATTACTTGACCTCTTTGCATCTTGGCAGATCATACTGCACGGGATTACTCAGTGTGTTCATTAATTTAATGGCAGCATGCTGGTTTTATCTTCCAGTTAGTTATAATTATCAGACATTCAGTTCTAGTGTTATGCTTGTGACATGAAGAGACGCTTTGTCACCGAGCAAAACAAAAAAAGAGTTCTCACTCTTCAGGAGGAATGCGGGAGAATCAGCTCGGACTAGCGGTCAATCCGTGCTCATTGGAAACGAGGTATACACTATGTTTGTCTTATGTTCTTGGCAATGAAATAATCACATTTCTTATGAGATTCATCTCTATTTAATATTTAATACAATACTGAAATAGTTTTGTTTTTGGTTACGGTAGGATTGAACTAAAATTAATTATTCATTTTTCAATTATCCGCTATGAAGGATCGTGATTAAATAATGTTCTAGCTCTTGTTACTGTATTTACTGTATTTCAAATATGCCAGCTCTGGATCGCAACCCTTATTTCAGACCCCTATAAAAAGATTTGAGTTAAAAAACCCTGTTATTACTGGTGCAAGCATTACATTTTAGCAGATGAATTAACAAACAAACAAACTAGTAAAAAAACAGGAAGAAAGACACTTAGTAGTAGAGTAGGAGTCTTCGTAGTTTAACTACCCAACTGGAAAAGGTTGCTACCTTCTCGACATACAAACCATTTGAATGCTAGAGTCTGTGACAACTGTATTATTATTAGTATAGTATCGGTCTCAGCTGTATTATTTGTAGTATTTCTCAGATGTGTTGTGGGGATCAAACTGAAGACGGCACCACTCATCAGTGCCATCACATTGGCTTTTTGTTTCTGATAGAGGCGCGTTGTGAGATTAGAGGTTAATGACTCTGACTGCCCACTTTGTGAAATCTATCACCTGAGCTCAATGTAGTGTATAGACACTGTCCTGTGCCTGATTTGTATTCCACAGCTATGAGAAGGATCTAAAGGTATGTTAGAGTTACTGATAATGGGGACGTTTGGGAAAATGACTGCAGAATTGAAAATTGATACAGGGACCTCCTTACAAAATGACAACAAACTGCTGTAACACTGTCAGTAGGATGCAGGGCCATCATGTTCAGTCAGGTCTGCACTGGTTCGACTTGAGGAAGGTGTTTAAACTGTTTTAGAGGGATCAGTGATTGTACCTCATTGGTCAGCAGCCTCTAATTACTTTAGGGAGGTCGGAGGTAGAAACCAGCAGCAATAATAATAATACCTACAGTTGCCAGCAACTTTACTGCTTCCAGTACCAGTACCAGTACCAGTAACAGTACCAAACACTTTAGCAAATACTGCAGAATGCCAGTACCAATACCAAACACACAATGCCATGACTCTACGTGTACTCTATAATGAGTTATAAGCCAGTTTTACATTTGACCTTTAGAATAGGTCAAAGGTCATGGGCAATTACATTTTTTATAGAGCATACATGGGTTACTATATGTGTTCTATAGTAACCATGGCCCTATTTGCACTCTATATGGATTTATTGGCCAATTTTGTACGTTGATGATGTCATCCTAAGTGGCCACCATTTTTTTATTGTAGCAACTTCCCTTGCCCACATATTAAAGACAACCATATACAACCGGCATACCACACAACCTTTCAACTTCTTACGAACACCAGTTAATCTAATTGTTTTTTTTTCAATCCAATATGGTGGCCAAACCATGTGACCTACGACATACGTTTAATTAACCCAATGGGGTTCAATGTTGGACCAGGGTCACGCAGGTGTGACAACCAAAACGAATAAGGAGAAGGTGAAAAAACAAAAGTGTGCAGGTTTTAACTGCGGCTCGTTGTTCCCTCTAGCGGTGGAAGCCCAGAGAAACAGGCACTGTTCTATACCTCTCTTGTGTACTGTGGGACGGCTCAGTCCCGCTACGCTAACTATCTCTCTTAGATAGACGAAAAGTAAAAACTGGGGCGTGGATTGCTTGCACCATCGGTCTGTGGATCTTATGCTGGAGCTGCCACTTTGTCTCTTCAACTCGCTGATCTAGAGTTTCTAGTTTCACTTTTTGGATCAGGATTCCGCCATGAAGTCACGCTCCACCGTACTCCCCGCATGAGAGGATACAAAACAGTGCCTTTTTATTCAGTCATACACCCCGTATAGTCCCACCCCCCAGCCAATGAACATCAGCCAAATTCCTCACAGCTGATTCCTGTCAACCAAGTATTGCCTGACAGCGTGGGAACATACGGGGTATCTGAATCCCCTACAAACTCATGCATGCTCCCAATGGCCAGTCCAGATCCCTCCCCTCTCACAGTGCTATTAAAAGATAATTTAAATACGATGGTGCAAGGCCATTTAATGCCTTATAAGTAAAAAGCAACACCTTAAAATCTATCCTGAATCGGACCGGAAGCTAGTGCAGAGATGCTAGCACAGGAGTAATGTCATCTCGTCTCTTAGTCCCGTTCAAAATTATAGCTGCAGCATTTTGTATAAGTTTCAGTACCAGAGAGCATTATAATAATCAATTCTAGAAGATACAAAAGCATGCATCAATCTCTCGGTATCTGAGTGGGAAATAATACTTGTCAATTTGGCGATATTTCTTAGATGATAAAATTTTTTTTTAGTAATATTCCTGACGTGTTTCTTAAAAGAAAGATTTGGGTCGAAGATCACACCCAAATTTTTCATTTTGTCTGCAAGTTCATAAGAGAAGCCACCAAGGAGGAAATCAGACATAGTACTTTGGTGCTTTTGAGACAGTTGCTTGTGGAACATCATCAGTACAGAATATTGGGAGAAGACCATATTGAAGGTTGGACTGGAGACACGACGAGGAAGAATTAGTACAGTACGTTGTGCGGTTTGGATACAGAAGCTCCATGCCAACTGAGCTTCCACTACTAGCCCATTGTCAGACCACTGCCTTGTAACTGAAACAGGGAGATACAGCTTTTATATATTACAAAGTCTGGCAAGCTTTATGAATAAAATCAGTCATGCAGACTGTTTACACAAAATCTATTCAGGGCTTCTGAGTTTAGGATTAAAGACGATTTCTACCCATTGAATCGCATTTATAAAAAGAGGGTTATATCTGATTTCACCTGGTAACAAATTATCACAGATATTCATCTTTTGAGTGTGTGGAGTTGAAGCTCGATTAAACTTGTTATTTAAGAATTAACAATTGAACCAGAGAATTGGAAAATGATGAATGCATTGAATAGCCCTTGTGTAGTGGAGGGTATTGCTGTAGATGACCAACATGCTAAACATGCTGCCACATACTGTACATGTTTGCTGTCTTTGCTTAGAATAGATCATTATTACATAAATGCATTAATGGCTCCTGTTCATTATTCTTTCTTCAAATAATGTAAGCTTTCCTTTATGACAGTAGAGTCAGGTATTTAATAGGGTCTTAAAAGCATGTGTAGGGCTTTATGAGTACATAATCAATTTACATCAGTGAATTGAACAAATAGATTAGTATTCTACCACCTATTTCTCTTAGTCTGAGTCTTTTAAATTGAAATCATACTGTGTTCAAAGCTTTCATGATGCACTGTTCCGGAGTTTCATAGTTAAAATAAAAAATAAAAAAAAAAAAAATATATATATATATATATATATATATATATATATATATATATATATATATATATTTATTTATTTTTTTTAAAGAAAGTATTGCCCTGATTTAACTTGCATAGAGTTAAGCATTAAGACACGACAGGGGGTGTGATTAATATAGGAACGAAGTTCCTTTCCCTTTCAAATCCTGGCTGCCAAATACAAAACTTCATTCTAAATCATGTTTATACTCTACTTGAGTCCTCCACAATGTAGACATGTTTATTATAACACGGAAGTTTGAATGGTGTTTTGAAGAGTGCTCCCTTAAACCATGCAGTTGTATAATACATATTAAACCCATTGAAAATATAAATCTATTTTTTATAACAACCGTAAGAGATGATTTTTTGTTCCTTAGCCACTCCAGTGTAGCTTTGGCTGTGTGATTTGGGTCGTTGTCATGCTGAAAGGTGAACTTTCATCCCAGCTTTCTTGCAGAGGGCAGCAGGTTTTCCTCAATGACTTCTTTGTACTTTGCTTCATTCATTTTCCCTTCTGTCCTGACAAGTGCCCCAGTCCCTGCCGATGAGAAACATCCCCATTACACGATGCTGCCACCACCATGCTTCACAGTGATGGTGTTCTTTGAGTGATGCGCTGTGTTGGGTTTGCACCAAACATAACGCTTTGCATTTAGGCCAAAAAGTTCAATTTTAGTTTTGTAAGACCACAAAACTTTTTGCTACATGGCTACAGAATCTCCTGAGGGTTTTTTTGCATACTTCAAACAGGATTCAAGGTGGGCTTTCTTGAGTAATGACTTCCTTCTTGCCACCCTACCACACAGGCCAGGTTTGTGGAGAGCTTGGGATATTGTTGTCACATGCACACTTTGACCAGTCTTGCCATAAAAGCCTGTTGCTCTTGTAAAGTTGCCACTGGCCTCTTGTTAGCCTCTCTGATCAGTCTCCTTCTTGCTCGGTTATACAGTTTGGAGGGACAGTCTGATATAGGCAGGGTCTTGGTGGTGCCGTGCATCTTCCACTTCTTAATAATCGCCTTGACCGTGCTCCAAGGGATAGTCAATGCTTTTGATATTTTTTTATACCCATTACCTGATCTGTGCTTTTCAACAACTGTCCTGGATTTTCTGGAGTTCTTTTGAAAGTTCCTTGGTGCTCATAGTTGAGTCTGCTTTGAAATGCACTACCCAGCAGAGGGAACCTACAGGGACACAGTTTATCCTGAAAGGATCCTATAGGAACTGCTGAATTTATCCTGAAATCATGTAAATCACTACAATTTAACACAGGTGGAGGCCACTTAACTTGCTGTGTGATTTTGCAGGCAATTGGTTACACCTGAGCTAATTTAGGATTGCTATTACAAGGGGGTGGACATTTATCCAACCAAGCTATTTTAGTTTTTATTTTTAATTAATTTTCTACAAATTTTTTTCACTTGGAAGTTGTGGGGTAGGATGTGTAGATAAATGAAAGAAACTATTTTAATGCATTTTAATTCCAGGCTATAAGGCAACAAAAGGTGAACATTTTGAAAGGGGGTGTAGACTTTGTATAGGCACTGTATACTTACACTGAAGCAACACGCTACCATGAAAAAGCACTGTGATAAAGCAAGTCAATCATCAGGCAGCAAACTGATTACTCAGTTGAAAGTTGTTTATCACATGGCATAAAATGACACTCCAAGTCACTAGTTTAGCGAATATGTACGCTAAAATATCAATAACGTTTGAAAACAAATGATTTAGCTGTTTTGTTTTATGTTTAAAAATATAAATATGAAAGAATTGTTTCTAAGTGTATGTGTAGAGTGGACATAACAGGTTCATTTTATACGATGACCGGTAAAATGTTTAGTGAGAGGTCATTGTGACAGGCTGCATTTTTTTCCTAGAGGAAACGCTGTTACAGTAAACAGTGATGGACCTGTTGTTAGCCTGGTTTGTCTCACCTCTCCAGCTGTGCCAGACTCTTCTCTTTCCTGTGAGCAGATATATGGTATTACTGAAAATGGGAGTGTGGTCACAGGTGCTGTCTGTAAGCATCAGTTCACTTGTGATTTGACAGTGTAAACTGTTTTTGTGTAACAGAGTTTGCTTAGCCACCTATGCGAATAACACAGTTTGCTTAAAACATAAAGAGAAGCACATCTCATTGGAGAATAAATATTGATGGTAAAATAAAAGATTGGGGCTTGTTATCGTCACAGACAGCAAATCTCCAAAGCCTCATTGTTTACTGAGAGGTGCTGTTTTATTATTACTTTTTCTTTGCTTTGATCACACTTTTAAAGTCATTTTAACTTTTGCCCAGAGTCCTTCAACAAAATCAATAACTCTGATGCTCATGTAATGGAGGAGACAGTTCTCTTTCAATTTGAAAATTGCCATCAACTAATGGGTAACTAATGGGTATCGCCGTCAAGTGATAGGATTACGCTGAGCTGCCTTTAGGCCTCCGTAGCTCTGACGTCAGCACCCCGCCCCTCGGGTGCTGAATGACTACGCAGAGCCTAGGAAGCCTAGTCTCTTTTGCTTTCAGCTGCTGATTAGGATTGAGTGTAATCTATTTGTTGTTCTACAATACTCTGATTATTAAAAAATAAAAAAATAAAATTCAGTGTTTGTACCCTCCGTTGCCTTAATTGTGCACGGGAAGCTGGCGGCTGCCCCTTCCCCGGGTTTATCTCACTGAAAACCTAGCTACGTTCGCTGAACGTGGACCGCAATTCATCGGGCTCGGTTGAATTTTGCGCCAGCCTGTACCTCTCATATTTTAGATCATCGCCTGCTAGACACTCAACAGCGGTATTTATTAGACCATAGCCTGCTCCAGACACTGGCTGCACATTGAGTTTTTTCCCTGTGTGTTGGCTTAGATCTCCCGATCTAAATTTTAATCAGATTTTCTGAGGGATTATTCCCCAAGTGTGTCTCACCACACCCTCACAGCGACATGCGCACCCGTGCACAACCATGCCCCGTGCACTCCCATGCCTCGTGCACACCCATGTCCGTGCACACCCGTTCACCGTGCCCCGTGCATATAAGTCCCTTGCTTCTCGCACCTTTTCCAAGTGCATGGACGCCATTCTGGCCCCCCTGTGGGTTCAGGGCGTTTGACTGATGAATTATCTAAACGACTGGCTCGTCTGTGCTCAGTCACAGGAGCAAGCTCTGAAACATACGGCGTTGGTCACAGACCACCTCCAGCGGCTTCGTCAGGGGACAACCATGGGTTCCATCTTCCAGAGGGAAGTAATCACCACAGACGCCTCCAACCACGGCTGGGGCGCAGTCTGCAACGGTGTGGGGACTCTGGGAGTGTGGACGGGGCCTTGGGCCTCAGCCCACATCAATGTCCTGTAACTCAGGGCAGTAGATCTCGACCTACAGCACTTTCTTCTGGTGGCCCGGAACAGACACTTGCTGGTGCGGTCAGACAACACCATGGTCGTGGCATATATCAATATATATATCAGGGCACCCTGAGATCTCCGAGCCTTCACCGCATGACGGTTCGGCTGTTATTGTGGTCGCAGCCCCGGCTGGCTTCTCTTCGAGCAGTCAACTTACCTGGCCGACTCAACCACGCCACGGATCTCCTCTCCAGAGGAGGTCCCCTGGCCTCGGAATGGCGTCTCCATCCCAGGGCGGTGGAACGCATCTCTTCGCCTCGCGGGAGTCTACGCACTGCCCTCTTTGGTTCTCGATGAGAGACCTCGACAGTACCTTAGGAGTCGACGCCCTGGCCCACGTGTGATCCGCTTGTCTCCTATATGCCTTCCCACTGATAAAACTTCCAAGACAAGGTCATGGTAGAGAAAGCTACAGTGCTTCTGGTAGCTCCTCGGTGGCCCCGAAGTACCTGGTTTTCGACCCTGGTGCAACTCCTGCACGGCCAGCCGAGGCAGATGCCCCTGCGGGCAGATCTCCTCTCTCAGGCCCAGGGCGATCTGTGGCACCCGAACCCCCAGCTGATGCAGCTATGGGTCTGGCCCCTGAAC
The DNA here is from genome assembly GCF_017654505.1 of Polyodon spathula. NCBI lineage: Eukaryota > Metazoa > Chordata > Actinopteri > Acipenseriformes > Polyodontidae > Polyodon > Polyodon spathula. Next base: position 20,753,461 of record NC_054550.1, read on the forward strand.
GGGAACGCCTGTCAGCTCTAGGGCTGTCAAAGGCAGTTATTGCCACTATTCAGAGCGTGAGAGCTCCCTCTACCAGGTCACAATACGCGTATAAGTGGCAGTTATTTCAGGACTGGTGTCTGGCCCAGAGCCAGGACCCAGTTACCTGCCCCATGGCAGTTAACTTACAGTTTCTCCAGAGACTATTAGATGACGGTAGGTACCCTTCCACATTGAAGGTGTACCTGGCAGCCATATCTGCTTGTCACACGCGGATAGATGGGTTATCGCCTGGAAAGCATTTCCTGGCGTCCCAATTTCTTAAGGGTGCAAGGAGGCTGCGTCCTCCCAGGATATCTAGCCTTCCCTCATGGCGCCTTGATGTGGTGTTGGAAGCCCTTACAAAAGCCCCATTTGAGCCACACCACACTGTGGATCTGAAGCTCATGTCCTTAAAGACTGCGTTTTTGCTGGCTATTGCTTCAGGAAAACGGGTGAGTGAGCTGCATGCACTTTCAGTGCACCCTTCTTGCAGTCTCCATGCGACCAAACTCTGCATTTTTGCCGAAAGTAATATCCACGTTCCACGTGAACCAATCAGTGGAGTTGATGGCATTCTATCCTCCTCCCTTCTCTTGTCTGGAGGACCAACTGTTGCACATTCTCTGTCCGGTGCGGGCATTGTGGTGCTATATTGACCGTACAAGGAGTGTCAGACACACTGAACAGTTGTTTGTGTGCTATGGTTCTAGGACGTTGGGTCAGGCATTGTCTAAACCGCGCCTGTCCCATTGGATAGTGGACGCCATTGCTCTGGCTTATGAATCTGCTGGCCTTTCCCCTCCGGTGCAATTGAAGGCGCATTTTATCAGGGGTATGGCGATGTCCTGGGCCCTCTTTCGAGTTGTCCCAATGTCTGAAATATGTGCTGCGGCTAGCTGGGCTATGCCACACACTTTCATGAGGTTCTGCAGGCTGAATGTGCTGGATTCCTCTGCTCCACTCTTTGGAGCTTCGGTCTTGGACTCTATTACACCAGTGGAAGAGACCACTTATTATTAGTCAGGATTAGACTCTCTTTGAGTACGCTTTCCATCGTTACCCATGTGGTAAGAGTATCCCGTACGATATCGTACTGTTAAAGACCCTCTGTTCATAGAACAGTGTTAGGACATGTGTCTTTCGAACCACACGCTGAGGCGCTGTTCCGTGTATATTTTTTACATGTAGACCAATCCTGTCCTACTGCCGCATGGTCTCCCTCGCGACTGCTTTCATACACAGTACCCATTAGTTGATGGCTATTTTTGAATTGAAAGAGAACGTAAGGTTGCAAATGCAACCCTGGTTGCCAACAAGCAGCGAGGTCGCTTCAGTAGCCCTTGCGGCCTGAAGCAAAAGAGGCTGGGCTTAATATGCTCTGCATAGTCATTCAGCACTCGAGGGGCGGGGCGCTGACATCAGAGCTACGGAGACCTAAAGGCAGCTTTTATATTAAGCTCAGCATAATCCTATCACCTGACGGCGATACCCATTAGTTGATGGCTATTTTCTCTTTCAGAGAACCGAGGTTGCATCCGCAACCTTATGTTTTCTGTTCAGCATGCACAAAAGCTCCATTCATGAAAAAAGACATACAGTACTAGTACTTTACTTATTAGCGGTGTCTTTCATGACTTCAACGCAACAATACAGCAGTGCAAAGTAACTCAAAATACTGCATTTCTGTCTCTTTCTTTCTCTCTTTCTTTCTTTCTTTCTTTCTTTCTTTCTTTCTTTCTTTCTTTCTTTCTTTCTTTCTTTCTTTCCATTTCAAGCATGATTCCACCTAATACATGTTTCAATTAAAAACATATTCAGCATCAGACAGCAAGCTTGTTGGTTGGCAGACAAGCTTGTCATTTTTGGGATTCTTGTAAAATGCTATCTTTTTAATTAGCGGCGCTCACCTTTGTGTTTGATTTCATACTTCGTTCAAAGCTCAGCCTCAGATAAAAATCTGTGATGGTGCTTTAAATATTGGGCTCATTCACCATGCTAATGCCTTTGATAATGATAAACATTAGATACAAATGTATGCATGTGGACAAATGTCATATGCATTTGCGCTGAATTATTTGAATTGCTCTAAAGGCTAAATTTGAACGAATATGGCAAAGTTTGCAAGGATCGTTAGGGTTTTGCAGTGTGCAGAATGATTCCATAAAATGCGCATATTGCTAAATGCCGATCCTCAGCAACATTAGTTGTGGGAAAGAGCTGTGTGGGGCTAGTTTACATCACAGTGCTCACGAGGCTCAACCAAAGGCACCCTTTACTTTTCAAGCCCCTCAGCTGGACATTCTGCAAGATATAAGGACACAGCTGACTGTTGATTTTATTTTTTAATAGTGTTATTTATTTCTTATTAATATCAGAAGTAGGCCTACCGGTATACATGTTTGATCTGCATTCCATGCCATTGCCTGTACTGTGCCATGATGAGGTGAGGCAGGGTAGTTGGAAGGGGGAGACTCAACAGAAGAATGATTAGGGGATACACGTGCAGATCGGGGCTTCCAAATGGATGAGTGTTTTCGGCATTGTGGATTTGTTTTACAGGCTATACTTCTATAAATATGTGTACTGTATAGTGTTGACGGCCACAACAACAGGTTAGTGAAAAGAGACGGGGCGTGTTTGTATGCAGTGTAATTCTGAGCTACTAAAAAAGCTGATTCCTTTCTTGTTGACATATTTTATTAGCAAGCCGCTACAATATATTTAAGTTATATTTTTAATAAATACTATATTTTAATGCTGCAGTTCGGGGGTGGCAATGCTTCCGATATGTGGTGAGGTTTGATTTTGCATTCCTTGTGCAGGTTACATTTGTGTGGAGAATAGGGGGATATTATGTACTGTACACTATGATAGCAACTTGTCTGGGTAATGGTAACTGTCCATTGTTCTGCATTCTCGCTTGACTGTTGTGTAGGTCATGGCAATTGTTTTTCATGGTGCTGATTGCAGACTTTGCAAGGAATGGCTGTTACTGCACTACACTTGCTCTTCATTCTGAATGATTAAGAACCACAAGGGTCTGGATGTGGAATAAGAGCCCTTGGATTTAGCATGAAATCTGATAGAAACCATTTGAGCCTCTACTGCTTCTTAAATTAATCATGCCCTTTGGGAGCTCAGGATACATTCACAAGGAGCTCAGAGAGCCAGCCTAGCAACTGCACTGCAAATTCCTTTTATGATTATTAAAATGACTGTTATTATTGCACAAAAGTAGCTATTTAGAAGTGCTAACCATGCCTTTAAAGCCTGTTTTAATGGATTAAATTCAAGTTTAATATTCACAAAACTGGTTTCATTTTACAGTAAAATAATATTCCTGATAGGGTTGAAAAAAAAAAATCCAGTCAGGAAACTCATGCAATAGATTATTTTTTAAAGCTTAAACTAGACAACATGACTACAGTATACATAAATCACTGACATTTTCTTTAAAATTCACGGCAGTGTCATGGGTAAAGTATCGTATTTTGCTGAATGTTCACGGGACTATTTTTTAAATTATGTGTGCAGAATATTTAAAAAAAAAACAAAAACATAAAATAAAGAGATAAATGCAGAATGTCAAAGTTATTCAAGCACTTTACTATAGCTTGTGAAACAGTGTTGTAATTAACAGCCTGTAGGTAAAGTGTATCTTCATGGACAGCTTTCAGTTCTAAATCAGATGCTTTACGTAATCTGCATCAGATCTGCCGAGATGTTTTGCTCCTCTCTCTTACTGTGGATTTGTCCATAAGTTAACTCTCATTGAAACTCTCCTTCTATATGGTGGGCATGAATATCAAAGGTAAGCTCTGTTTTAGCTCAGGGAAGCAAAACGAAAATGTAAGGCCTAAAAGAGATCTGATAACATTTTACATGAAAAACCACCATACAGCTAATATTATCAACATGGTTATTGAGGTAACAGGTATCCACGGCTAAACAAAGACCAGTACCTTCCCCCTAATAAATACTATAATTCACTTCTAAATAAAGATATATTTGGAAGCTCAGTATGCCATATATGGCTAATTTGGACAGTACTGAATTAACATGCTTGTGTTACAATGTAAGGCCATTACACTTGGCCACCCAATGTTCAGCTGCATTTCCTCAATTGTATGTTTCAAAGAATTAGACCCATGGGGGTGAAGGTGTCTGTACTGTTGTTATAGATAGCATCGTATGACCTTCGACATTGTAAGTTGCTCGCAGAATCGACAAAACAAAAAGATTTTCATCGTAATGTACAAACATTTTTTAATACAACGTTGCAGAGACAATGTTCTATATATATATATATAATATATATATATATATATATATATATATAATATATATATATATATATATATTTCCAAAGTTTTTTTAATGAAATTGATACAGATTCATCAACACGGACAAGGTTTGGACAAACAATGCAGACAGATGTAAAAAGCAGGATTTATCAAATATCTCAAATATAAAAGCTGCATTTGTTCTAGACAGCAGACTTTATAGTTTTTACTATTATTATTATTATTATTACTTTATATTTTACTTCAATAGAGGCAGGATTGGAGTTTCTAGGTTGGCAGGTGCTTCCCTTTAAAACCATTTTGACGAACAAACTGCTGGAGTGTACATTTGTCAAAATACAGAAGGTGGTAGCGAGTTGGATTTAACATTATCTAATATTTACAGAATCAGTAATCACTGGGGTACTCGCCAGTACAAATGTCCATCTGAAAAAAAATCAAACTATGAAATGCAATAAGGTTTAAATAAATATTTATATCATACACCTTACCAATTATAAACTCAATCTATACATCCCACAATTGAAACTGTCTCCTAAAGTACAGTATACAAGAAGTTTAAACTCATGTTTCAGTTTAAGGTTTGTTGATATTATATCAATATTAGGATATAAAAAGTACTTTTTCATAAGCACATTCCTCCATAGTTGTTATGGTAACCTTTATAGTAAAGCAGGTCTTGTTTACCCTCCACAGAGGTAGAGCCGAATAAATACAGCCAAATGCTCACAACTGACAGCAGTGGGAGGTTATAATTGCCATCTTCAAGCTCTGGATAGCATGAAAACCTCCTCTCTCTTGGCACCTGTCCTGTAGATGTAACTCACTCTGCATGTCAGAGGTACAGAATGGGGAATAGTGGATCACCATCAGAAAGTGCATTACAAAATACAGTAAAAAACAATGCATAATACATTAAATACAAGGCTAGGATGTGAAAAATTCTAAAACACTGTGGATGCGTACGTCATATAGAATCATAATAAGATACAGTGAAAGATCAGAGGTAGCAGAGACACAGTATGTGTATGTCATATAGAATCACAAGAATACAATACAGTGAAAAAGCAGAACAGATATTAGGCCACCATAGAGAGAGTTGCAGTCGAGTCGAGAGGAGACAAATGCATGACAGAGCATCTCCGTATCCGGGAGGGAAAGGCAGGGACAGACTTTTCAGATGTTTCGAATGTGGTAGTGGGAAGATTTGACCGTAGAGGAGATGTGGGCATCAAAGGAGAGGTTGCTGCCCAGAAGTACACCAAGGCTTCGTACTGTGGGGAAAGTAAGCAGCAGACAGTTTCCAAGGTTCAGGGCAGCTATATTGAGATTCTTAAGTTGAGTTTTAGATGCTACTAGAAGGAGATCAGATTTGAGCTGAAGAAAATGGGCAGGCATCCAGGCCTTGATATCTTGAATGCAAGCCGAGAGCTAGACCATGGCAGAGGGACATCCAGGGTCGAGTTTTAAGTAGAGCTGGGCATCATCAGCATAGGAGTGAAACATGAGTCTGTGTTGGCGGATGAGGTGACCCAAGTGAAGCATGTAGATCCGTGAGGGACACAACAGACTGCATGCATCCAGATAGGTAAGAGGACATTCCAGAGATCCCAACATACTTCCCAGTTATATAAGCAGTGCAACTGTTCAACAACAGACATTTTGATTTCCTGAGGTCACTTTAACTTATGTTACTGTTGTCTGATGCCAGTACTTCAATAGGCTCTAGCTAATTCACTTAAATCCGCCATTTTATAAAAAGGTATCTGGAATGATGCTAGGTTCAAGAAAGTGAGCTTGCCTTACTTTCAAGTACTGTAGTCTGTTACTGTTTAACTTCCCTAGATAATCTCCCCTCTGCAGTGTCTTCAGGGTCAAAGCATGTTCCTGGTTACAAAGCAGTCAAGAAAGACTGAAGGGTGGAAGCAACCACACTCTCCTGGTGAAATGGCCAAGAAAATAGTCTGTAATATGGTCTGTGCAGGGCAGGTGGAGTAACACTAAATGGGAAGGAACAGGCAGGTCTGAAAAGTGCTGCTTTTGCTCTCCTCAGGTAACGTCATGGTGCTGTGGTCGACCTGCCGAACGACAGTGTTCAAAACTGTGACCAATCGCTTCATCAAGAACCTGGCATGCTCTGGTATCTGTGCCAGCCTGGTGTGCGTGCCCTTCGACATCGTCCTGAGTGCCAGCCCGCAGTGCTGCTGGTGGGTCTACACCCCACTCTTCTGCAAAGTCATCAAGTTCCTGCACAAGGTCTTCTGTTCAGTGGGCATCCTCAGCTTCAGTGCAATCGCCATGGACAGGTGAGCCTGCAGACAAAACACTCAGCACCAACAAAGACAGGTGCTGAGATGAACAATATCCGTTCAATTTGAATTAGAAGGAAAATAAAACAAAAATGTGTACCATATTACAAGAAAAATAACTAGTATCCCATGCAAATACTTAAAGGAGAGAAACACCCTGTACAGCAGAATGTGTGTTACTTATTTAGGAATTGGTTTCCTTTGTATCTTTTTGACACAGTCATTTATAAATTCTGTTTAATTATCCATTATAAAAGTTTACCACGGTACATTTACAGTTTTTGCATAGTTCACCATGGTTTGCAATGTTTTTTTTGTCTTTTAATGTGCCTTACCATGCCTCTCTGGGCTTTACACTACTGCTTTTTACTATGTTTTATTACACTTTGCTATGATTTTCCTATGGTAAGCAGTGTTTGTTTGAATATTGAAGTATTTGTCCCAGCACTAGTAAATACATGAATCTGTATAGAGCCAATAGCTTTAAATGACATTTATTTTACTGTTCCTTTACCTTTTTATGTTGTTCACGAGCAGATCTTCATTTATGGTTGCCTGTCATAGACATATGTAATACAGGCTAGAGCATACAAAATGTCTTTATATTAGTGAGCGCCAACTAGTGCCCAGTAGTGTATTGCCTGCAAAACTAAAGGAAAAAATAAAGGAAACTTGTTAAGAGGCATATCACTAGATGACCTGGCTTGTACTACTAAAAAGGCTCACGTTTCTTTATATTTCCAGTATTATTTTATAATATCATCACTGCGAAAAAATCAGTTTTAATAAAGTGCACATTTCACTAAAGATTAGATCTCCAAACAGTTCAGTTGAGAATTGCAAAAATAAGAATAAAAAGCTATTTTTTTCCACCTTAATAACTTGTTTCATTAATAATTAGTGTGATAGCAAACCAAATGTGAGCAGTTCTCACCAATCCAATCTCTTACATTAAAAGATTCCCTCTTCACTGTCAACCTCACAATTGAAAACAGCAATCCTGAAATAAGAAGGGAGGCAGCGAGCAGCTTGTAGGATCATGAATAAAAGATGACAGGAATGCCATCTGTTTTTTTTTATGAAAAGAGCTCTGCAGTGCATGCTGAGAGCATTAATGACGGGTGTCACTGCAGTGTTTCTCAGACATTTTGTCTCTGTTTCTCCATCCATTTGATTTAATGGCTTGGCCAGGAGGGCAGAGTCAGTGTTCTAATGCAGTGGTCCCTCTGGCCCTTCTACAGATAGGGAGGGTTTACTACCAGCAAATAAGGGCTAAGACTATAGCAGACATTTCTATGCTTATGGCTGTAGGTTATCAACAGTCTTAAGACCTGCTGTATCTGTAGATAGCAGCCAAGCTGCTTATCAGATACTTAGGTGGATGGTTAGCAGTTATTGATATTGTTACAGGTACAATGTTAGCTTGTTGTGACTGGGACAATAACCTCAAAAAGGAAACACTGCAGAAATAGAAAAATAGACCATAGTTTCCTTGCTGGAGGAAGCGTCACAATAATGAAGGGTGTAACTGAAATATTCGTTGACTTGAGTTTCTTTTAGGTTTTACATCAGGGTGCATACCCCTAGTGATGGGGGTATATGAGGCTCCTGAATGTTTTACACACCACTAGAGAACCAAATCCAGTTCTTATGAACTAGGAAGCACACATTTTTGAGAGTTTCATAATCTGAGGGTATATGGACAGTTACGCATTATCATAGTTGACCACAACTTCACTCCTCACTGTTTTTTCACAGCGTATGATATTTTACTTTTGGTTGAGAAAAAGGATCCTCTTATGTTAGCACGCATTTCCATTCCAGAGCACGAGAGAGTATAGAAGGCAATGTAGTGTCAACAAGTCCTGGGTATTTTTTTCTGTATGTGTTTAAAACTTTCTGATGAAATTAGTTTAGTAATAGCAGTGTAAAGCATGGCCGATGATTTGAATGGCAAATGGTACAGAAAGACAGCACCACACGATGAAATGAAAATGCAATTCATCCTAATACATAGAATAATAATGTGTACAGAGATCAGCGTAAGATCTTCAAAAGGTGTAATCTCATACAGGAAACCCATTGGAAATGTTTGCTTGTCATGTAATACTACTCAGTGTTATTGCAAAGTGTCTTGAGCCACCTCGCTCTGTATATACAATTAAGCAATAAACATGTAAAGCTAAGAATTTAGCTGCTTTAAGGTAAAGATCATGATCCTCTTGCGAGCCATAGAGAGAAAATGTCTTCATCAAATGTTGAACCTGTGATCAAGTTCTACAATGACTAGGTGTTTGTGCGCAATATAGGATACAGTAAACTAGTCATTTGCCACTTTCTTTATGGTAAGTAATTACCTTTTCAAAATCTAGGGTCTGCTTCTGATGTCAACATTTTTATGTATGCCTTGAGGGATGGGGGGGTCAGATGGGGGTCTAGAAAAAGAGTACGCGGTGTATGCTAGCTGTAATTGATAATAATTATGGATGAGCCTTAATGCCCTCATGGGTCATATAAATTGGATTGGAGTGGGGCTATGACAAGAAGCATAGTTATGAGCGAATGCATTAAATTCATCTGAATTAAGTTGGCACCCAGATTGGTGGAAAGGGAGGTTATAAAAAAAAACAAAAAAAAAAACAGTAGTTGCTATTGAACAGTATAATAATAATCTATTGTAAAAATCTTGAAATAGACAGGGGGAGGCTGAACTAAACTAAAAAAAAAAAATATATATATATATATATATATATATATATATATGCTTATTGCTTTTATTGCTTAATTGTATATACAGAGCGAGGCAGCTCAAGACACTTTGCAATAAAACTGAGTAGTATTACATGACAAGCAAAAATTTCCAATGGATGAATTGTATTTTCATTTCATCGTGTGGTGCTGTCTTTCTGTACCATTTGCCATTAAAATCATCGGCCATGCTTTACACTGCTATTGCTAAACTAATTTCATCAGAAAGTTTTAAACACATACAGAAAAAAAAAAATACCCAGGACTTTAAATATATACTGACTTTTTGAAACTAACCCTGTTGTGTTTGGTTAACAGGTACTATTCAGTGTTATACCCCTTGGAAAGGAAAATATCAGATTCCAAGTCCAGAGACTTGGTCATATATATCTGGGTGCACGCGATGGTAGCCAGTGTCCCTGTATTTGCAGTCAGCAATGTTGTGGACATCTACGCAGCATCCCTGTGCACCGAGACTTTGGACTATTCAGTTGGCCACTTGGTGTACGTCCTAGCCTACAACATCACCACTGTCATCCTGCCTGTGGTGGTGGTTTTCATCTTCATGATGCTAATCCGCAGAGCCCTGAGCACCAGCCAGAAGAAAAAGGTCATCATCGCCGCATTACGGACTCCTCAAAACACCCTCTCCATCCCCTACGTCTCCCAAAGAGAGGCAGAACTGCACGCCATGCTGCTGTCCATGGTGCTGACATTCATCCTGTGCAGCATTCCCTACGTGACTCTAGTGATCTACAGGACCATCCTTGACATCTCCGACGTATCCGTGTTCCTGCTGCTCACTGCCATATGGCTGCCTAAAATCTCCTTGTTGGCCAATCCCTTGCTGTTTTTGACAGTTAACAAGTCGGTTCGTAAGTGCCTGGTGGGGACCATCGTTCAGCTCCACAGACGCTACAGCCGGAGAAACACAGTGAGCTTGGATGGCATCGCGGATGCTACTCAGGAGCCCAGCGTACGCTCAGGAAGCCAGCTCCTTGAGATGTTCAACATCGGACAGCAGCAGATATTCAAGCGAAGTGAGGACGAGGAGAATGAGACCAAGTCTGTGGGGTCTGGAGAGTTACGTCCCAAGGAGATCCCAACCACCAGCATGGAGATCAGGGACACCATGGTGCAGAAGTACTCTCCCCCACACAACAGCTCAGACTCGGCCACCCAGGTGGCCCCGGCTTCCCCTTTGGAGGTAGAAGACATCAATGAAAAGTATGCCATGCAGTTTGGTTTCGGGCCCTTCGAGCTCCCACCTCAATGGCTGTCAGAGACAAGGAACAGTAAGAAAAGGCTGCTGCCTCCATTAGGAAACACGCCAGAGGAGCTCATACAAACCAAGCAGCCCAAGTGCAGAGCAGAGAGGAAGATAAGCAGGAACAATAAAGTCAGCATCTTCCCCAAGGTGGACTCCTAACTTTGGATTTTAAATCAAACAAACAGACAAACAACATGGACCATGTACTTTTCCCTTTCATGTCTCTTTCTTTCTTTAAAATTGTGCCAAATATTTTTACTATGAAGCTGTTGCTCATGTGGCCATTTTAACTACAAAACTGTTTATATTTACCTTTTACTTATTTTTCTAAGATGGGTTTTGAATGCATTTAAATGTTGACAGATTACAAATGGTTGTCGTTAAATCTGCAGTTCATGAATATGCACGACCAGCCCCTTACTAGCAAAGTAAATTATGCCTACCATGCAAACTCTGAAATTGTGGTAGATCGACATAATGCTGATGAAAACATGTAAGGCAAGTGCTCAACGCCCCCAGCTAACACAGAAAAGACTTTATGATGCCAAAACGGAATGACAAAAACATTTCCCTGCTGTTTAATTACTTATTACTCGTTATTCATTTCTTCAGAAAAAAATAAATATTATTTAATAAAAAAGTAGCACATTTTATTACTCGTTATATTTCTTTCCTTGTCTTGTTCTGCGAAACATTTGTTGTGACTATTGTTTGCTTTTTAACTATATGTCTGGTAATTCATTTATTAACTGCCAAACAGGTTTTTAAAAATGTTTGTAATATAAATACATTTCATTTTTGCCATATAAACATAGTGTACTGTATATTTCCTGACTTTCAATCGTTGTGCAGTATGAAGAGAAAATCATACAAACATTTGAATTCAACAAAACCACGAATAGTAAATCAACAAAACAAAAAACAACAACAAAGAAAGGTCTATAGAAAAATGAACTATATGGTGATAAACCAGTAAACGTAAAAATAATGGGGTGATACAATAAATGTGTCCACCACTGTACGCAAGCAAACAAACAAACAAGTAAATAAATAAAAGTGATACGTACAGGCAAGTATGGGCCTTCTCTCAGTCTTGTCCTATTAAACATTAAAATAAATGCGTTTCCTGTATGACATTTTTGAATTGTATCAGCCAAATTGAGATGTGGGGATACTCATTTGTTGTTCCTATAGTACCTAGCCTTATTCAAATACAAGGCTCAGATTTGATTGCCTCACGGCTTATTATTGCCGTGAGACATCCCAGAAGAGATTGCGTCATCGGTGTTGAGGCACCGACATTAGAGCAGTCTGGCACGTCAGGGTTAAATAAGAAAAGACCACTAATGTAAGTGTACAATAGAGAAAAGGTTATTTTTTGCTAAAAGTAACTGTAATATTGTTACCCCCATTAAAAACCAAACTCGTTATATTATCATTATTGACAAAAGTAATATTATTACAGTAACGCATAACTTAAGTAGCGAGTTACCCCAACTCTGTTAAGAAGGGTAACTAAAATGATCAGGACTGCAATCAGAAATGTGAGCAACCAGGTGATTTCAGAAATCTGGTACTGATATTCACCCAGATATGTTAAGATCATCAGTTTAACCACAGTTATAGATTACACATTGACTTCGAAATATTTTAAATATTATTTATTATTCATTTAAATATAACCATATTTTTTTCTTAACCTTTTAACGATCAAATGAATCAGTCATGACAAAGCTCATGTACACAACAGTGTGTCAGCAATTGTTCCAGTTCTTTGTCCAAACTATTCTCTGTGCTTTTCTTGTTGATATTCAAACAGACAACCCAGCAGATTCTTTGGTAGAGTTTGCACAGTTCTGGAGTAATACTTTAGGGAGATGTCCACTAGAATCTACTTCTTCTTTACACATTTTAATGAGGTATTTCTATCAGTAATGGACATCATGACACACATCAGCAAATACCTTTTTATTTTGTTGTCCGTGGAGATATAAACATTACATTCAGATTGCTTTTTCTATATAGGCTTGGCTCTCCTGTGCTGTAATTGAAACATTGTATTAGTGGAGGAAAGAAAGCTCAGGTTTTGATTCAGTCATTCCCAAAGTGATATATCTATTCAGGGTAACGGTATTAGTCAGTAGGAAATAGTAAAGACCTGGATATTGCATTGCTATTTAAAGTGATGTTGATTACGTCATTTTAACGGTATCGTAAGAAGCAGACCATGTGAGCTCGGTATCAGGATTTTTACATGCATAGAGAAAACAACGTGGTCCAACAATTGAATTATAAAGAAAATAGATTTCTGGTACTGCTGTCTCAAGGGTCTGGCCAGGTGAGTGCACTGTGAGCCACAATCAGCACTCTTTCTCCAGTGTTTAATTAACTCCTACTTTCCATTAATGTTTAAAAAAAACAACTGGAGTGTGTCTTAGAGACCTGGGGCTATATTGCCAAGTAATTTTGTTATAGATTTGTAAAAAAAAAAAAAAAATCAACATATTTTTTCTCCTTTAGAAAAATTAGGAGTTAATAACTGGATAAAATGGTTTGAAAATGCAGGAACATTTCTCAGGAGCATCCGTTTTTGAGCACTGATATTAATCATGTTGAGGTTGGAAACGCATATCTCCTGATATGTTAACATGGTACTGCATAGTAATTGAAACAACTGTGAAACAACCAAACACCAATGGTTTCTCGCCCTGCATTAATTGTTCAGACACAGTACATCTGGAATTTCCACCCTGGTAGTTTGTTCAAAGCTTGGAGGTGTCCCTGTGTTGTATTTTTAATTGCTGTGCTTCTGATCAATCCCTGGTGTTGGGCAGTGAGGGGATAATCATAGCGTTCTGTATTGTATAGACATGCCTTTTCTTTTTGCACTTAATTTTTTTCTAATTCACTTTATTAACAGTATGATTGCAGTACACCGAACAATAAGCGGCTGTACAGTTTGTCATTTGTACAAGTACGCACTTGCATCTCTTCAAATTTATCCTTGGACCTGCTGTAATGAAGTGCCGTCTTCTATATTCACAGAACCCAGCAGCGACGATGTATTGTCAGCCTCCCGTGTTTCAACCTTATTACAGAGACAGTATTCACAGACCAGAACTCCTGCATAAATGAAAGATTTGTATGGTTTTTAAAGCAGTATGTTTTTAAAGGAGAGAAACCCATTGTGGCAGAGCTCTGCCCTTTAGAAATTGGCAAGGATGGGGTTAAATTCCCATACCTGCCTGGGTTTATTATGTTCAGGTGGCTGGGGTTCATTAGTTGATTAGCTTAATTAACGATCAATCAGCGCCCAGCCACCTGATATAATAAACCCAGGGAGGTAGGGGAATTTAACCCCATCCCTGCCAATTTCTAAAGGGCAGAGCTCTGCCACACCCATGTTAAGGTTTTATGTTATGTTTATCTTTTTATGCTTTTATGTTTTATCTTTGTTTATTCCAAATGGTTATTACTGAAAGGAGAAAACATAAATTATAATTATAAAATGAATAAGAAACAACAGTACATTCAACCCCTAATATTCTTAGATGTAATTTTATTGGATGGATTGTTCCTGTCTGACAAAATTATATCAATTATAATTGTTAGTGATTGATTTGATCCACCTCTACCCTGATAAACCACAGCTGTTTTCTTCTACATTTTACAGCACTGGGGAATCAAATACATAACGACATGGGAGGGACATAGAGCCAGATTCTCACAGCTTTTTATTAACAGAAATAATTCAATTTTAAAATGATTAAAATAAGTTGACTTATCATCAGTCCTTAAATTTAAAGTTGTTACTGTATTGTTACTTTATTTCTGGAATTTTTTACTTTCTGGTCCAATCACAATTTGGAGTAAGCAGCTTTGAGAATATAACAGATTGCTCTATGGAGTCAGGGATCATCAGACAATCCAAAATTATAAATTGGCATATTGTCCCTGAATATCAAAGCTTTTCCGTCCGTCGGGGAGGGCTTTTGTGGCAGTGTTTTAACTTTCCGACTGCTTTTTGTGTTCCAAGCAAAAAACAAAAAGCTAAAGTGGTTCAAAGTGTCCTAATGGAGATGGGAACCCAATTCAAACAGGCCCTGTGCTAAAATAAAATGGTTCTGATGTGGGTGGAGAGCATCGTCAAAGGTCCACCTGTCTGGACCTTACAGAAGATCAAGTGCTGCGATGATATTGAATGGATAAAGCTACAATATTGTATTTATGTGATGAACTGAAAGAGGAGTCATGTATTGCCAGTCTCACTCACAGCCTTGTCATTCTTTGCCACTGGTTGTTTATATTATTATTATTATTATTATTATTATTATTATTATTATTATTATTATTATTATTATTATTATTATTTATTTTGTAGATGCCTTTATCCAAGACATTATCCTGGTTTTACATGGCAGTACAAGGTTACAATGCAAGATTTATATTTAAGTATAGTATAGTTTACAGTAAGTGCAAATTATACTACTAAAGTACAATATGAAATAAGATGAATGACACCCTATTATACACTCAAGTGTTATTAATTTTCATAAAGAGCAAGTGGGTACATGAAACTATAATTTAAAATAATGTAATCTCTGTTTAAAAGCCATGCTTGCACTTCCTGGGTCATTTCATCTGGAGGGTGAAACTCTCCACACCTTCACTGGTTTATTTCCTGTCAATCAGCTGCTTTCGCTATTGGCTGACATGCTTTCAGCCAGTAAAATGCTGTGACCCAGAAGACACTGCTAGTGGGACATGACTAAGGAAGTGAAGCAGTAATAGACTTCCTGGAAGGCAAGGCAAGCAAACTGAAAGCTTTTTTTAACCTAGTGTAGCACCAGATGTCAGTTTTAAAATGAAAATACATAACTTGTTTCTTCAAAAACTGTCTATGTAGCTAATGGATGTGCAAAATGGGGACGATTAGTTCACTATTATTTTATCTACAATTACTTTAAAGCTGATGGGTTCAGTTATGTGTTCAATTGCTCCCAAACTATTTATTTTTCATGGATGGATGTGGAAATTCAATAAGAGATTAGTGTTCAGAGAATGGACATTCAGTACATAGTGTAATCTGGATTTAAAACTGATCACAATGTTCCGGTTTACCCTCAGCCCTCAGCACATGATGGAATCTGCAAATCTTTCAACAAAGCGACCGTTATGGTAATGCTTTAGGCAGGGCCATGTCTGAACTCTTTATCAGGTATTTTCTAAATTCATAAGTTATTAATGGAACTCTAGTGTTGCCTGTCAGTCTGCTTTGTGGTGTGTCTGTCTGTCTGCCTGTATCTGTCTTTGTGACTGTCAGTCTATCTGTCTTTGTGACTGTCAGTATATCTGTCTTTGTGACTGTCTGTCGGTCTATCTGTCTTTGTGACTGTCTGTCAGTCTATCTGTCTTTGTGACTGTCTGTCAGTATGTCTGTCTTTGTGACTGTCTGTCAGTATATCTGTCTTTGTGAATGTCTGTCAGTCTATCTGTCTTTGTGACTGTCAGTATATCTGTCTTTGTGACTGTCTGTCGGTCTATCTGTCTTTGTGACTGTCTGTCAGTCTATCTGTCTTTGTGACTGTCTGTCAGTATGTCTGTCTTTGTGACTGTCTGTCAGTATATCTGTTTTTGTGACTGTCAGTATATCTGTCTTTGTGACTGTCTGTCAGTCTGCCTCCCTGCTTACCTGTCAGTTTTTGTACCTGTTTGTTGCTTGTCTGTCTACTCGTTTAAACAACTGTAGCTCCTGACAGCGTAAGAGATAATTTAGGCCTCATATCCAGCAATGGGTTAGCTCAGTTGCCAGGTAACAGGTGATTCTGCTGCATCGAGCCCTCTCTACCTCCTGTCTCTCCTAATTGTGTATATTTTTATCTGCTGTTCTGCAATTTCAATACTAAGAAGCACGTTAATTTGGGGAATTAAAAAAAAGAAAAAAGAAAAACAGTGGTCCACAGTAAATTGAGAGAATTACCAGCAGGTAGCTAATAAAGATGAACAAGCTTATAAATGACTTGTTTCCAAATACATATATATCACGTTTTAATGTTTTACATGTGCTGTGAATGACAACATGTGGTTTTGGGAGAAAGATTTAACCACTTGACAATTCAAATTCAGTGAACTATTTACCATGTGACTTTTATTTTCAGATGATATAAACATTAATTCATAATACTGTATACATTCCATCCCACACGTATTTTACAACCCTAACCCTGACATCACACAAATCGTTGGAAGCAGGCTTTTATTTCAATGCTTCATACAACACATTCAAGCTCTGTTATAGCCCAGGAAACAAAGCATAATTGAAACAGCATCATTTCTTTTTGTTTTTGTCATACTGATAACATTTTAAAGGAATGACTCCAAAGCCCTACTGATTTTATAGTCTTCCAAAGTACCACAGACAAGAAATCTTGATTTGCCATGCATGATGTGTAGCTAATAACAAAGGTCTGAGGTACCAGCCTGGAATATTCCAGTACAGAGTGCTTTTTAGGTAAAGAAGAAAGAACAATAAATACAGATTCAGGTAGAGAAACTAAAAAATAAAGCATGTTATACATTTCAGTACAATATAATACATATTTAAAAAATCCAATAAAAACAAGTTTAGTGAATAGGTTGGGTTGACACCTGTCCCTGTTTTCTCTGGAGTGCCTTGGTTTTGAGGAAGATGTATAGGGAATTCAATATGCCTTCACAAGGACGCTAATGCCAGCACCATAAATTGAGCAGAAGTTAGATAAATCAGGATGCAATATGACTGCAATTCATGTGGAAGTAAGTCCTGTTGTTTTGTATACCTATGAATAGCAATAATAATTTAGTAATTTAGCAAAATATTTATATAATACTTTATACTGTTTTCTGTCTGTAATCATGCTATCATTAATCTCTACCTGGAGTTTATCTTTTAAAAAAGGATTTCTGGGTAAATAACACATTTAGGCACAAAATTACACCTGTGGGTATCCATATATTTGATACCTGTAATGGCAGATTTCAATAAAACAAAGTATTGCGGTGTATCCAGACCACATTCCCTCCTGCTACAATGCTGTTTTTTTGTACTTACAATGCACCACTCAATCAAAGCACCAACATTGGTGCAGGAGGGAGCATGATCTGGATACATTTCTCTTTCTCCTGGTGAACGTTCACGAAATTCCCTTGTTGATTTACCTATGATGAGTGAATAAAAATAAAATGACTGTGTTGAAAAGATGCTGTGATATGGACAACACGTGACACAGCAGAGGTAATGTGTTTCTTATAAACACTGCTGGGGTCCTGAAACAAACCAGCAGGCCTGTAATTACAAGCTCAAAGGAAACAGAAAAGTAAATGGCACCAAACCAAGGGGGTGTCATACACAGTCATTTACAGGGAATCAAGGGAAAGAGCACTCTGGTAGAAATCTCTGCTCTCATAATCATGAACATCATTTTCTGTGGTATGAAAAAGCAAGTTCCCCCTGAAATAGTGTATTGCCATGGAAACGCTGTAAAGTGGGTTTGTGATACAGTAATTTTACTGTACTGTGTACAGCTACTAGTATAATTAAAACACTTAAAATAGTGTTCCCACTCTAGTTCCCAGACAGAGCAGTTTTAAAGAGATCTCATTATAACCCCAGTGAATTACCCTGAAGACACTAGCAGAAACCATTAGCAGACTATAGACCCTAACAACATTCTTCTAGTTTATATTTGCAATAATATCCCATAAAGTTACATATACGATTACCTTTAGATAATGGTCTGTTAAATGCCACTGTCAATTATCTAGCAGCTAATGACTGCAGTGTCTGACTTTAATGTTTAATGAAATAAAAATAAATACGTTAAGACTAAAGAATGTTCTCAGTTTCCATGCCTTACTCTCAGAAAAACTGTTGCACTTCCTAGATCACTTCACCTCAGCACTTTCTTCTGTGTAATGTAACTGACTAAAAGCATGGCAGTCAATCGGTGAGCAGCTGTTAATGACAGGAGAGAAGCCATTAAAAGGATGGGGAAAGTGCCAAGCTATCTGAAAGCACGGTTTGTAAACAGAGATTTACTATACCTAACGTGGTAAACAATTTCATGTTTGCTATAACATGTGTTTGTTTCACAATTGCACATTTGAGAGCTTTATAACAAATGTAAGTGCACAGCATGTAAGACTTATGGCATGACTTTGTTAGCTACAATACCTTTAACCGCACTGCCAGAGAATGACAACAGTAGCTTAACAAATATTGCACATCATTACTGATACTGAAGCACACTGCTGTATCACACTGCTATAGTACAATGTGTCAGGCAGTGAATTATTACAGCTTTCTTTTTTAGATTTAAACTCAGGTGCTGGTCAAGCTAGGACAATAGCAGGGCTGCTTTATCATAAAAACTCAATAACAGCATTTCCATTTCCCACACTGCCTTTTCAATCTGAAAGTCTCTGAACTGGAAGCCTGAAGTGTGACCAACGCAGCAAGAAAGTACAACTGGAAAATAATGTGTCAAAATATCAATGCATTTGACTGCCTTTTGATTTTCAAAGAATACTTCCCATGTCTCACTCCAGTCTCCATTTTGCTGCCGCTGATTCACTGTCAAATTGAGACACACCAACGGTTTCTTAACTATATAACTCGAAACACTACAAGAAGCTTGGGCCTGATTTTCAAAGTGATCCAATAGGAAACATTGTTAATATTACTACTACAATATTGACGTCCAATTAATATTGTGCATCGCTTGCAGTCATTGTATCCTGACTTATCTAACTTGTGCTCAATTTATGGTGCTGGGAAAAGCATCCTGGGAAGACATAATTAATTGCTGGGACACCTTCCTCAGAACCAGGACGATCCACGAAAAACGGGGACAGGTGGCAACCCTATTGTAAAGACTTTGATTAAGCCTTTACTAATGCGTGTTTGTTCTAGGCTATATGGATTCAGTCCCCTCAAGCTATCCTCAGAACTCATAGTCTTGACCCCTAAGATCACCCTTACCAAAAAAATAAGCCTGTCGCAACTTGCTGTTGGCATATACCAGCAATATTGCTGCAACCGTCCCGTAACAGGTTGCAGTAACGTTGCAGCAAACTCACAATTTACCATGCAAAATAGGTTGCTGCAACCTTCTCTTGCAACCAGCTGTGAAAAGGTTGCAAAAACTGGTAGGTTGCAGTGATATTGCAGGAAACTTTTGTGCTGCTTTGTTTATTAATTATATGGCTAAAATAAAATAAAAAAAAAAACACCACAAAAAGATCTGTAAATGTATTTCTTTTATTTCATTTCTGTAGATCATAAATGAACATACACTTTACTGAGAATACACTCTCATACATACTGAGATATACTGAAACACACATACCAAGATTGCAAGCCTATACAAATTGAGATACACTCAACACTGAACAGAGATAACAAGCTCATACACTACTAATATATACACTATATACTAAGACATACTATCTCTATTCTGAGCATACACTATACTGAGATGTACTGAAACACATACGCTGTACTAAAATTACAAGCTCATATACTAAACTGAGATACCCTATACACTGAAATACTGTACATACTGTACCACGATTAGACGCTCATACACAATACATGACAGAAGGAAACTAGCATATAAAAGAATAATTCAGAAAGTTTTGTTAATGTAGTGAGAATGTTTTTACATTTTGGCAACTAAATTCAATTCATTCTAAAATTGTGTTGAATGGTTTAACATAGTACTTTCTACTACAATTCCAAACTTGCTGATCTGGTTTTTCATCCAACCAGACTTTGGGAACAACTTACTTATTAAAAGTGTTACGGCAAAAAATCAAACGAAAACATAGAATATAATGTAGCTTTTTCAATAAATCGTAATTTCAACGGGTGTTCCTGAAATATTTTGCAAAGAAATTGTCATATTTAGTATATAAAGAGTATAAACCATATATATATATATATATATATATATATATATATATATATATATATATATATATATATATATATATAGTGTGGGTGAATTATGTCTTAAACGAGACCACCCTTATTCAAGTTTTCCATGGTGAATTTGTCATAGTCTTTTACCTTGGCTTTACCTTACTTTTAACATGGTTTCCTACAGTTTTAACATGATTTCAGTTATCTTTAATATACAGGACCATAGTTAACCATTTCTTAGAAACATATATTATGGAATATTATGGTATTCCCATGGTACAGTACATTAAAAAACAATGAATGCATGTTGAAACCATAGGTAAAGTCAAATTAAAGCCACGGTAAAAATGCAAAAATGCAACTATGGTAAACATCAATAAGGGCAGGCTCCTTCTGTCATACAAGTTTCTGATTCTGAAAAGTTGTTAAGAGGCTATCTTTTCATTGAAGCATTTGTTAATTTCTGATCCACTCAGCTCAATTTGTTGAAATTCACCCACTAATAGTCATACACTATATACAGAGATTGGTAGCACGCATTGATTCAGTCAAGTTTCTAAATACTACAACTCATTGCATGTGACTGATGGCTGATCTCAGTATACAGTGTATGCATCTCAGAGTACCTAAATCTCAGTAACCTCATAGTGGCTCCTCCTACCACACATTGTTAAGATTTTCAGTATCCTTCTGATTCTCTCTTTGAATATTTGATGCAGCACGGTGATAGGTTGCCATCTTTTGATTGAAGCATCTGTTAAGTTCGGATCCACATATCCTTAGGTTGTTCGAAGCATGCACTATAAAAAATATATTTTTTTACCATTATGTGTAAACAAAACAAAAAAACATTTTGTGCACTGGAATGCTTGAGTCTTCACAAAGGTGATGATCAATATTAAGTAAGATAAATATGTGTAAGAACCTACAGTAAAGGTCATGTTTGAAGAATAGCAGTCAATGCAACTTTAGTTATTGGTATGTCTTACATGTTTCCTCAATCTAAGTCCTGCAGAGTTTGGGTTGTAGGGTTATCTTAAGGAAAGAGTATACCAGGGTCTTTCATTAACATTGATGCACTGACACTGCCAAACATGTCCCAATAAAGCTTCATATAGACCGTGAACAAATCTGACTTTTGTCTATCAGAAACACTTACACTGTAGAGTAACAAAAACGTCTTTGTATTTCTCCTGGAGCACTGATATTCCTCCACGGAAAGAGCAGTCATCTGGCTGCATGAAAGCATCACATAGCAATTTCAACTGACAAGTGGCTTTCTTCTCTTTAAGTTTTCCTAAGGTAACTTTTAGCCAGGAAGTTGGTACAGCAAGACTAGATCCTTCTACAAGATACTAGTAATGGGAAGGCATATGGTCACCAAAAGGAATCATTTTCTAGAAAAGACACAAGAAAAAAAAAAAAATATATATATATATATAGATATATATATCGATATATATATATATATATATATATATATATATATATATATATATATATATATATATATTTACAAAACACCATATTATCAATATTTTAATCCTGAATTTTAAATGTATACTATTTTTTTAAATAAACTCACATAGTTACACATTTGCGCCTTCACTTTCTTCACTAGTTGAAGCGATTCCTAATATTAATTAAACATAGATGTAAACTAATTTGCTGAAACCTAAGACTATAATTCTTTAGAGGTCTATTTTATGTAATGTAAGGATTTCTTGTTACCCATATCATTTTCATACTTTATTTCTTTTGTATTGTGATTGTGAGATTTTATCAAAGATTTGTAACGCATTGTGCATTTCGAGTTCCTGAGTAAACTAAAAAGTGTGTTTGATATGGCTTAAAATTCCCATCTTACATTAGTACGTGTATTATCAATTCTTACAGTCTAAAGTGAGATATCTTCCTGTCTGGTAGTGATGAAGCAAAATATACCAGTTGATCCCCAAAAGTAAAAGAAATTACGCAGGAGGCCTGTCAGAGCACACGTGAGGTTAATGCATTGCTGTAATGTAATCTCACAGGTAAGATAAAATGGCAACACAAAGCATGAAAATGACATGTGACAGAGAGCTTTGCAATATTTTAAAAATGGCAAACAATCTTTGTTGGTTAGTACAAAATCCAGTAGATCTATCTATCTATCTATCTATCTATCTATCTATCTATCTATCTATCTATATATATATATATATATATATTATATATATATATATATATATATATATATATATATATGTGTGTGTGTGTGTGTGTGTGTGTGTGTGTGTGTGTTATGTATTGCTGGAAGTGATGTATCTTATTAATATGCCTTTAAATACATGTAAAATACTTTAAAGAGCCTGTCATACAAGTACAGTGGTCACAAGTCTTATTGATTTAGTGCCAATGCAAATGAGTTTAGCATTTATTTTACCCACAAAACATGTTTCTGCAATAGTGACTTACAAGAAGGGCAAGATGCTGAGCTTTACAACAGCAAACATTGTTTTAGTCGGGTGGGGAGTAAAAGCAAATAATTGACAAAATAAATCAATGATAAATGATATTTTTGTGATCATTGTGGTTGCAATTCAAAATTGGAGGTATGGGACAAATTACTAATTAATAATTACATTTTTTTAAGATTATCTGTTTAGCAATACCGAAAAAATGAGTGAACAAGGGCCATTGTGGTGTAATATGATCAATAAACCACTGCCACCAGGTGTTATTTTTAGGATTTATTTAATTTTTGGGATACCACTATACTTACAGATTTAGTTCTGCAATATTCAGTATATATTTAAAGTTTTCGTATCTGTTTTTTCAAGTTCATGCAGCTGTGGTTTTAATTTTTTACTTTAATTTTTTTCTTCCCTCCGACAATTAAAAAATTTTTTAAAAAATTTTTTAAAGAAGGGAGCGTGTGTGTGGGGGGGGGGGGGGGGGGGGCATGTAAAAAAAGTACGGGATTCTGAGGGTTTGTTTTTGGTAATGTTGAGAGAACAGAACATTATAATTAGGACATTAACAAAAACTATTATTAGGGGTGATGTGTTGCTGTGTTGAGAAGTGATCAGTTGAGTAATCAATTGTGGGGGGGCAGGGAAGGTGGGGGCTTTTAAAATGAATACTGCTATAAGAAACATGCTGTATATCAGGAGGGGTGAACTGGCTATTTGGTGCAGCTGGAGGGTCTTGTGTGTCATTCTTTTGAAATAGGCTATATCCCATCTATATATCTATAGTATATATAGAATTATTTTTGATAAAACATCACACATCACTACAATTTTCAGTGACAAAAATTTTTTCTGACATCACTTTTTCTCATATATAATATATTATATAAATAATATTTACCAAAATCCATTTTTTTGCTGTTTTAAGGTTTATTTGATGCTACAAAGTACAGCCTATTTCTTTTAAGCCCTTATTTGAATGCATTTTATGAACAGAAGAAAAAAATTAAGCATTTTGAACACCCTTTGCCTTCAAAACAGCAACTATTATTCTTCTTGGTATGCTGTGTTGACACATCATTTGAATCAATTGTGGGGGGGCATTCTTGCAGAACTAACCACAGCTCTTCTATGTTTTAATGCATATATATATATATATATATATATATATATATTATGAGTGTATATATATCTAATACCCAAACATGGTCCCAGGGTGACACAAAAGACGGTTAAGATCGACTTCCGTGACTGACCTGATTTTATATAGTGCTAACATGGTGCATTCTCTACACAACAATCGACGGGTAAGTTTCTTTGGCTGGCCGGTCCCCAACGCTGCCTGTTTGGAGAAATGAATTCTTCTAAAGAAACTTATCTATGTATCACAGTCTCTATATATTTGGTTCAGCCTGGGGGCCATAAGACCTTGCTGTCATTCTTTGTATATCTTTATGCTTTGTAAGTTCTTAATGCTGTGCTGTTTCTTGAAATTTAAATCCACTTTTGACAGTTTGGGGCCTTCAGCAACCTCACCTGATGGTATTGCACCCAGATTGATAATTATCTGCCTACACACTTCTGTTTCATTCAACCTACATTTGAATTGATGACCAAATCTGCCAACTATTTGCAGAAATGCAGCCCCAAACTTGCAAGGACCTCCACCATGCTTCACTGTTGCCTTATTTACACTCATTTGTGTACCGCTCTCCAGTCCTTTTGAACAAACTGCCTTCTATGCCTATTATTTTTAATATTATTTTTTTTGTTTATATATATGGCCTTGCAATTGAATTGTTTTTGGAAGTAAGTATTTTTTTTGTGCAGTAAGTTTCTTGGCGACTATTTATATAGTCTTTTGACAGTTATATGTTTATATATATATATATATATATATATATATATATTGATATATTACCTGTATAGTATATTTTTTACACACTACACCTACACACACACACTTTGTGCAAGTGTACCTAGAAGAATTTGGACGCTGTTTTGAAGGCAAAGGGTGGTCACACCAAAGTGATTTTAGGCAGGTGTTCACTCACTTTGCATTTAGTTAATTGATAAATATAAACTATTAACATGTCTATTTTTGAAAGCATTCTTACTTTACAGCATTTTTTCACACCTGCCTAAAACTATTACACAGTACTGTATATATTTATATAATTATTGATATTAGCAATTAAGGATTAAATGCTACAGTTGGGACGCAACCTAATGAATTAACGGGTGGGTGGTCCACCCCCAGGTCTCTTTCTGCTACCTTGCAGCTACCTAGGTTATTCCATTCTTGCAACCTTTTTGGGTTGCTGCAATGTAACTGCAATCTTGCCGGTATATTTCTGCAACTAAAACTTTTTCGTAAGGGCAGTTGCTGTTCTCTGAACTTTCCGCAGAGGCAAGACATAGACAGTATTTAGCCTCCAGAATTACAGGGTGGAAAACACACAGTTGGATATTTTTTTGTCTCACAAAGTTATACAAATTAAACAAAGTTTTCATGCAAGGAGTCTTTAACAGTGTGTTCTGTGTTATAACATGAAATATTGAAACTAAAGACAATGCTAACTATTTTCCATCAAAACATTTGCCCAGTTTATTTTTAGTACCTGTACTATATAATGACAGTAAATGAACTTTGAGAAATACAAACCAGAATATATTCACCGAAATATATAAAGTAATATTGGAGTATAGCATTGAAAATAACATGGCAGATTTATAAACCGTAGGCAAGAGAGATCCAGAATAACAAATCACCATAGCAACAACATCCACTTACCCTTCACAGACTACCCAGTAATCATCCAAGTAACAAATACAGTACATACTACTTTAGAGAGCAGTGCATTTCAATCATTTTTCATTTATGTTCTTTAGAGGAGCTAGCCAGCACGTACGTAGTGTTCTACCACATTCATTCATACTTTTCGATTGACTACACCATTCTTAGTTATATTAATAACTCTTATTAAATGGTAAAACGGTAAACAAAAACAAATGTGTGTGTTTTTTTTTTTTCAATATTAAAGGTCAGTAAGCTATGCAAATTTGCAGATGACACAAAACTGGGAAGATAGCCAACTCCCAATCAGCAACTTTAATAATACAAAAAGACTCAAGCTTGGGCTGACACATGGCAGATAACATTTAATGTGAATAAATTTATAGTCTTGCCTATAGGACGCAAAAACATTAGAGGCAAGTACAATATGAATAGTAACGAAACAGACGGCGCTATATACATAGAGGGCTTAGGGATAGTAGTGAATGAATCTCTTAAGCTAACTTGACAGTGCGGAGAAGCTATAAAAAAAGCAAATAAAATGTTACGTTATACAGCCAAGACAGTTGAATCTAGAGAAGTTATATTAAAAATATACAATGTACTGGTATGACCACACCTAGAATAATGTGTATAGTTCTGGTCCCCATATCATAAGAAAGACATTGAGGCATTGGAAAGAGTAGGAGAGCAACACGATTCATTCCAGTACTGAAGGGTATGTCATATGAAGATAGACTGAAAGAGCTGAATTTATATAGCCTAGAGAGAAGGCGAGCCAGAATCGACTTTATAGAAGTATTTCAAATTGTCAAGGGGTTTAACAAAGTAACTGCTGAGAATTATTTTTCACAGGTCACAGAGAACAGAACCAGGGCCCATGGGTGGAAGCTGAAGAAGAGCATATTCAGAACCAAGAGGAGAAGGAGCTTTTTCAAAGAAAGGGTGAACCACTGGAACAGGCTGCCGGATGGGGTTGTTGAAGCAGAGACTATCGGATCCTTCAAGAATAGACTGGATGCTGTCATGAACAATACTGCATGACCCTTAGCTAGCCGCATGGAGGAAGGGCAGTCGGTTTAGCCACTGATTCCCAGAGGTTTAATTTCCTCTACTAACCTGCTTTGGGGTTTTTTTTTTTCCTCTCCTTAGTTCTAACGGAATGTGCAGTATCATAGTGAGTGAGCATAGATGGGCCCAATGGCCTTTTCTTGTTCTGGAATTTATTATGTTCTTATATTATTCATTCATTATTCATATTATTCAGGATGATAAACAAATACTGTAGTGTTCATCATTAAAAATAATGAGCTTTAGGTCACCAGGCAAGGAATCCTTTTTTTTTTTTTTGCCTTGTCTTAGATTCGATTAATGTGATCTATTATACATGCTCCAGCTGCTTGCAAGTTTTTTTGAGTCAATGTTATTTAAATAAAACATTTGTTAAGTTTGGTGCTTGTGAATTTGCGCACATTAAAGGAAACATGCCGTGGCTATAGACAGGCAGCACCAAGGCCAACAGGCAGGTTTACCCTCACAGCTTTTGTGTCTGAAGGCCTTTACACACCAGACACAATGCGACAGGCAAATGTGTCTTACGACACACAGCATCACGACAAAAAAAAATAATTTAAAAAAACCCCAAAACATGTACTTTTGATACGAGCTGTTCACACTGCCTGTGATGCAATGGGTGACACTGATGCAACACTGAGCAACGTGAAAATAATAGGATTGGTGTATATTTATGCGATTGTGTCCACTGCCAGCTAGGGAACTGACCAATGGGGAACACCTTCTCTTGTGCGCTTTGAGTACGCAATGGTAGAAGAAAAGATCCTTCTTACCATACACTAAAGGACACAAAAATTATAAGTACACGACAATGAGGGAGAACATCTGGCATCCATTTCTAGGGAACTGGATATAGCTGGTGTGTATGATTCGTTTATCTTTACTGAAATAAATATTCTGAAAAGCTATTATGTATTCTACAATTTTATTAGTTGTATATCACTGTCACAAAGATGGCTGGAGTGGGGGACATCAGACCAGAAACAGGAACCAGGAAATAAACAAAGAGAGGTGGAGTTTGGTGAGGCTGAGCGAATGGTCTCGCTCAACATTTAATAATGAACAGATGGACAGAAAATAAAAGGTTGCAAGACAAACAAAAACACAGGACACGGCACATTCGCCAAATTAAAGAGACACACAAAACGGACTAACACTAAACAAACATGGTGAGCTGATATTTTTAACTACTACTACTATTATTATTATTATTATTATTATTATTATTATTATTATTATTATTATTATTATTATTATTGTTATTATTATTATTACCTCAGTCTCCAATCCCATTCTCCACTCACCGAACACACAACCCAGAGTGAGTGAAAACATGCTGCTTTTATGCAGCTGTACCGAGACTCGATTGCTAATCAATCATTCAACTGGAGTCGCGGTACAACTGCACGTGAATTAATAAAGTGCAATTCCCCTTGCTCACATATTATTACTTTTTACTTGCACGTGAAGTGCTGTGCAATCCTCATGCCTAAATACAAATACACATTTTAAACACTCGTGTTACACAGACCCATTTATATCCCATGTACCAATGACTATACATCAACATTAACACACAACATACAACACAAAATACACACAGGGGTGGGCACTTTGTCACAATCACACACACCTGTCGCCCCTGGTGTAAAAGGTAGTTTTGCAGTGAAAGTACCATTTTAACGCAGGACAAACCACATTGTGCTTAGTGTGTGGAAAGCTTTAGAACGTCCATCTTGACCTCAGTTCCCTTGCCGTCCATTCAGTCCTGGTCCTCTCAAAGCAACTAAACTAACTGTGGTGCTATGAGATGGACTACTAGTATGGCTGATTTTAGGGTATGTCACCAAAGTCGTTCACTTGTGACCTGAAACCAGGTAGAAGACAGTTAGAAGCTATTGAATTAACCTACCATGCCCTGTAAAAACCATGCCTTGTAAAAATGTACTTAATTTCAACTACTCATACAGTCAATTACCTTCTCATTAGATATCAGACTTACCATAGTAGACCAAGTCCTGCATGAAATCAACAGCATTTTATGCAAACTTATAGACAAACAACAATGCAAATAGGGGAAACATATTTTCACCTCCATTGTTCCCTTTTCTTGTCCTTCTTCTTGTCTTGCAATCCTAAGCTAAAAAAAAAACATTTGTAACACATTCCCCAACACATAGTAGAAAGATGGCTGTTTCGTCAGACTGAGCGACACTGGCGGCCAAGAAAAGCAGAGCTGACGTTTGTGTGCCTCTGCTAAGACAAAACAAACTGTAGGGACAAATTCTGGATGATCACCTAACCCCAAACAATTCAGTCCATAAGGGCGTTGAGTTGAATCAAGGTTTTTATTGAAGGTTAACACACAGTCACAGAGCACTCTGGAGACCCACTCAACCCGCACTTTATCAGTACCAGGAAAAACGATCTGCCCGAGTTCCCTTTTACATTAGTATATATATAACATTCTCTATTCTTAACATTGCACCAATAATATACTAACATGCAGCAGTTAATTTTGTAAGATACCTCCCTGTTTTAACCAGGAAAAAACAATCCATATATGTCCCTCTTGCCAGACAAAGTTTTATGATCTGTTAATCGCCTTGTTCTGCTAGATTGACATTCCTTGCAACCTCCCCCCATGCATCCTGCCCTTATCTTGTCACACCATACAGTTCTTCCTTCCACCCACATACCTCCACCCATTCACCCTGCACACCCCTATCGTAGCTTCATACTTTTATTTTAACCTCTTCAAACAAACAAACAAACAGCATAACAGAATATTACAATTTAAACAAGTAGAAACATGGTTTATATATCGGTTAGAATACAACATGATAGTCATTTTTAAGATATTGTTTTATAGTAAGTACCTGGCTAAGTGGGGATCTATTTGTTGACAAAAATATGACTGAATGAATGGCCTGCCGTAGACGCGGCATTCACTAGCTTAATAAAGTTTGAAAAAGTTTGAATAGCAACCACATCCTAGGTTTTAGCGTCATTGGATACAGGCAAAGTACTGGTAACAGAGAAACAACAGAGAAACACAAATTGCTATTTTCAGATCATTTGCCATTTACGAGGTACCCCAAAAGAAGGGTTAGAATGTTAGGTTATTACCCTACCCCTAGTTCCCTGAAAGAGAAATTCCAACCATTACCGAATGGGAAAGAGCCCTCTCTGACCGTCAATCACTGAGCATATATAAAAAAGCTGCCCTATCAGGACCCTGCTGTGAAAGGGGAGTCCCTCCCACCTCCTGTTGAAGAGGGACATCCTCACAGTAAAATATCGCCATTTTCTTTAAATCAGAGGTCAGCTGGGGACACGACCTCGAAGGGTAATGGTTGTCATTCTCTTTCAGGGAACCAGGGTTATGGTAATAACCTAACATTCCCTTTCAATTCGAATGACAACCATTACCGAACGAGAAGCTGTGCCAAAGCTGTCGTGGCTCCAGATTACCAACAGTACAGCCTCACGGCGATAGCCACAGAGCCCACATGACGCCTAAGAGCATGCCACCTGCAAAACTCTAGAGCCCAAAGAGGGTCTCGCTCGGTTTGCAACATCAAGGTGGTAAAAACGCGCAAATGTCTGACTACCTGTCCATGTAGCAGCATTGCATAACTCATGTAAGGAGGCACCATGAAGAAAAGCCCACAAAGTTGCCTGGCCCCTGGTAGAATGGACCGTAATGTCCCCCGGTAACGGGGAGTCTGTCTGTTCATACGGCAAGTGTATTGCATCTGTCACCCAGTGCGCTAGACGTTGTTTCGATAGGGCCTGACCTCTAGAGCAGGACCCATAGCAGACAAACAGCTGGTTGGACTGTCACCATGACGTTGTCCTATCCAGGTAACAAAGCAGAGCCCGAATCAGGCATAATATGTGCTGTCTACGGTCCTCCTCTGACTCGTGCGGGGGAGGTCTGAAAGTTTCCAAAACCACTGGTTGGTTAATATGGAATAAGGATACCACCTTTGGCAAAAAGGATGGATTTGTTCTTAATGTTATCCGCGAGTCATTTTCCGTAAAAGTCATGCATGTGTCATCAATGGCAGACATAATGGCTATTAAAAACGCAACCTTCAATGAAATAGGGTGCAGTTCTGCTGACGCCATGGGCTTGAATGGGGGACCCATAGGGGCCTGCAGTACAAGTTCTAGATCCCACTTTTGGACCATACTTTTCATGGGAAGACGAAGCCTCCGAGCCCCTTCAAGAAATTGCACTGCCAGGAAATATGCCCCAGGGGACACCGATCCGAAAACATGTCAGAGAGGAGAGCAAACCAGGGGTGTCTCGGCCATCTGGGTGCAACCAGCAAAACCTGTTCTCTCTCCACCTTGATCCTCTCTAGTGTCAGGGGTAATAATGGCAGTGGAGGGAATGCATACAATAGCCCCTGTGGCCAGGGGTGAGCTAGCGTGTCTACTCCAAGGGGGTCCCCGTCTCTCTCCATGGAGAACCATAGGGGCAATGAGTGGACTTGGCAAAGAGGTGGACTCGTGCAGAGCGAAACCTCTCTCAAATCTGTTTCCCCACTTGAGGATGCAGCCTCCACTCTGAGCTGTCTGGAGCTCTTGTGGACAGGAGGTCTGCTGCCTTGTTGTCCACACCGGGGAGGTGAACTGCCCTGATGGAACGCAAGTTTCTGTGCGTCCAGGACCTGAGTGTGCTGCGTGGTGAAGGCCCGGTGAGCGTAGGAAGCCTTGGTGATTTATGTAGGCTACCACTGTGGTGTTGTCCGTCAGGACCAGAACATGTTTGTGAGCTAATTGCTGGGGAAAATAGGATAATGCCAGGATCACTGCTTGCAGCATTTAGGGATTTAAGTGAGCTTGCTGCCAATGTCCCTTTCACTGACCTCTTATTCCTCTCCCATGCCAGACCACTCCTCAGCCCAGGCTGGAGGCATCTGTAGTGACCATTTCCCTTCTGTGGGGGCATCCGAGGGGAGATCTGAGGTGCACCTTAAACGTATTCACCCAGGCTTGAAACGGGCACATTCTCAGCAGCTGTAGTGGAAGGATTCTTGAGGCAGCTGCCATCAGCCCCAACAACCTTTAATATAGTTTGACCTGTAGGAGAACGTCCTCTCTGAATAGGGAGAGTGTGATCTCCAACGACAGAATCCTGTCTTCCGACAGTGAGGTTCAGTTTGATCCCCAGGAACACACTGGACTGAAACGGTATGAAGTTGCTCTTCTGTTGATGTATTGAGAGCCCTAACTTTGTCACATGATCTATGACCTGTTTTATGAGTGCCTCTACGCGTGCTTTGGAATGCGCGCAAACTAACCAATCGTCCAGATACTTTAGGATCCGAATACCCCGCAGCCTGAGTGGAGCCAGTTCTGCATCCATGCACTTTGAAAATGTGTGGGGCGCCAGCGAGATGCCAAATGGCAGCACGCAGAATTCATACGCGTTGCCTTGAAAGGCAAAGTGCAGATATTTTCTGTGCGCGGGTCGGATTGGGACGTGAAAGTCGATCGATGTGATCCAGTCATCCGGTTGGAAGGACTGGAGGATAAGCTGTGCTGTCAACATATTGAACTTCTTCTGTTTGAGGAAGAAGTTGAGGAACCTGAGGTCCAGAATTGGTCTGAAACCGCTTGGGCATCAGGAAGTACCCTTAATAAAAGCCACTGAGGGCATCGCTTGGACTTACCAGGCGTACAGCATTCTTCTGTTGAAGATTGGTGATCTCCTGTTGAAGAAGTGTCACTCTTGCTGGTTTGATGATGTTGAGGTGCACACCTTTGAAGGGTGGCGGACCTATGCAGAATTGTAGAGCATATCTTTGTCTCATTGTCGATAGCACCCAGGAGTCCTGAATGCAGCCTTGCCATGGGTCGTTGCCGTTGGTCAGTCCAGTTGTGGGGGGTTTGGTGGCAGCTGGGGCCCCTCAGGGGCGGCCTCCCTTGGGCTTGGGAGGGGGCGGATCTTTCTTAGGCCCCGGCCTCGGTCTCCAGCCGGAGAACCGGTTAACCCTGGCCTGCGGTGGTTCCTTGCCACTGGTTCTGCCACTGCTTGCTTGTCTACTCTAGGGTGGAGGGCAGTGTTCAGACCCTTTTACCAAAGCAGGCTGTGAATGCCACTTTGGGTGCTGATGGTAAGCCGGAAGGCTCGAAAACTTGGAGGTGACCTCTGTGGCCTTGTGGGACCTCTCAAGACTCACATCAACGGTCGCCCCAAATGTCTGCCCCGGGGTAATGGGGGCATCCAGTAACACCACCTTTTTGGTCTCCATGACCTTGGCTTACGTTAGACACAAATGCCGGCAAGCAGCCACCATCGCTACCAGCGACCTCCCTGATGCCTGGCCTAACTCCCCCATTAGGTCAGTTATCGCCCTTGCTACCGCATGGAGCTCCCTTGTGTCTGCTTCTGTAGCCCTTTCCTGCAGCCTCTCTGCTAACTGGTTTTGGTAGAGCACCAGTATAGCCATGGCATTCGCTGCCAGTGCGTACACCTTTTTAAGCATCGAATCCTTTGTTGTGCAAAGTTTGGACGGACAGGTTGGGTCCTTATCCCCCATGGTGAAGGTGTAACCTTGCACCAATACCTTGATCATGTCCCCGATAGTGGGGAATGTGCCTAGGCCTGCTTCTTGGGCTCCTGCAGAGTGCAGCATAGACAGTGCAGATGCTGGGTTGCTCTCGGAGGAGCGCACCAGTTCCAAGAAGTCCTGGCATAAAGGGATGGCATGCTGTGGGTGCCCTTTCTGCTGGAGGAAGAGGTTCCCCTTTCCCTCCTGTTCTGTCGGCCAGGGAACATCTGTGGCTGCCGCTGCATGCTGCATTAGTGCCCGGAACTCTTCCCTCTGTGACACATGTGGCAAGGGCAGTAAGGATCCCCCCGCCGTGGCCTGCCCAATGGAAGTGACTGGATCCAAGACGTCCGATCTGGACGCCGTGAAGGAGAGCTCGTCTGGACTAGAAGGTCTAGATAGTGGGGATGGGGAACGAGACTGTGGGGCCTGGGACTGCCCGGAGATAGGGGGCAGTCTGCCCTGTGATTTCAGTAGGGTCTCCAGCATGGTCTGATGAGCCCTTACAGTCTCTGCTAGCTCCATGAGGCACCACTCGCCCGAGCTTGGGCACCTTCGAGGTGACTGTGATGGGGATCGTCTGCGCCTGAGTGGGGAAGGGGAGCGGTGCCTGTGTGGCGACCGCCTGTCCCCAGGTGATTGTCCCCTCAAGTTGTACCACCTCGCCCGTGACCATCGCGCCTCCCCTGAGAGGTATCTGCAGCTCTGTACCAGTGTTGGGCAAGGGGATGGTGACCCAGGTGTGTGGGAGAGCTCCCTGGTCACTGTATCAGGGGGGGTCCTTGGACCACGGACCTCATTCTACCATGGCTCAAGGAGAGAGACTCTGCTGGGGATAGAGCTGCTCTCCGTCGCTTAGTTTTTCTCGAGAACTTCCTACTGGGAGAGCAGTCCTGTCATCTGCCAGTGCTTTTGGCCGCATGTTCTGGCCCTAAGCATCTGGCGGAGGACCAGTGCTCGTCCTGCCTGGGCAGCTTCGCCACGCACTGGTCACACTGGTGGAACCCAGCTGAGGACCCAGTCGACTGTACCGACATGGCTTCACAAGCGAAGCTGCTGTGCTTGGTGTCGATAGTAATGCGGTCGGTGCTGGGCTGTAGACTCTTTAAAGTGATTCACCAGTGCCAAATCAGTTGGTGCCGGGATCGGCGTCGAGGAGAATGCTGTCGGTGCCGAGTGGTCAGTGCCGAGAGGTCGGTGCTGAGTCAATTGGTGCTGAGGTCGATGCCGATGTGTAGCGTGGTTGGTGCAGGGCTGTAGACAGCTCCTAAATGGTTCTCTTGTGCCGAATCAATCGGTGCCGAGGAGAGCGCTGTCGATGCCGAGTGGTCGGTGCCGAGTCAATCGGCTCCAAGGTCGGCGTCGAGGAGAGTGCTGTTGGTGCCGAGTGGACCTGTTCCAAGGTCGGTGCTGATGGTATCCACAGTTGGTGCCTGGCTGTAGGTGGTGCCGAAGATGTTTACACCGGTGCCAAATTAATCGGTGCCGGCTAAGCTCTGTTTTTCTCAACCTCAAAAGTCGGCAGGAAAACCGAAGTCGGTGCCAGGGTATTCAGCCGATTCAGTCGACGTGGTCACCGAGGGCAAGCACAGCCACGCTAGGAAAGCCCAAGGCTTGAGAGGGGAGCTAGGCCCAAGCTGCTTTTTTTTTTTTTCCTGATCGCTGTGATCAATTAAATTGGCATAGAGGATGATGCCATGAGCCTGCGGACTCTCCTTACAGCACCACAACAGCTCCCCACCTGGTATATCAAACTACACAAGGCCTCGTGTAGTGATAAAGAGTAATGACCTCTCGCCAATCTCACAAGAGAGCTCGAAACAGAGCTCTAGTCAGTAAACTGACGTGAGAATTAGGCAAGAGCACTCTTACTAATGCTCACAGCGCGATTTTACCATGGATTAAATAAATTTGAAGGTTGAAACCAACAAATCAGCCAAATTCGGCACAAGAAAATGCAAAGCAATCTGTGACCTGTCTCAGTGGAGTGAGAGAGAAAATGGTGATATGTTACTGTGAGGGACTTTTTTGTATATGTTTAGTGATTGACGGTCAGAGAGGGAAGGGAGATTGAAAGGGAAGGTTTGTTAGTATACTTTTGCAAGTAATTTCTTTTTACCTTACATGTGACCTGGATATACATTGTTCATTTGTACTACGATGTAAACTATCATTTTGCTGTATGGTAATCTTTTCTGATTGTTTTCCTGTTGTTTTAATGAGCGTTGATTCACAAATGAAAACAAGTTTAACCAATCGGAGGGATTAGAACAAGTAAAAAATCTACTGACATCTGTCTTTTTGGGGTTTCCTATTATTAGTATTATTATCATTACCAGTACCAATTCTACTGCCTGTAAGAAGCCCCTGAAGGCCTGCTGCCAGTAGTTTAACATCAGGGAGAAGAAAGAGACATACTTATATTGGATTGATTTTAGGTGTAGAGAAAGTGAAATGATTAGTCATATTAAGAATGTGTTTTGTGCAGCTATTGGCAGCAGCTCAATCAGCTTCCTTAGTCCCAGTAAAAACCCTTCTGATTTTGTAACTTTAATTTGTGAGTTTCTCATGTTAGGAAAGAAACTGGTGCTAATATCACCAAGTAAAAGGCTTTGAGAATTTCCTTCACAATGTAAATGCTTTGCTGTAGGAGGTGAAGACCGGCCACACTCTTTATACCTGGTGAAAAAAGACCGGCCAATGTAAAACAATACAACATTCTTCAGAGCACATGGGATGTTCTCAACTGATTTAAATCTTAGTCTCAGTAATTCTCTCAGGTTATCCCCTTTTAAATGAAATAATTTTCTACAAGCTTTTAAACTGTGTCTGTTTTCTTTTCTTTATGTACCTCTAAGGTAACAGCCCTGCTGTAACCTGAGACAATTCTCTTGTAATTTAGATAATTATGGACATCCTGAAGGGGAGCCTGGACGAGATCTCAAGGCCAGCGTCCAGCGCCAGGTCTCGGCCGGGCAGTCGTGCCTCTAATATCTCAGTGCAGGAGGAACATCGCTGCTTGCTCGGGCTATGGAGGTTCTGACCTCTGAATCAGGAGGACCACAGGTGAGCTAGTTTGTAGATCGTGTTCTTGGTTATTGCACTGCATATATTTCTTGAATTCTTTACCCTCATGGAGGGTTGGGATCAATTTTTGTTTTTCAATTACAATTACATTTTCAATTCCTTTTTGAAAATCAGTTCACAATTCCAATTCCCATACCCTTTTAATCAATTATTGATTAAATTTGCAATTAGCAGTGTTCTGTTAAATTATATAGTATTTTTTTTCTGCCTGCAGAAGCAATCTTCTGTTTTGAACATTTTGAGTTATTTTTCCTCCCCTTGCATTCACAGTGTTGAAATCTATTTTCTACCTCCTATTCGTTTTCTAAACATTATTGCTGGATCCCCTTTTATTATGCTGAGAATATGTTCTTGTTGTTGTTCTGCTCAAATACAATGCTATATAACTATTGCATCCTATATGGTGCACAGTTATATGTATGTGTATATTTGTGATGGGATGGAAATCCCTCCCTTGTAAATTGTGTTACTTTTGTGATTTATTTTGTGTTAACCTATTTTATACTGGTACTTTTTTTCCCCCTTCACTCATATTCTGCAGTATAAATGTGCAGAATTATCCCATCAGCTCCATCATATTTCAGTGTATTAAATGTATTACTTTCCCAGGAAACAGCCTACTTCCCAGGATTCAACCTAA
Source organism: Polyodon spathula (assembly GCF_017654505.1). Taxonomy (NCBI): domain Eukaryota; kingdom Metazoa; phylum Chordata; class Actinopteri; order Acipenseriformes; family Polyodontidae; genus Polyodon; species Polyodon spathula. The sequence continues at coordinate 20,790,694 of NC_054550.1, forward strand.
TGTCCTGATCATTTTCATGTGAATACAGCTGGTCAAGCTGAATTACTTAATTGATTGGTAATTCAGTCTAATTAAGCACAGCCCTTTGTGCTAACAGTTGGTTCTATTTTGGATTCTAGAAAGAGGCTAGCTATCTGTGCTGTGCTGTGCTGTGCTGGAAGCCTGTTAGGCAGCTTTTGTTTTTACATGGTTAAAAGTATTTTGTTTGATTTCCTTTAATAAAAGTGTGCAACCCTGTGCTTGAACCACATCCTCACTCCTGCTCCAGTGTTTGTCCAGCACCGTCAAAACCTCATAATATCACACTGCATGTTGTCTCATCTTCTACAGGATCGTTTTTTTGATTTGGAGGACCTCCTCTGTCCTCCTGGATCTTCGGTTGACTTTTCTGGGGAAGAACTGAGTTGTAAATCTGAGGGAGCTAATCCTACTATCACACAGCTAATCCTACTATCACACAGAAAACAGAATCCCCCAAGAGACAAGTGCACTTGTTATCTGAAAGCCAGCTCTATTCTACAAGGTGTGCAGAATCCCATTTCAAACACAGGTACGGTGGAGCGTAGCATTGATAATATGAATATGGAGGAGATAGCTTTGTTTATTGGCTGAAATCTGTTCAAATAAATAATTTTGTTTTTATATACTTTTATATATTATGAAGACATATTCACAGAGCAAGTAAAGCTTCTTTCTGATCTATTTCAGTTTGTTTTTGGAATTATAGTTAATAATGATATCGGCAGAACATTCAGTACATATAAGTTGTAATATAGGATTATGGGTGTGCAGAGTAGGCTATAGTGTTTTAGATAGTGCTGTGATGTACACATTCCTGCAATCTTTTTCAACATTTTCACAATACATTGCTTTGATGTTTTTATTCACATATTTGGGTAAGCTAGGGGATAAAGCCATCCAGATTGTTGAAGACATTTTACAATTACAGTAAATTGTGTTCACCATTTTTTGGTATATTCAGTTGTGAATTTCCTAAACATCTAAACTATAGAATTAAACATGTAAAACCTTTTATATTTATTAGGAATCTTTGTAAACAATCATAAAAGCTCCATTAGAATGTTGTTATTTGTTTGTATTAATTTACATTAATTGTTTACAACATTTGTCTGTGGAAAATACTTTGAATAAATTACTTTGCACTGTACACATCTGGAGTGTAATTCAAACAGGACAAAAACACTTCAAACAATCATAAAAATAGTAATACAAAATAAAGCATAAAAATAGAACAATTCAAATGTACAAGATCCTGGTCATAGTCAGCATTTACAGGATTTGTAACTCTAGTCTGATTTAAAACAAATATTTCTAAGGGATTTAAAAAGGTGTTGTGAAGAGGCTGTTTTTATGTTGGAAGACATTGAGTTCAAAAGATGAGATCATATGATCTTAATGCATAGGTAAAGCTACATGCCTTTAACAGAGAAGTAAGGTAACTTGGAACATTTCCGGTGTATACCTTATAAACTAAACACAAAAATGACTGAGCCACTCTAATGTTTCATAGAGAGTACAGTGGTGCTGGTTGTAATCTGTAGCACTATTATAGATGGGAACCAGCGTTGTCATCATAGTCCAATAAAGCTAATATCGTTTGGGTTAAACCGTTTGGAATAATTCTTAACATTTAACACTTGGGAAAACATTTAAACTCTAAATTACCAGACCTATTAAATTTTAATTAAAATATTATGTGAGATTCTAGACCCATGCTTGACTGTTGTATAGTGTTCTTAGAACAATGCTATCTTGACATAGGTCTCACCGACTTACTGTCTGTCCTTCCTGGGTTTACTTATAGAACACAATTCCAGCTCAGCAGACTCGGAAGACAATGATGAAATCAGAGGCAATGGTGAGATTCAATTATTTGTATTATACTTACCTAATAATTCCTTTTGCTAGTTAAAAGCAAATGTCATGAGAGAGAGAATTCAAAAACTGTAAACAAACAGCTCTATATCCTAGGAGAATCAGAATCCAACAGGATCCACCACTTCTCTCATTTGACTTTTTTTTTTTTAAATCAAATTATCAATTTTATCTTATTAATTTTACTTTTCAGTTGACTTTCTCTCTGAAGCGAGATCTTCTCACTCCTCTCTTCTTAAATCTCGAGAGCAGTTACTCTCTCTCTCTCTCTCTCTCTCTCTCTGCTCTCTCTCTCTCTCTCTCTCTCACTCTCTATATATATATATATATATATATATTATATATTATATATATATATATATAGTCTATATATATATTACTAATATGTAATAGGAAATATGTAATGTTACAAATCTATAATGTTAATTTCACAGAATAGTATGTAGATCCCTGACCTGAAAGTTGAAATAGTTTTTGTACCTCTATTTGACACCCAAATTCCTGCTGAAGAATAAAAGAGGGATTTCAGTCAGACTGAGGAAGGTACGCATCTACACAGTTTAACAAGGTGCTTATGAGACTCACTAGTTATTGTCTTCAAACACAGGTTGACCCTATCCAAGCTGCAGAAATAAGTTATACAATTCAATCTTTACATTCAATGGTTAAATACATAAATAAACAAACTAGAAAAAGTGTTTAAATGCACAGTGTTTAATTGCCCTGGAATGGCTGTGGATCTTCAACAAAGCTCTAAGTGTCTTGTTTTGGTGTACTGCAAATTCCAGAAACTAGGGAACCAAAAAAGAACAAGGCCCAAGAAAATAGTATAATATAATATCATATAATATAATATATTTTGGGGAATTTACTAAAATATTTATATAAGCCATGCATTTTATTTTTTTATTGTCAGCAGATGGCAGCGTTACATTGGTAAAGCCTGAATCTCAAACTACATGCTTTGCTGTTCAACAGTAGATATTGCAGAACAGTTTTATTGTTTGGTGATTCAGCTGATTCCAAATATCACTCAAACCCACTATCATGCTGTTTGTCTCTGAGATCCTTTTAATTTCTCATGATTGTTGCTTAGGTCAAGTGGATCACACCTCAGATGGCCAGTCATTTGCATGCATTGCCACCAAGGGATTATCATATTTTACTTACATGTTCAATTTGTGTGGCCAATCAATTTATATTAGACACCTTTTTTTTTAGGGTCCTCGTTCCAAAGATGGGGACCCTTATATGCTGATTGTGGCTGTTTGTCTGACCATCTGTACAGCCGTCAGTCACACTGTACCAAGAGAACACAATGACTGCCTTGATTTTGCACCAGTCCTACTTGTGTCATACACTTCTAGCCTCCTATAGGTATTTTGGATTGCATTTGGTTATAATCCGATAAATTTTAGATTTTTTTTTTTATATGAATATTTTTAACCGGTATGTGGACTCATTCATTTTTGTTTAACTTAAGCAGTCCAAAAGCATTGCATCATCACTTCATGACTGTCCTCTGATTACCCCCTGTATGAGTGTGCACTGGTTTGCATTCTTTATTGCAGTGTCTGCAAAGATGCCCCAGTTTTTTCTGTTAACAAAATTGTCAGTGAAGAACCGCAATTGTTGGTAAAAGGAAAATTGTACTACTTAGAAAATGATTTTAGAGCTGGAATAATATTCATTTAAAAGTATGTTTTTTAAATAGATTTTTTACAAGGAGTATATTTAACCAGCACAAAAGGATGTACTTTTTTTGTTATTTTATAATTTATAGTGAAAATGGAACCGTTTTAGATTAGAAAAAAGTATAACCATGTGATTATGTAATCTAGTTATCCCAGTTTAGTATTTCAGTATTATAAGCAGTACAAGAATAATAAACTAATTATATTTTCAGTAACTTGCAACTGTAATGGTTCCTTTCTCAGGTAGCGGATTACATTGTATGTCAAAAAATAGTGTAGTTGTTCTTAATAGCATTTAAAAAAAGAACTAAGGCAAATAACATGAATATCAGAAAGCTCTTCAACAGTACAAGTCACTCTTGAATGTCATATGAACATTCATATTATCTTCAGTAGAATTCAAATCTTCAAAGAATATTTTGAGCTGCAGGCTGACTAAACTGAAAAAGAAAATCTTTAAAATGTAAACTGTGCCTTAGAAGTAACTATTTGTAACTATAACTAGTTATTTTTTCTTTTTCACAATAAAAACTTATTAAAACTAATTACAGTTGTGTTCAACTAACTGGCACAGTAGCAGCTTCTTTTTAAAAGTAACCCTCAGAACTGGTGAAGTGCTATACAAGCCTCCTTGTGCTGATGCTTAGTGAAGGGTTCATGGGGTTTAAGTGCTATAAGCTTGTGTTAGAATTCCAAATAAAAGCAAACGCCATCAGACCTCAGACTGCCTTTCTTGTTTCCAGTGCAAGGTGATCAGAGTGAAAGTACCAATACGTCAAAGACAAGTCGAGACACAGACCAAATGGATCAATCAGCCAGCAGACAATGTGGAGTTAACAAGAAAAAACAAAACTTTGTGAAGAAAAACATTGAGGTATGTCAGAGGTCAGAAAGACTCCTACTGTGGTAGAAATATGCTGCAAGCTGTATCTGTAAAAGCCTCTCTAATACCATAAACAGGGATAGTTCTAAGTACCACCACTCTTACAGTAAATACGTATCTTTTTCTCATTTCATTATTTCTTATTGCCTTTTTAAAATATATGGATACGTACTCAGCCCATACAAAAAAAAAGGCATCATTAAGCGATCTTATGTCAAAGTCATATTAACAGATGTGATGAGTAATCGTCTATTCATGAATTTACCAGTTATTTTTCTTGGAATTCTCATACATCTTTTAAGTGCTGACTGTCGTTTTTATTGAAAAAATGCCAACCATTAAAAAGGCCGGCCCGTTTTGAAATTTCCACACTAGAAGCTAGAGAATCATTCATTGGAGAACAAGAAAACAAAAAACACAACAAAGAAAGCTGCTGTCAAAGTCATGGAATCTATATGTCATAAAAAATAACAAAAATGGGGCTGAAGTGAATTACTTTAGGTTATAATTGAATCTCCAGGTTCTGGCAAATTCATAATAAAGCATTGGAGCTTTGCTGTCATGGTTTATGGTGTCATGAGAACCCCTCAATGTAATTATAACCTTGTGATTCATCTATTATTCTATATGTAAAAAATACAATTCATAGATAACCTTCATAAGTGTATACACAAATGAAAAAAAAAAAGAAAATATTTAGTTCTTTCTAAGGTCTTCCATAAATGGACCCCATATATTTTAAAGTCATTTCAGTCTCTCACCACGACCACTCTTAATGTGACGAGCCCATTCTCCACTTTCCCCTTTCCAATATTCGGATACATTTAAATTGTGTGTAATAATTTTTTTATTGAAAGGCAGATTTCGACTTCCAGACTGAAGATAGTTCTTAATTATTGGAAACATTCCCATCAGCTCCCTCCCTCCTTATGTTGTGTTTTGAAGATCTTAGTTTTTCTTTTGTATTCTTTATTTTAGGATATACAAATTATCAAGTACCATGTTGTAGATTAAAAAAAAAAAAAAAAAAAAAAAAAAAAAAAAAAAATCAAATGGTTTCTTTCTGGAATCTTATCACTTTCTTGCCTTTTGAATAATATTTCTATTGCTAATAATGGCTTTTACAACCTTAGCATTTAAGTGATTGTAGCTAACATGAATCTTACCTGTTGTGTACTTCCATTTGTTATACAGGTCTCAAATGAGAAGCTTGTACAGAAAAACATGCTCTTGTAAACATTTCTTTTAAAACATTATGCTTGGTACTACATATTAGGTTAATTTTTTTTTTTCAAGCCATGTTTTCACATAGTGTTGCACTTCCTTGGTTATTTCACCTGGAGATTGCAAATGCTCTACCAGCTGTTTCCCTTTAGACTGACACATTCAGCCAGTAACATGCTTGAACCAGAAGACACATATGATGTTTTTAAATACTCCAGTTGGCTAAGGATGCTGGAAATGCAGTGCTCATGACAGACGATGAGAAGGCTGGCAGAACTATTGAAAGACATTGGCGAGGATGGAAGCACCAATGTTCCAAGTGATGAGGTAGGTAATGATCCTTAAGGTATTGTGCACATGGACTGGATTAATCTCATCTTACACTTACCAGAATCCGTAGCAGCACGGACATAGTGTACTGACTATATTCTTGGCTATAGGGTTGTCTTTTATTACCAAGTACTGAAAAACACGCACATTTCACAGTTTCACAATGTGGGCAAGATAGAGAGATTGCTTTGCAAAACAAGGGTGAGGTAAGTCTCTGGGGGCCTGGGTTTGTCTCATCTCGAAAGCTTATGTTTGGAGGTATCAGTGTAGCTACCTGTTCTGGCAGTAGGCAGCAGTCCTTTTCACAAAACCCTAATGCAGGATAAATAATAAACCCAGACACCTCCGAACAAACAAATACACACTCAGGATTTTCATGTTTTAAATGCACTTTTAACATGCTTTCAAAAGGACCCAGAGGTGAGGTGAGCTTTGAGGTGAGCTAGAGGCTGAGACATCGAACTGGATTTAGCTTTCTTTTTCTCCAATTTATTTATTATATATAATATATAAAATCTCATATTGTTAACAACCATATCTGACTCCCCAGAATTTTGACTAGTCCCACTGCCAGATTAGGGGCATATTATATTGTACTTAATCATGACGATGCAGGATTTAAAATGTAGATAATCGGTTTCAGAAATTAGCTGTTGAAAGCGTTATGTGTTTACAGTTGGTCAACTGACAGTCCAGTACAACATTGGTGCCGAAAGACCCATAAAAAAATGCGCAACTCGTCGTACCTTGACACAAATGGAGTATGGCAGCCGACTACCTAACGGAGTTCCACTTCTTTCAGCAAAACACAAGAAACCGCGGTTGCAGTGGGCTAAGGAACGAAAACATTGGACACTGGAGGATTGGAAAAACATTGTCTGGTCTGATGAATCCCAGTTCCTGCTGTTTCACTCTGATGGGAGGACTAGGGTATGGAGAAAACCACATGAGTACATGCATCCATCATGCCACATGTCAACATTGCAGGCTGGTGGTGGTGGTGTGATGGTGTGGGATGTGTTTTCATGGCATTCATTGGGCCCCTTGATACAAGTGGAGCAACGTTTGAATGCCACAGGATATCTGAACATCGTTGCCAGTTGGGTGCATCCCTTTATGGCAGCAATGTATCCATCTGCTAATGGATTTTTTCAGCAGGATAATGCCCCATGCCACAAGGCTAGGATTGTCCAGGAATGGTTCCACGAACATGACAGTGAATTCAGCTTACTGCAGTGGTCTGCCCAGTCACCAGATCTCAATCCAATTGAGCATCTGTAGGATGAGATGGAACAAGCTATTTAGAGTAGAGGTCCACTACCAGCCAACTTGACACAACTGTGGGAAGCATTGCAGTCAACATGGGCCAGCATCTCTGTGGAACGCTTTCGACAGAGTCCATGCCTTGACGAATTGAAGCTGTTCCAAGGGCAAAAAGGGGCGCAACTCAATATTATGAAGGTGTTCCTAATGTTTTGTACACTATATATATACAGTGCCTTGCAAAAGTATTCAGACCCCTGACCAATTCTCTCATATTACTGAATTACAAATGGTACATTGAAATTTCATTCTGTTCAATATTTTATTTTAAAACACATAAATTCAAAATCAATTATTGTAAGGTGACATTGGTTTTATGCTGGGAAATATTTTTAAGAAAAATAAAAAACTGAAATATCTTGCTTGCATAAGTATTCAATCCCACACATTGATATTTGGTAGAGCCACCTTTTGCTGCAATAACAGCTTTAAGTATTTTGGGGTAAGTATGTACCAGCTTTGCACACAGTGTGGGGGTGATTTTGGCCCATTCTTCTTTGCAAATTTGCTCCAGGTTGTTCAGGTTGGTTGGATGATGCTTGTGGACTGCAATTTTCAAATAGTGCCATAGATTCTCAATGGGATTGAGATCAGGACTTTGACTGAGCCACTGTAGGACATTCACCTTTTTATTCTTGAGCCACTCCAATGTTACTTTGGCCTTGTGCTTGGGATCATTGGTCTGCTGAAAGGTAAATTTCATCCCAAGCTTCAGGTTTTTAGCGGACTGAAGCAGATTGTCTTGCAGTATTTTCCTGTATTTTGCTCCATCCATTCTTCCTTCAATTGTAACAAGATGCCCAGTCCCTGCTGATGAGAAGCATCCCCACAGCATGTTGCTGCCACCACCGTACTTCACTGTAGGGATGGTGTGTCTTGAGGCATGGGCAGTGTTAGGTTTGTGCCACACATAGCGCTTTGAGTTTTGGCCAAAAAGCTCTATCTTGGTCTCATCTGACCACAAAACCTTTTCCCACATCGCAGCTTGATCACTCTCATGCTTTCTGGCAAACTCCAGCCGTGCTTTCAGATGGTACTTTTTGAGTAACGGCTTCTTTCTTGCCACCCTCCCATACAGGCCAGTGTTATGCAGAGCTCTTGATATGGTTGACTGGTGCACTATTACTCTACTCCCAGCCACTGAACTCTGTAGTTCCTTCAAAGTGATTGTTGGCCTCTCTGTGGCATCTCTCACAAGTCTCCTTCTTGTTTGAGTGCTGAGTTTTGAGGGACGGCCTTTTCTTGGCAGTGCCTGGGTGGTGTGATGCAGCTTCCAGTTCCTGATTACACTATGTAACACCATTTTTGTTCCTGGGTAGTAAGTGTTATTTCCTAATTGCTTATGCCTCAAAAGTATAGAAAATGGCTATTATTCCCCACAAACTTTGCTTTTGTGACCAGGACAGTGATATTTAGAAATTTACCTATTTCCAATGAGAAAACGGTCTTTTCATTCACATAAAGTCAGAAAAAAACAACATATGAATCCAAATTAACATGCATTTAAACTAAAGTAATACAAAAATGACTACAAAAGATTTAGAAGTGAGTAGTTTTTCGGGATTTATGATTATACTGTAAATTACTTTCATGAGTCAGCCCCCAAATGTAGTCTCCCATCATGTTCTCGTTATACTGTCCTTGGTAGCGGCGTTCAAAGTCCAGTATATCCTGGTGGAAGTGCTCGCATTGCTCCTCTGAGTACGCTCCCATGTTCTCCTTGAATTTATCAAGATGAGCATCAAGGATATGGACTTTGAGGGACATCCTACAGCCCATTGTGCCGTAGTTCTTCACCAGAGTCTCAACCAGCTCCACATAGTTTTCGGCCTTATGATTGCCCAGGAAGCCCCGAACCACTGCGACAAAGCTGTTCCAAGCTGCTTTCTCCTTACTAGTGAGCTTCTTGGGGAATTCATTGCACTCCAGGATCTTCTTTATCTGTGGTCCAACGAAGACACCGGCTTTGACCTTTGCCTCAGACAGCTTAGGGAAGAAGTCTTGAAGGTACTTGAAGGCTGCCAACTCCTTATCTAGAGCTCTGACAAATTGTTTCATAAGGCCCAATTTGATGTGCAGTGGTGGCATCAGCACCTTCCGGGGGTCCACCAGTGGCTCCCACTTGACGTTGTTCCTCCCCACAGAGAACTCGGTCTGCTGTGGCCAGTCCCGCCTGTGGTAGTGCGCCTTGGTGCCCCTGCTGTCCCAAAGGCAAAGATAGCAGGGAAACTTGGTAAAACCGCCTTGGAGAACCATCAGGAATGCCACCATTGCAGCCTCTTGATGCCATCTCAGAAAAATGCAGATATGTATCCACTTAGGCAGCTAGAACTAAACTGAACTGGTGGGCTTAAGGCCCCTGTATTTATACTACTATTTATATTACTGGAAAGTTCTAGAAAGTTCTAGAGGTTACTTCAAGTTTACTCAGCACTGAATCTATCTGGAATGTTCTGGAAAATAGGTAAATTTCAAAATATCATTGTCCTGGTCACAAAAGCAAAGTTTGTGGGGAATAATAGCCATTTTCTATACTTTTGAGGCATAAGCAATTAGGAAATAACACTTACTACCCAGGAACCAAAAAAAAAAAAAAGAATTTGTTACACTGTGTTATTGATCCAACTGTGCTCACTGGGATATCCAAACACTTGGATATTACTTTGTACCCTTTCCCTAATTTATGCATTTGTATTACTTTATCTCTAACTTCTGTAGAATGCTCTTTGGTCTTCATTTTCCTTAGGATTCACAGCCTTACCAATGATCCTTCAACAGCGGGGTTTTTATCCAGAAAATGTGACCGCAACTTTAATGGTTCACAGGTGGAGGCCAATGGTAAGGTAATTGTGTCCTCATTAGGGCAGTTTCATCGTTGCAAACTGGGAGCTTCCACAGCACAAGGGTTGAATACTTATGCAAGCAAGATATTTCAGTTTTTTATTTTTCTTAAAGATATTTCCCAACATAAAACCAATTTCACCTTACAATAATTGATTTGCGTTTCAGTGTTTAAAAATAAAATATCAAACAGAACGAAATTTCAATGTACCATTTGTAATTCGGTAATATGAAAGAATTGGTCAGGGGTCTGAATACATTTGCAAGGCACTGTGTATGTATAATATATGTACACAATGAAAATGCAGCAGTTTGACATCAATCGCTTATTGGGCAAATACATAATGTTATTTACATTCGATTTTTTGAGTAGTATTGTTCCTTGGGATAATAAAATACTGAGCTCAAGCATTGGACTCTCCCTCCTTGGCGGCATGGGGTACTCGTTCTCCGGCAGAGGCTGTGGGCTCTAGTCTGATGTATAGTTTCCCAACTATATTTAATAAAATTATGTTCATTACCCAACCATAGTAGTGTGGTCTAGTTTATTTTCCTTCTGGTATTCTGTTAGACTGATCCAATCCCGATCAGAAAGAGATCGAGTTCTCCTCCCGAGTGTTGCATATGTTTGGCAGTAATCTGTCACATAAATTAGAGTGTCATTTTTTTTAAATAAATATAATAATTGGTTGGGCATAATGCAGTTGACATAAGCAAATTCCACCATGATTTCCTATTTCATCAACAGTATACCACAAATACATACAATAGAAACTATCAACAAAATCTGTGCATGTTAATGTTATCTGTGCAAAAGTATGTGTTCAGTGAAAGTGTCATTCATATCAACTACATTTGTTCATATTACAAAATGTGTTTGTTACACACAATTAAAGTACGTTATTTTTTTTTTTTAAAGTTTGCAATATAAAACCTGTGTGGAAATAGAATCTAAGACAGTCTCCACTGTTTTCACGGAGAACTGTAATTCCCCCCTAGCACTTAATCACTGTCACTAAGAACTGTGTTTGTGTTTGGTGTTGGTGTGTTAAACTGGACTTTTGCTTGTGGGTGAAACCCGTGGAATTTTTACAAACAAAGTGATACACTCCGCTGTAATCACTTCCATCATTTATTTACAGCCATAAGGCTCTGGAAATTGTATTAACTTAAATAAACACCCTTGCACCTGTTCATAATTGTCTGTGTGATTCTTACCTGCACTGCACTCGCCTGTACCCACCCACCACTTTGCCACAGTCTTATACATTGTTTTAATTTGTGAGTCTATTTAATGGAAGATGCTAAACGTTTATATATGAACAACATAGAAATACTGTATATAATTCATATTAGAACTGCATTTTGTAACAAACTATTGAAAATGTATTTTTTCTTAATTGGTAACATGTAACGGTAAGTGTTTTTTCTTAAAAGGAGAAAATAAACTTGATCAAATCACGTCAAAGTGTGCTGGCTCGCCGATGGTGCACAGTAGGGGTCACAACTTCCAAATATCTGGCACATCATAAATTACGCTAATTCCTGTGACTAGAGGTAAGAAGTATGCTCTGTGGTTGCAAATACCGCCAATGTAGCCTGCTGGGCTGACCAGTATGAAGAGAGGAAATCATACTTCCTTGTGCCAATAGGGACCACAATAAGCGTTACGCTAACAGGAAACCAAAAATTTTCAGAGCTCAAGATCAGAATGAGGATGATGAATGATGACTCTAAAAAAAATCTAAAACAAAATATAACTAATTCCCCGAGAATTCTCAGCTGGCTAACTTCACCTTTTGAAATACTGCTTGTCTCAACTAATAGTGTAGCACTGACGGTTATGACACAATACATTGAAAAATTGAAGGGTGTAGATTCAAATCCCACATTATACCAGACCTATTTTATTTATATATAAAAAAAAATAATTTGCAGGCAAATGTTCCATTTTTAAAACAGAAATAATTTAATATAAGTAATACAATAAGTGCGTTCCCTAGTATATTTCCATGTTGACAAAACAAGTTAATTGTTCTGTAATATACATATGCGTGGATAAAAGTGCCTGTGGTCTGTTTTTGAAAAAAAAAAAAAAAAAAGAAAAATTGCATGTGATATGTGCGACCTAGTCCATTTTAAAATATCAGTGCATCATTTAATACAAATGATTTAGAAGTCAAAATAAATGTGTTCCCCAGTATATTTCCATAAGGACAAAACAAGTTAATTGTCATTAAACAGGGATGTTTTGTAATATACATATGGGTGGATATAAGTGCCTAGGGTCTGTAAAAAAAAAAAAAAAAAAAAAAATTGCAGTGGAAGAACAAGAAAAAGAAAGAGGAGATGGATATTTTTCCATTACCTTGGCAACTTATTTCTTTTACTGTATGACAAGTATTGACTGGTTTGTTTTACATTTCACCTAAGGATGTTGGAAACTACATATTAAAAGTGGAATGGTGTTTTTGGTTGAATTATTTGGTTTGGCTCCCCAATAGCCCCAAAACATGTAAAGTATCCTTCTGGCAGTTCTTTCTGCCTTTTTTTAACTTGGTGTGAGGAACTCCCGTTCCTCTCGATTTTATTGAAGAAAAAATGGATGCTGATCTCAAGCCAATCAAATTTAGAAAATTATTCACTGTGTCCTCTGAAAGCAAAACTATCTCTTATTCAAGCTTACATCTGCATAAGTTAGCATAACTCCCATCCTGGTCATCTACCAAACTTTATAATCACTATGGCTTTGTAATTCTTTGGGATTTTGTACACATCATATTTCTAAAACAAGTCAAATGTTAACTAAATTTGGGAATGCTGGTATCTAAGACATTTATAACTAGTATAAAAAGGAAAATACCATAGTTTCAAATTCATGTGGCCCACTAGACCTGAATAAGCTGTGCAACTATTCAGCAACAATAATGGGAAAGGATCTCAGTAACTTGACAAGGTGCAAGATAATGATTTGTATGATGTTTGCAAGCATTCATGGTGGCTTTATTGCAATTACTCAATTTCGTGTAGCTTTGTTTTTTATGCTTTTGAGAAGTCTGAGTTAAGGTGCTTTGACTCAAAGTTCAGAAGCTGCTCTTCAGTTCCATTTTTCTGCCATAGGCATATATAATGTAGGCTAGATCAGCGAAAGTGGCTTTATATTAGTGCCAGCACCATCTAATGCTTGGCTGTGTATTGCCAGCAAAACTAAAGACACTTTGCAACCAGAACTGAAGAGTTGCTCCTGAACACTTGAAAGCACCTTAAGAAAAAAATAAAATAAAATAAGTGTTTTAGTTGTTCCAGTTACAAACACTCAGGATGATTGCAAAACATGATCCAGAGGTCATAAGTGGTGCCATTCACGCAGGGTCCTGACACTTTAGTTTACAGCCTTACAGGCCGTTGAATGTTTTTAATCACATATGTCAAAGTTAATTTCATAGTTTTAGTAGTTCACTGGTAGACCCCGAACCAAAAGGCCTAAAAGTGGTTTTTAGGGATATTTGTTTGGACAGCTTGAACTCTCTGAGATTCAACCTCATGCTAGACTGCACACCCAACCGATGGGAGGATATGGTGCGTACCTTTTAACATGAGATCAGTTTTCGCTGTTATAGGTTGCAGCAGCGCTCCATTGATGTTGCCATCATTTTGAAGTCTGCATTATATAAAAAAAAAACATTTAGGATATGTTTTTGGCTCCAGTTTTGCTGTAATCATAATGATCTTGAGCTTGGTGAACCACATGTAAACATACTTGCACAGTCTTTGGCAGTTCAGCTTGTTTTTGTCAGCCTTATACTTTATGAATTGTCATTTGATGACCGCATGGACAACTTTGTGTGATGAGTTAAAAATAGATAATCGGAGACAGACAGAAGAACTGGAAAGAGGAGGATTAAGGGGAGCACCTGACTTGAGTCAATTCCTTTTTTACAATTGCAATTCCTTCAAAGAAATGGAATTGGAATTGAAAAAAAGAATTTACACCAGCCCTGGGGATCACTGTAGAAATACAGAGTGATTAATATAAGCTTAGGGTTAGGGGTTTAATGGAGGTGCTGTATAGTTCATTAAAATACATCCCAGTGTCTTGTGCACTGCAATGGATTTTCTGCAAATGTTGCCATTCCATGAACACCTGTGAATTACCTTAATGCACATGTTGGTGCTGGTTACATGAGCACCCACTATCATGCCTCCTTGTAAAGTCACATAGATCCTTCTGCTTTCCTGTGATAGTTGCTGAATAGTTGCACACAATCACATAACAATATAAATGTGTATCTTGCAGACTAATGGAAAATTCACATTTTACTTGCATAGTCTAATATTGGGGCCAGTCAGTGTAGAGTTTACACATATTTTAGTTGAGATTTGTACATATGAGTTTTGTATTTATTCTCGTTTGAAGAAAGAAAAATAGCAGTGTACAGTATGCAAGTTTAATGAAAAAGCTGCCCCAAGCCCTAAGCAAGAGAAAGATTTATAGCCAAAATAAATAACTACATTTTAGCAAGAGTCTTCAATATGATCTAGAGTACAAGGAACACAGTGCTCTATTTATGGCTTTGGAAACTTTCAGGCCCTTGATGTGATAAATGGATTAATTGATTATGGAAATGTTGTCACACACTGTCCTGTATAGACTAGGACATGTCTAAACACCCGCTGTTAAGTCAAAGTTTATAGCTTTTTATTAAGGGAAGCGGTGCAATTCAGCACCCAAGTGAAAGGTTGCACAGTGTGTGCTGTTATTACACAAATGAGGGCCTGTATTTGTGTTTAGCACTGATTGAAAATAAGTTTTATTACAGTTAGCTTTTGCAAGAAATATGTCTATAAAAATGTAACACGTAGAAGCTTCTCAACTGTTGATGACTGACTGAATTCATTTTCTTAACTATAGCTTAATTCTGTCAACTTCCATTGCAGGTGTCTAGTAAAAGTTTCAATACCTGTGTATTTTAACCTCACGTTGAAGAGACCACATTGTTTCAGATCTTGGAACAGGAGTCTTTTTACTCCAAATTGTAATTAGCACAGTTTTTTTTCCCCAGAAGGACATAAATTACTATCCTAAAATGAATAGAGAAGTACTTACAAGCACCTACATGCACTGCCTGAGTAGCTTATTTCAGGTTTGGTGACTTAGTTTTCCCTTTCTGAAAAATGACACCTTGTAGTAAAGAGGTTTGAGAATATACACCATTGTCTTCAAATTTGGTATCCACCCCTGGCATAGTATAAACAAAGCAACAGCGTGGCAAAAGTGCAAAATTGCTATGCAAAACTTGTATAAGCGGAGAAACACTTGTACTGTAGAAATAATGCTGTTTTAAAAGTAGTTTATGAATTTCTGGTGTTTGCTTGAAACGGTCATTTATGAATTAGGCTATGTTATAAGAACTAAAAGAACATTTTTGCCTTTTGTTCCAGCACTATATTTGAACGCAACCAACAGCATCTGCTGGAATAGATACTATACAGCACTCCATTGCCAGATCCCATTGTACTTCAGAAAAACGAGCTATTTCATGATCACGGATAGTGTCTAGATATCAAGCAAGTGTGTAGCTTTCCCTCAGTAGCAGAACAACTGACTGTCTTTATAGCCTCTACACATTATTCTTGGTAGAGTACTGTAGTTTTACTGAAATGAAAATGTGAATGTGTTGCTGCAGTAATGACGCTTTAATCCAGTGTACTAAAATCATCTCTACTGGCCAATATTTCCAAAAGAATTTGGGTGCTATCCAGATTTGTTATTATCCTTAATAGATGCTAAGCCTGGGTATGTAGGGAAGTAATCCGATTTGGGGGAAAAAACACATTAATTTGTACCTGCCTACACATTAGTTATTGCTTGCAAATATGGTTTAAATTGCACCTGTTAAGCTACAGGATGGCTGGTAATGGAGGAGATTACTGCCTTGCCTGTCACTTAGCTGTGGTATTCCAGCATTCGTACATTAAAATCTAGTCAATCTTAAATCATGTTTGTGTGCGTTTCCATTTACTAGCCCCCAGTGGACATTAGTACACGTCATAAACACAGCATAATAAGCAATTTGCTTTTTGGAGGCCCAAGGCTGGCGGGCTGACAGGGACAGGACCTTTTCAGGTCAGGACTGAAAGGTTTCTCTGCCAGTCTACCAGTTGTGATGAACTGCGTGATGTTTGTTTTGTGATGAGGAATAATAGAGGTTATGTTGAGACTAGTTTCACTTGTGACTGGAGGTACAATTTTCTTATTGAATATCAGACAGGAAATAATCAGACATTGATTGAGTTTATTTTATTTAGAAGCAAGAATAAAATTGTGGACTCTTCACACAAGATTTCAAATACAATTGAAAACATGCATGTGCATATTATACATAGTCATTTAAAAAGCAAGAATCCAACAAATGTAGAGTCGTCATGAAAGACAAATACAATTGAAAACTTCCATATGCTAGTAATCTGATATATACATGAGGCTCCAAATAGGGAACAATCAATCAATTCATTTAAAGAAGGCTCACAAAATATAGCCATAACGATCAATAATCTATTAATTTACATCTCTACCTGTGACCTGAGCCACAGTTAAACCCAGGCCCCTATAGCCAGATAACAGACATGAGAGGCTAGTGAAGTAGCCTGCTGATCCACCTAGTGTTCCAAATACTTATCTGTCTCCTCTTTTCAGGGCAATCTATCTCGGTGGGCTGTCTCCCTGACTCCAGGAGAAGGATACACACTGGAACCCAGTGAACTGCGTCATCTGACTGAAATCGACTTCAAGCTCTCCTGTCTGCAGAGGACTGCTCGACTCTGCATAGCCCTTAACCAGCTGCTATGGTTATGTGAAGCAATGATTTCAGAAAACTAGGGATGCACCGAGTCCAGGTTTTTGGGATTTGGCCGAATCCATCTCAAAAGATTTGGCTGAATATAGAACCGAATACCGAATCTACAAAAACTGTCAAGAAAACTGAAGGAAACTGTTGAATGAACAACAGAATGGCAGCTACTTACAAGGGACATGCACAATCTATAGTATTTTTATTACCAAATGGAAATATATCCCTGAAATAAGATTTCAGTTTGAAACGTACACAATTTACCGCTAGCCCCTTCCCTCACAACAGAAACGTCAAAATACAGAACTGTTTACTTTACCTTTACAAGAAAGGAGAGCTGCATCTTTGCCAAAACCCATTATTTTATTTAATGAAGGTTCAACCTGTCACCTGATCTGAGACTAAGACCTATGACAAAAAAATTACCTTGATGAGTGACCTGAATGATCTCCCTGCGAAAAATAAAACCCACGTTGATTTTAAAAACATATAAAGACAATAAAGACAAATAAAAAGACAAACGTATGGACAAGTCAATAAAATAAGGATTGAATGCATATATTCATCTCAACGATAAAGTAGTGAGTTGTGTTTATAATAATCAATAGTGGTAAAAAATAAAAACAATAGGTTGCAAAGATTTTCCATGCTGTAAAACAAGTTACACTCTTGGCTACTTGATGCAAAAGAGATTTATGAAACTATGCATTATTTATAATTTTAATCCTGTCATGCAAATGCATTGTCCACACTTATTTAACCTGCTTTAATAGTTTATAAACACTTTGGTGAGTGTGTGTACTAAAGGATATGTCATTATCTGTTTATTCACAATTTGTTATACAGACGCTCTCCGGGTTACGTAAGACCCTACTTGCGCAAATTCAACCTTACGTTCCATAAGACATAAATAAAATTTGAGTTGCAGAAAATATTGCGTAGCTTACGGAAATGCAAAGCAGTGCGTGTGCGGAGGAATGCAGCAGTAGCATCTCCTACAAGGGAAGGCTCTGCGCTCTCACAGCCTCTGTCTCGTGTTCTTATTGTTTCCGATCACATACTCGTGGCATTTCAGTGTTATTTCAGTGATACTCTTATTTCACTCTATTATTTAATTCAAATCATGAGTGGAAAGCGACCAAATGATAACAAGAATGGCGGACCAGTTCGTAAGCAAAAGATTGATTTAGAGCAGAAAATGAAAATTGTGAAAAAGTATGAAGGCAGACAAAGCCTGTCATCAATTGCTCGTGAAGATGTAAAGGGAAAATACAGTGATCCTAACGTACAGTTTGTGGCTAGTCATGGGTGGTTTAATAGATTTAAACAACGTGCAAATTTTTGCAATGTAAAAGTGAGTGGTGAGGCTGCTAGTGATGATACAACAGCAGCTGAAAAGTATCCCGAAGTGTTATGAAAACTTATAGAAGAATGTGGTTATACAGCACAGCAAATCTTTGACATAAACAAAACTGGATTGTTTTGGAAAAAAATGCCAGACAGAACATACACAGAAGAAAAGACGATGCCAGGGTTTAATGCTGCGAAAGATAGGCAAACACTTTTGCTTGGGGTAATGCAGCTGCAAATTGAAACCGTTGCTTGTTTATCATTCAGAAAATCCCAGTGCATTTTAAAGGCATTAGCAAGGCTACCCTTCACGTTCATTTCCGTTCAAATACAATAGCTTGGATCACAGTGACACTTTTCAAAGACTGGGTTATAAATTTGTTTATTCCCGAAGTGGAAAAATTCTGCAGAGAAAACGACATCCCATTCAAGATTATGCTCATTGTCGATAATGCTCCTGTACATCCTGCACATTTATACGATTTTCACCCTAATGTAAAAGTAGTGTTTGTGAATGTAGTGGTTGTTTATGGCAATCCTTGCTGTTGAGAGTATTTGAGTTGATTGCGAAACTTCACATTTCTTGGGTGACTTTGTTAAATGAACAAATATTTTCAGTGTTAACATTTTTTTTTGTGTTCTAAGTGCCTCAGGTTGAGTTATTAAGAACCCTAGTGGTGACCTCGCTCACAGTTAGACTCCCACCCTCACAATCCCAGTTTAATCACTGACTGTAATAGCTGCAGACCAGCATGGAGAAGAGAGGACTGCTCCAAGAGTGTTGTACCTAAAGTGGGACGGGTGTATTAGATATAAGAAGTTTAACTGCATGAGAAATGGTACAGATAAGGAGGGATTATAAAACATCAGAGGCTGCACATTTTAAGAGTGGGAGAGCAGACACTTGGAGATTTTTTCATGCTATATCACGTCTTGTACACCCAGTTTAAGAAAGCTGTACAATAGCAGTAGTCACACAAGGCCAAACTGGAACACTGACAGAAACATTTCAATATACCCTCCCAGATTTTAATAATTAGGTCATTTGATTTTTGAAGAATTTCTCTACCCAAAAGAAAACTACATGCAAACTGAAATTACCTGAAAGGTACAACCAAAATGGAGTGCCAAAAAGGTGAAACTTATTTTTACATGTAAACCAAGCCATAGTAGTGTAATGGATCACATACAGTATCAATACAACTGAGAATTATCATCCCAGCTCTGCTGTGGCTGCTAGAAATAATGATCTTTGTAATCATGGCTAGGATTTTAAGAAGCTCAATGCAACCAAACATACCCAAGGTGTCCCATCTCGCCTTTACAACTCTACAGCAATTTAAAGAGATGCTTCATCAGTCTGTATTTGAACAAAATGTACTTTAGCTCATTTTTAGAACAAAGAAGTCAGCCAGGGTGTAATTTGGTTAAAATTACTACTGCTATTAATAATAGCAGTATATTTATGTGTTTGTCATTGTGCATTGGTCTCTTGAGCCTTCAGTGTTATGCCAGTGCATTTTCTTTTGTCTACTCAGTTTTTTATGTGTGGTTTTTTAAATATATAAACCACAGCAAGGGCACAGTTCCCATTTACTGATGCTAATTCAACACATGTGTCTGCAAAAATGATGACTGGATGTCGGACCTTTTTGTTGCAAATTGACAGTTGGTTAATTTAATTCTACTGTTGATGTACAAACATTCATGAAGTGCCTAGGGTATTATCGTCCTCACTCGCGGAATAAGTACAGTACTGCATTAATATGTTTTGTAATAGCTTTACCAAACCTCTCTGGGCTTTAACATGCTCTCTATGGTTTACCATGATTTTTACTACTGTTTTATAATTTAGTACTGTTTTATACTTCAGTATGTTTTTAAAAGGGTGTGTAGACTTAATCACACACAACATAAACTGTGTTTTGAATGCAAGTGCACCTGCCATCCGAACCTATCAAAGTCCGATCTTGACTGAAGCTGACTCACAACAGAGATGCAGCTTTTTTTTATATTACAGACAGAGGTGCCATTTACATAGGTAATCAGTCTTTTTATGAGAATCCAGTTACATACACTAGAAGTGTTTGATATCCTGTCCAACTCTGTACATACTCTCAGCAGGAAAGGGCTCTACATTATTGGTATTGTTCTTTCGTGCCACTGAGAAATGTGCTAAGGGAAGCAGTTCTGTTATGAACCCTTGTTAAGAAACTCCTTGCTTTTACAGTGAAAATAAAGTAATCCAATTCATTTTATTATATCCACTGTTTAGCATTATTGGCAGCATGTAATGGACTAACAACAGTACTGTGCAATGTTTATAGTGTCCAGCTTTTGGGAATGGTACAGCACCGATTGTTTTATACAAATATAATCTTAAAGAGCTACTGTGTAGTTCTGTGTGGTTGTCAATAGTCAAAGAACAGTTATATTTCTCACGTTTGCTATTTGTAAATGAATTCACCCATCTACAATATTTAATTGACTTCCACCACCTGTGCGAGCTGGAGAGGTTAAGTTCTGCCAGCTTGCAATCCTAATTTAGGCTGACAGACAGAGTCCCAGTTGAAAACTGGTTTGATCTCGATCTGCTGCTGATGGAAACCTGGCATTAGAAAGGGACACTAGTCATGTGCCCAGCCCTGAATTATTGAAATGACCAGGCGACAGCTCTCAGACTCCTGCTAAAACCTACTCTGAAATGATTGCCCTTATCACAGCATAACTAAGTCTCACCTGAGTCTTCAGGCTTATTGATAGGCATTGGTCATCACCGACCCCTTCCTCGCCTACACTCGGCACACCTACTATGACACGCTCCAGTCGCTTCTTCCTCTGCAACATAAGCAGAATTTGCCCCTTCCTCACCAACTAACAACTCAAACTCTGCTGCTCGCCTTGTCTTTTCCCTTCCTCATTTCTCTCACATGCCTACACTCCCTCCGCTGGCTCCCTATTGCCGCTTGCATCCAGTTCAAAACTCTTGTTTATTGCTGTCTCGACCTTTCTGCTCCCTCCTATCTCCAGACTATTATTTCTCCCTACATCCTCTCTTGCTCTCTCCAATCCTCTGCCACTGGCGTATATGCTGTACCCCCCCCCCTCCGCACCCCCGCTTTCAAACTGCTCCTTCTCCACCGTCAGTGTGGAACAACCTACCCATGGATACGAGGATTGCTCAGTCCCCGACCGCCTTCCTGCGCCTCCTCAAAGCACACCTGCAGCATCTGGAAACCTTTGACAGCACTGGACTATATGGCACAATAGTATCAGTATTTGCATCACCTTGTGGCACAGTTAAATGCAAATACTCTTTGCTGTATTCTACTACTGTTCTCAATTATAACTATTTCTGTATCCTGCACTTGATTTTACTCTTAAAGGTAACCGTATTCACATTTTTTTGAAATTGCCCTTAATTGTAATAGTTCTTATCCATTTATTGCACTTACTACTTGTCTTAATGGATTTTACTCTCATAAGCAATTATTTTTAACTCTAATGGCTCTTAGTCAAAATCACTCTTAAACACAATTATTTGGTGTATTTTTTCTTGGTTGAATTTGCTCCTTTTTACTACTGATTTTATTGTATTTTATAACTGCTGTTATCTGTAATCTGATATTTTGTAACAACTTAGTTGCCCTGGATGAGGGTGCCTGCTAAGATTATAACAATAATAAAAATATAAGGGTTGTGCCCTTTGAAGCAGAGAATGTTGTATAGAGGTTTAACAGAGGGGGCAGAAATGACAGTTATACTCCCCTTGTGGTCACATCATACATTTCAGAAATTTACGTTTTTGAAGCAGCCCCCATGATTTGAAATGAGTTTGTAAACCTGGTAATAAGCAGAATAAGCAATGAGGGACTATAGTAAGAAGCAATAGAAAAGTCCAATCTGCCATACAAGTGCAGTGGCATTATTTGCTCTGGATTTGTTTGCAGCAGTGATGTAATGTCTGTCTTCTTTAGTTGCTGCGACAGAGTTGATATTTTTAAGCACAGTACAATGAGCTTAATGGCCCGTACACTTGTAATTCGTTTTTGCCATTAATAGGTCCTCCATTTGAAGCAGTTTGATATTTTAAGAAAGTCTATGCTTTTATGATATCATTGAAGTATTTTTTTATGAAGATGTGCACTCATGTGGCTAGAATTCTTTGGGGAAATTCAGATAAATTAACTATTACATCATTTGGAGGATTAAAACATTCAGAAGGAAGCTAAGTTAAAAAAAGAAAATGTACCATACGTGCCAGGGATATTCGGGACAGAAATGGACAGAGTTTGGAAGAAATGTTTTAGGTATCAACGCAACTGTCCCAGTTCTTTGAATGCCATTCTAGTCAATGTTCTTTACAGATCTAGGCAGTTAAACACATGCAAAACCAAATCAGCAATCTTCTTGTTCATGTTTCTCTCTTGTAAACGAAGATGGATCTTCATGAAACTTAGCATACTGATATAAACTACTGAGTTTCTTTGTAAAACTTAATTACATTAGTTAGAAGCTAATTCCTTTATCCCTTTATAACCTGGCTGTGTTTGTACATGTGAAATGTTTTTGGTCAGATAGAATACTTTACCACTCTTTGTACAGCTGTATACTGTATTTAGAATCAGGCTTCCAAAGCCAGTATTATGTGTTGCCAGCCAATTCAGTTTTGTGTTTGGCTATTGAATTTAATCTTTTTATAGAGTTAATTCTAGCAAAATAATTGCATGGGGGGAGAAATAGCTTTTGAGGCTATTGCAAAGATTGTGCATTAGAGTAAACTTGAAGAAACAGGTTTGTAGGATGGCATATTCAAGTTTCTGTGCCAGACTGTGAGCAAAGCCATTTTATTTTGAACCTAAAATGGATCCCAACAACAGGGTATCCCAAGGTTCACATTCCAGAGGCGCCTCTCGAAGTCTCTATACTCCTTTTAAAATTTAACAACCTTAGGAAATCTTCCAAAGTCTGACTGATCGGTCAGAAATTTTATGAGCTTTTACAGAGGTATAAAAGTTGGTTTCCAGTTTTGTTAGCCGAATATGACATAATTTAAACTTATTTTAGTTTGTCTATATTTACAAAATATTGTCCTTAATAAGTAAGGGTCGGACTGCTCATTATGACCAGTCGGTTTCAACTTTCTTTCTTTTTATGGGTGTCCAGATTTGAACTGTGATTCTAGTCAGAAACGGAATTTTGTCTAAAGAGAAAAGGAAATACCAGTTTGTTTTGAAAGGACAGACCTGAGAAGCTGTGAGGCGGTGTGCAGTTGCCAAGATAAGCATTCATTTCAAAGACATTTAAATTCCTCTTTTGTTCCTTTGGCTGAAATTGACTCTTATGCGAACTGTAAATTTTGGAAAAAGTCAAATTGGCAGGGTTTTTTGTAGAAAAATTAAGCTGTTAAAACTTCATAAAACTGTGTACTATCCAGATGAGCTAGGTCTTGGCACTCTTGTGTTTAAGTGTCTGCAAACCATTTGTTTTATTTTTTATGGACAAGAAAAAGGTTTAAATGAATGGAAATTACAAATAAATGTGAAAAGCGTAACTAAAAAAATAAAATAATAAAAAAAGATCTGGTGCTGAAAATGAACAGCATGTACAGTGTTTAAAATAATGAGACAATTAAGTGGTAACCTGAAAATTAATCTGAATTTTCCTGGCTACCAATGACATCTGCAAAAAAAAAAAAAAAAAAAAAAAAAAAAAAAGCATATGCTTGCTAAATGTTTTTGTGCACTCCTTTTTTTCAAATTGTAATTAAACCAGCACAAACACTTAGAGGTCCTCTTAATCTTGTACTACATTATTCTATCTGAAGCAGATTTGCCAATCTGTTACTGTTGCAAATGCTAAATAGATTGTATGAAATCAACAGTTTTCTGTGTTTTACCCCGGCTTTCATACTCTCCTTTTAATAATTCGATTGATACCTGTTAAGCCATTTGTGTGTCTCAATCACAACTGAGAAATGTCTTAATACTAAAATGTATTTAATGTATGCTTTTTTCTGTGGGGGGGGGGGGGGGGATTCACAAAACCAGTGTCCAGAAGGTTTGCAGTCTGTGCCCCGAAGACATTCTGCTACACTGGTTTTAATAGTTAGCCATATCCTTTTTTTAATTTTTTTTTAAATTTTTTAATTTTTTTACATTAACCCCACGTTTCTACTAACAGTGAGCATGCTGAAGGTAGGTTCCTCTGTATATAAATGAACAGAATACGCATCTGCCCATTTTCCTTCAGCTGCGGGCTATTTAAGAGTAAAGATAAATATGCTTTCTTTTGTGGTTGCCTGTTCTCTCGGCTGTAGCTTGTGCCAGTTAAACTCTTAATTAAAACCATTTGCAGATGCGTGAAACCTAGCTATTGGATAGACATGTGTTTTCATTTCTTTTAGAAATTCCCAATTTCAGTAACACTCTTATCTATAAGGACATCCTAAATTAACGAAGGCACATGAAGCTTAGATACCTGTGAAGACTTTTAAAGGAAATAAATGACTTCAGTAAACGGGCAGAAGAACATTTTGTCCCGGGGCTTCAGATGGAGTTTATCAAGGCAACTAACATTTTTGGGAATAGCATTTCAATAGCTAAGGGTTTCCCTGGCAAAAAGTGTGCTTTTAAGCTTATTGTGGTCAAAGGGTATGTGCCACAAATGCGACGGTAAAATAGAAAGCGTAATACATCGATGTGAAAGTTAATAATAAACAGTGCAAATGTTGAGCAATATCGCATCTGCAGTCCTTTATACTATAGTCTGCAATTGCATCCATGCATTGTTAAAATATGAATGTGCCTGTTGGGTTTGATGTCAATATTTAAGGCTGAAGATAGCAGGGAGGGAGATCTGTATTGACTTTGCTGACGTGTTCATGAATCTGCAGGAGGAGAGCAGCAGTCTTCCAATACCCTCCTTACGGTCATGGCAGTGACATGGAGAGGTGGGAGAGAGGGTGTGTGGCTTTCCCTCTCTCTGAGTGGCTGAGAGGCGGGTATTGGGATTGTCAGCCCTATAAAATAACACTCTGCTGTTCCCTTGGGTCTGCCCTTTTAGACATGCTGAGCGTGCGGAAGCGCTGGTCCAGGACCGAGAACGGCCGGGAAAGAGAAACCTGAATGAAAGAGAAACATACGGGTAGCGGGGAAACCTTGGGCAGATCCCCCAAAGTATTGTGTTTAGCAGGCTGAGGGAGCCAGGAGTGTACATCGATGACCCAAGTCATGCGGGTAGCAACGATTGGGGTAACGCTGCTGAGTACAGCACCTTTTATTTGTAGTTTTTATTACTGTGTTTTTTTTCCCATTTTCTTTCACCTTTTGTTTTCATTATTATTTTAAGTACCTGCGAGTGCGCCTGACTTTGGATTGTTTACCAGCATTGGTATTCCCGTGGTCCTGTCTATCATCACTGATAGTCAGGCCACAGACAACAGCGCCCTCTGTAGGCTAAAACAAATCATTGCACCAGAGCAACTATTAATAAAACTGGGCACCTGTGCGGTGTTTCGAGTACATCTGTCTCCCATTTGTCAGTGAATCACCCACCACCCTTCCACACTGCTACATTGACAGTTATTTGTAAATGCATAAGACTCTCTGATTTATATAAACTAAACACAATCTTATAATGAGGGGCCTTCTCATGAAAAATATAAAAACAAATAAAAGATAATAAAGCGTACTTCACAATTACAACAGATATTACCAAATACAGGTTTCCAGCAAGACAGAAATATTTAACCAGGTTATTTGTGCACCTGTTGTGTAGAGTATTGTGTCTTTTTACTTTAGTCAGTAAGTCTGCTTTAGTCTGTAAATCTACAGGTAACTTGCATTAGAAAACTAATAATAAAAATGACTCAAACATTGCTTCGACAATATAAGTGTACAAAAAAAAAGCCTCTATTTTTTAAAGGAGACATCTTTTTTGGGAATCTTTTTTAACAGATGTATTTATAAGGAAGACCATTTTTAATTTTCTGTTGATTTACACTTTGGTGGACTGGTAATTTGTTAAAAAAAAAAAAAAAAAAAAAAAAAAAAAAAAAAAAAAATTATAAAATGTGTGTCTTAAATAAAAAATAAACTAAATTAGACCTCCAGTATTCTCAGTAACAGATATTTACTTGAACTGCCACCTCACTATATATTCTCTGTGCACCACATGAGCCCACATAGTCTGGAAATGAATGAAATTGGCTTAGATGGATTCATAGTGAAAAAAGTGAAAACTGTTACAAAAGTCTACTTATGAGAATGTTGACTTGCTAATGAAAGAGGGGACAACATTGGGTTTAAAGAAAAAATGATATTTTTCCACATCGCATGTGGTGTTCATTACATCTTTGTTTAACATCCATTTTGATTCCTCTTGGTTTGGAAATGCAATATGCAGAGGTAATGTCTGCACCCAGCCAGGACAAGAACACATTCCAGTCCACTTCGCCTGGCAGGAAGTCATTGGCACCACCAAGGTTTTTTGCTATTATGTTACTTCTCTCCAGTCTTGTGGAGCATCGTGTACTGTAGCAATGGAAAGCCTTGCCTCTTTGGAATATGTGTATAATTACCCTAGGCAGTCCTGTCCTGTAGGTTAGAGCTTGTGAAATCCTGCCAGCTACTGAACCTCTGGCAGATCATTCATGACATCTCGTTCTGAAATGCCAATTTAGAGGAAACTGCTGTGTTCACCTCATTATTTCTTTAGGTCTGCCTGGTTCTACTTTTCAATTTTTCCGTGGCTTCGTTCGAGATCTTGCTGGGAGGATGATAAAGAAAAAACCTTTGTGATAAGCAAGGGGGGAAAGTGGCGCCAGTGTGGAATGTAGGCCCCTGTGCTTTCCTGAGACACTGTCTCTCCGAAGTGAAGCACGCTATGATAGAAAGCTGCCTGTCGACTGTGGCTTTCCCTCACCAAAAGGTCACAGTAACTGACTTCATTAAAGGGGTAATGTCAACAGACCTTCGAAACTAGACACTGCCCTGGCTTATTTGCGCAGTTAATTAAAGAACATTCAGGCCTGTCAAACAATCACAACTAAAGAGATCCTTGGGCTAATATGATGATAGTGAATACTGTGCAGGTCAAAGGTTGATATGTAATGACTTTGACCCTGTATAAAAAATAAACACATATATCATTAACTTTTCTACTACATGCCTAGAACTAGAAACCAGATATGAGTTTTTAACCCTTAACATAATAGAACTATGTTTATTAAAACCTCTAAGAAAAAAACACTTTTTTAATATATGGTAAAAAAGTATGATCCTTATATTTTTCATATATAGAAATTTCCCCTTATATATATATTTTAAATATATCCCATCTATTTTAAATATATTTTAGTCTGTAATCCATATTTTTCTTTTATGTTGAATATATATTGCACCATATATTTCCATTACTCTGTAATCCATATAAAATAAATATATGGATTACTGGCTTAAATATATTTTAAATATATCTATATATTTTAAATATATCCTATATATTTTAAATATATAAAGAAGGGGGCAATTTCTATACATGAAAAGTATAAGGATCATACTTTTCTACCATGTATTAAAAATGTTTGTTCTAGAAGTGAATCTATGGGGATTAGGTGATTTACAGCCAGTTTACCCATTTCACTTGATTAGGTTCTCATTCCACTGGGTTTGCGTTTTGCACAGCAGACAACATTCCATCAATAAAATGACTGGCTCCATGAAAGCCAGTCTGTAACAAAATGGTTGATTTTACCAAGGCTTGCTAATCTAACTGAATTAAATTAGAATTAAAAGTATAAATGCAAAACTGTTGCATATTTATTTTTGAAAAATCCTCCAAGGTAGCAAATCTGCCAAATGTAATAGTGGTGTTTTTGATTGACATATAGTGATGTAATTTCCTCCCAGCCCTGATTCTGACTTTAGAATTCAGGCCAGCCTGAAGAGTGAAATCAGATTGTTGAATTTGAAAAACATGGAAAGGGGGGGGGGGGTGAGGCAGCTTGAGCAGAGCATGTACCCAGGTTATGTGTAGCATTGAAACGTGGTACTACAGGATGCACCATGAACCCTGATAGCAGAGAAAGAGAGAGAGGGGGGAGGATGTGGAGACCACTTAAATCCTGACCTGAACACGCCTGCCTGCCATTCAGTCCTGTGTCTATCTCGAGCAGAGGAGTAGAGGTCACCCCATGAACCCTCACGTCTGCAAAAGACAGAGATTGAGTCCCTCAATTCTGACCTGGACATCCTCTGTTTGCTATTCAGTGCTGGCCATCTCACAAGTATATCCATAATGACCAAATGATGACTTTTTTGTTTCCATTTTTGTGATTTTACTATTATGTAATTCTTCAAAACGGAATACACATAATGGCATGTCTGGCACAAGACACATATTTTTGTTAAGGTATTTTATATCATTTCCAAATCACTAATGCTAAAGGGTGGTCTTTTAAATCTTTTTTTTGACAGCCTTTGACAGCATTAAAAGAGAGACTAAGTTGTGCTCTGCCCAAAGCTGCAAATGATTGAGAGAAGGTACAGCTTTCCTTTGATATTCCTATTAAAAAAAAAAAAACAGTCTGTGATCAAAACCAGAAAGGTTTAATGTGGGTCATGGAAAAAGCTAATACACATTGCCAAAGATTGGGAGACAACGACAGACAAAAGGATCTCCAATCCAGGTCCAGGTCTCTCAGTATTTCACACAAAAGCTGTTGGAAGAAGGAGAAAATTAGTGTTTAATATGTCTCACTTTTGGGGTGGAAACAATTGTGAAGTTTTCGTTAGTAAAATTCAAGTCCATTCAAGTTCTTATTCCTGTGATTAGACTTAAACTTTGTTTAACACTCCTTTAAACAATGGGCAAACTTGTTAATTGCAAGATTGTAAGTAGAAGTCACAAGTGATAACACCTACTGTTGCTATGGACTGTTAAAGGAAAGCAGAGGCTGGTATCTCAACAGTTGGTTTCCCTCAAACTGAAAACTTAACAGCGCATGGTTTCCCATCACGTTCAGATGCTAATCATTGGCTCAGTTTCCACTAAAGAGCGTGATTTGTGTTCCTTATCCATCTGATTAGAAGATGAGTGATACACTGTTTGCTTTCCAGATTATGCATCTGATCAAGACATGCTGTGTGTGATGTTCCAAAATTACTGGTTGTTTTAGTGGTAGATATAACTGCACTGAATCATCTTAATGTGTCTGCTAGGTGTTTAAATTGTTTTAAAGGGATACATGCTCCATGACTAGTGCTTCTAATTTATTCAGGTAGGGGAAATCTCATGCATGACCTGTAGATTCATTACTTTTTTTCCATCCTTGTGAAACCAGTAGTTTGTACAATCTTGGATACTGAAACACCTGTCAACTGAGCACCCACCATCTGTTCTCGTTCGAAGTGTGTCAGATCAGCTGAAACTGGAAAAAGCAGCTTTTATATATTACACAATACATGATGTGCCATAGGACACTAGTCCTTTTAAGTTACTAATACAATTTCAGAGAAATCCTGTTATTAATGCTTTTCCAAGAACAGTGGCTTGAAACCTGGTTCCAGGAGACTGGGAGATCTTGTTTGAAGCAACTTTGCTGTATCAAACTCTAGGTCTTCCCTGGTGTGCCATGCAGTGGCCTGAAACCTACTCTCCTGAAACCAAATTCCAAGCCACAAAGTGGCTTTGTGTTCCCTCAGCTTTAGATCAGTCAAGGAACAAACAAAACGTGTCGTTATAGGTAGGTGGTTTTACTATTGAAGGGACATAACAATTTCTGTAAGAAATGTAACACACCATGGGCCTGATTTTTCATGACTGAGCAAACTTAACGCTAAAACACTTTTTAAAATCCAATCCTGTGCAGACATAAAGCACTTTGCCCTTATGTTTGAGTTTACCGCCTTTACCAGTAGTGTATGTGAGTTACATTGTGATGCGTCCAAGTTTTCAGAAAGAAGGGTTTAAAAAATATTGAGGTTTACAGCTTATTGGAGAAGTGAGAAGAGGAGTTTTAATGGGATGGAGCTGGTGGCCTCAGTAACGAAGGTGATTTTACATTGTTACCAATAGGAGCAAATTGGGACAGACCGACTCCTCCCGCTCAGGCCGTGGACGCACCGACTCCTCCCGCTCGGGCTCCTTCCCCTCGAGCTGTGGACGTTCGGCCTCCTCCTCTCTGGATTCTGGGAGCGGCAGCTCCCCCTCGTCTCTGGACTCTGGGAGCGGCAGCTGTTCCCCCTCTCTGGGCGACGGCAGCGGCTCCCCCCTCTCTGGGCGACGGCAGCGGCCCCACCCCCATTTCTGCAAGGTGTGGGATCTCCCCCATGTCTATCGCCAGGTATGCCAGGACCATGATGAATATTTCCTGGAGGGACCCCAGGTGATGCTCTCCCTCCCACTCCTTCCCATCTCGTTGCCACAGCATGTTGATGGCGACGGGAAGGTCGTGGGAGAGGTCCGCTTCGGGGTGCACCAACCACTTCCAGATCTCCCGTGATGGTGGTGAAGGTGGTGCTGGTGGGGTGGCTGCCGAGGATGGGGTTGGTGGTTGCTCCTGGTCTCGGTTGTGGGGGCATCCTGCCCAGTTGTGGCTGTCCTCCTCACAATGCCCACACCAGTTAGCAATTGGCCCATCCAGACATGACCTCCACCGGTGGTCATCCTTCCCGCACCAGGTGCACCACGGGAACAAGCTCGCTGGGTCCTCCCACAGGGTTTGGGTTGGTGACGGCAATGGCTGCTGTGGCTGCTGCTGCTGCTTCCGCTGCTTTTTGCCCATTCTTCTCTCCGAAAAGAAGTATCTCCAAAAATTAAAAAAATACAAAAAAAGAAATTCAAAAATTCAAAAAAATTCCATAAAAGAAAAAAATAAAAATACTGCTCTGAGCCTGTAGGTGGCACTATCCCATTGCTGACACCAAGTGTGACAGGCTGGCGAGTGGATTGAGGCTCAGAGACAGAGTAAAGGAAAAATAAAGTTCTTTATGAAACAAAAATAGTCAAACAAACATGCACAAGGGCCAAACAGATAGAGGTTCAAAAATAAATAATCCAAAATGAATTTACAAGAATAAATGGTCAAATTCCAGGTCTTCCTTTAATTCTAAACAACTCTCCAACATAAAAGCAAACTCCCAAACAAAAGACCACACCCCAAATAGAAAACACACACACTACTGCCAGCCAGGGCCTCTCCCCTGGCTTTTATCCCCTGTGGCTGGAGCCCAATTAATCAATAATTACTCAATTAGAGCTCCAGCCACATTCTCACATGTTTTTCTGGCAGGGAGAATTTTAATCCCCTCCCTGCCAGTTCCAAACATAGTCATATAGACTGGGAGTTCCCCATCACAGTGTCTAATTTGTGTTTTGTGAAAATAAACATTGGTACTTGTTCAATAAGGGAAAGGTTATTAGAATACTCTACTTGCAGTTATGAAATTGCTTTTTTCAAAGTAAGGTGACTGAAAACAAGGCCTGCATGTGACATCTATAATAACCACAGCTCATTTTCTAACCCCCTCATAGTACTTAAAATAACAGAATTTGCTTACATTTCCCTATCAGATATTATAATCACTGGGTACAATGTGAATATTTGATCTACCACCTGAGCGCATGTCCTAGGCTTCTGAGAATTGGATCGGATGGGATATGATGTAGTGGAGCTGCTTGTATGGGCTTATGTCAGTCTTGCAGTTACATATTACAGTTAGCATTATATTTTCAGAATGTTAGGTGAAAGTAAAAACAGTTGCTGTGTGCATTGTGGTCTAGGCAAATTTGTCATGTGGTCTTACTCTACTACAGAAACACCTGTGTGCAGATCCTGATTTATCTATGTATTTCACATATAAATATGGTGTACTGTATAATGCCCAATTGCAAGTTTTTTTTTTTTTTTACAATACTTTTTTCTTTACCAATTCTTTACCAGTTTTATTTATTTATTTTTTGAGTAGACACAACCATTGTTTAAATGTTACCATTTAGTTTTCTGCAGATGGTTTACTGGTAATAAGTTGCAACGTTCTTGGCGTTATGGTTCTTCTTTGAACAAAATCATTACTGCCTCTTGTCTAGTTTGCTTTCTCATGCTTTGCTTGTTGTTTATACCAGTACTTTTATATGTAGCTGTTTCAACGACAAAGATTGAAAGCTGCTGCTGGTCCCTGGTATCTAACTGGATTTTGTGCTGTTACTCAAACTCACTCTAGTGGTCTAAATGCATCCAGATTGAAATTCTTACTCCAATGATCGAACTGCAATCAGATGTGCATATGTGACTAATAAGAGCCTGGGAGCGTGTTGGAGGTGTAACTCAATTCCCTGTCCAGGACTGGACTTAAACAATAAATTGCTTAGCTGGGATTCCTCTGACATTTACTTTTTTTTTTTTTTCCTAGGCTTTGATGCGCCTCCAAAAAAGTGTAGGCAGCTTTTTGATTAAAAGCTTCTAAATCAAAACCTACATGTTGAAGAACTGTAGCAGTGTTGTGTTTGCTTTACCCTCAGATATCACAATGTGACTGGACATTCGGTCACGCTTTATTTTAAGGGGCGCCTATTAACTATTAACAAACTATTAGTAAATACATTAATAAACATTAGTTATTAGTTAGTTAACAGTTAATAGACTATTTGTTTCTTTTATTAATAAACATTGGTTACCAGTTAGTTATCATTTAAGACTATTTGTTACTTGTATTTATAAACATTAGTAACTAGTCTGTTAACATTTTGCTAATAGTTAATATAATATTTGTCACTTGTATTAATAGACATTAGTTACCAGCATGTTAAGTTTGACTGTTAATAGACTGTTTGTCAGTTGATAAATCAATGAATAAATGGACCTACTTTGATGTAAACTTATAGAGTAAATGTTGTGGTAGGACTTAGGAGTAAGCCCATAAATAAATCAGTATTAACTATTAACAAACTAGTAATAAATATATTAATAAACACCAGTTACTAGCCTGTTAACAGTTACTAGGATATTGTTAATAACCATGTTTATAAAGAGTTAGTTAATAGTGAATAGGGCCTTAAAATAAAGTGAACCACATTTTCATTTGTTAACAGGCTGTTAAGCATTGGAAGCATGGTTGTAAGCACATTAATAAAGCGAGTCAATAGATACAAGTTAACTCTTTAGGAATCTAAGTCTAAAATAACAAACTAAGTTCAAACAGGAAGACTAATTACAATCCCTACCATGGGTCCCCTTTATAGACTTACCTTCAAACCCTTGACTAATGCCACCCATGTCTTCATAATGCTGTCTATTAGTAGTCT
Source organism: Polyodon spathula (assembly GCF_017654505.1). Lineage (NCBI taxonomy): Eukaryota > Metazoa > Chordata > Actinopteri > Acipenseriformes > Polyodontidae > Polyodon > Polyodon spathula. The sequence goes on from NC_054550.1 coordinate 20,824,392, forward strand.
GCATAGTTTATAAACTGTTTACCAACATAGCTATCAACTATCAATACATGTAACTAATTAATAATCATATTTATAAAGGGTTAGTTAAGAGTGAGTAGGCCATTAAAATAAAGTGAACCACATTTTCATTTGTTAATAGGTTGTTAAGCATTTGAAGCATGGTTGTAAGCACATTAATAAAACAAATAAAGAACAGGAAAATAAATCTACTAAAGACAAGGCATCACTTTAGTTTAAAAATTACTTTATTTCCCACAATCAGAACATCAAGCAAAACCAACTTTGTCAAACTTTGAAACCCACCAATGAAGACATCTTATCAATTACTTATTCACTCGATTTCACTTTTAAAACTGCATAAAAGCAACATTTCAAAAATACTTTTACAGTGATGTACCTATGGTCACCCTAGATATTGGAAACGATAGTGTGCATTTGAAAAAGCGAACACTGGAACATATGCCTTGGTAGGGTTTTTTTAATTTTATTTTTATAACGGTTAACATTTACATTTTTTAACACATGTATGGTCATTTTTATAGCCATGTGTTGCTACAAGTGTTTAAGTAAGGTGTATGGTTTTATTTTTTTTATTTTTATTTTTTAAAAGTTAAACTTTTAAATTGCAGTCTTCTATTGTTTCTAAGATGGCTTTGCATGTGTTTTTCAGAACTGCATGCATTTATCAGCGGTTGGAAGAATGATGGGAAATACAGTTCTGAGAAATACATGAGAAGCCATCTTGGAACTATTTTATATACAGAGACAGAGAGGCCTGATATTTAAAAGTCAAAAAAGTGGTCAAGATATAAAAAAATAAAATAAACTATACACACGCCTTAAAATAGCACACAGTTGTAGCAATACACAAAATAAACACCTTTTGTTGTCCTTTAAGCATGAATTTAAGCATTTGCTGATTTAAACAATTTTTTAAAATGATTACTATTTGACAGTATGTGTATAACTGTATTATGCAGTATTAAACAAGAACATAAGGACACAACTTTAATAACTGTTAGAAACACACACACACACATATACAATATATATATATATATATATATATATATATATATATATATATATATATATATATATATATATATATATATATATATATATATATATATATACAGTGCCTTGCAAAAGTATTCAGACCCCTGACTAATTCTCTCATATTACTGAATTACAAATGGTACACTGAAATTTCGTTCTGTTCGATATTTTATTTTAAAACACTTAAATTCAAAATTCTTCTTGGCAGATTTGCTCCAGCTTGTTCAGGTTGGTTGGACGACGTTTGTGGACCGCAATTTTCAAATAGTGCCACAGATTCTCAATGGGATTGAGATCAGGACTTTGACTGGGCCACTGTAGGACATTCACCTTTTTGTTCTTGAGCCACTCCAGTGTTGCTTTGGCGTTGTGTTTGGGATCATTGTCCTGCTGAAAGGTGAATTTCCTCCCAAGCTTCAGTTTTTTAGCAGACTGAAGCAGATTGTCTTGCAGTATTTTCCTGTATTTTGCTCCATCCATTCTTCCTTCGATTGTAACAAGATGCCCAGTCCCTGCTGATGAGAAGCATCCCCACAGCATGATGCTGCCACCACCATACTTCACTGTAGGGATGGTGTGTCTTGAGGCATGGGCAGTGTTAGGTTTGTGCCACACATAGCGCTTTGAGTTTTGGCCAAAAAGCTCTATCTTGGTCTCATCTGACCACAAAACCTTTTCCCACATCGCAGCTGGGTCACTCTCATGCTTTCTGGCAAATTCCAGACGTGCTTTCAGATGGTACTTTTTGAGTAACAGCTTCTTTCTTGCCACCCTCCCATACAGGCCTGTGTTATGCAGAGCTCTTGATATGGTTGACTGGTGCACCATTACTCCACTCCCAGCCACTGAACTCTGTAGCTCCTTCAAAGTGATTGTTGGCCTCTCTGTGGCATCTCTCACAAGTCTCCTTCTTGTTTGAGTGCTGAGTTTTGAGGGACAGCCTTTTCTTGGCAGTGCCTGGGTGGTGTGATGCAGCTTCCACTTCCTGATTATTGATCCAACTGTGCTCACTGGGATATCCAAACACTTGGATATTATTTTGTACCCTTTCCCTAATTTATGCATTTGTATTACTTTATCTCTAACTTCTGTAGAATGCTCTTTGGTCTTCATTTTCCTTCAGATTCACAGCCTTACCAATGATCCTTCAACAGTGGGGGTTTTATCCAGAAAATGTGACAGCAACTTTAATGGTTCACAGGTGGAGGCCAATGGTAAGGTAATTGTGTCCTCGTTAGGGCAATTTCTTTCATAGGTGCAAACTGTGAGCTTCCACAGCACAGGGGTTGAATACTTATGCAAGCAAGATATTTCAGTTTTTTTATTTTTCTTAAAAATATTTCCTAACATAAAACCAATGTCACCTTACAATAATTTATTTTGAGTAAGTGTTTTAAAATAAAACATTGAACAGAATGAAATTTCAATGTACCATTTGTAATTCAGTAATATGAGAGAATTGGTCAGGGGTCTGAATACTTTTGCAAGGCACTGTGTGTGTGTGTGTGTGTGTGTGTGTGTGTGTGTGTGTGTGTGTGTGTGTATATATATATATATATATATATATATATATATATATATATATATATATATATATATATATATAGCATGTTTGGAACATAATTTTAAGTTTGTAGCCAAAAAATAAATTGTTGTAATAAAATCTTAATTGTGAAGGTCATTAATATTAATACCCCAAGTGGTTTTACGGACATGAGAATGATCAGTAAATACAGGAACACATTTGTTACGCGAAAACATCCTTCTATTCATGTTCCCGAAGCTAAGTGCAGCTTCTAGCTCACAGCCTCTTGTTGCAGTAAATGCTTTTATACACCTTTTCAGGGTGTGTATTCCTAAGTGAATTGTTTGGAACTGGAAAAAGTCAATAGAACAAATGTTTCAGTTGTTACATGTGTTGTGTTTATTTTATTTATTAAAAAAAAAATAGCTTTCAAAAAAGAAATAGTTATTATTATCATTGTTGTTGTTCTTCTAGCAAAAATGAATTTAGTTTATAAGGTTGGTCACAACAAAAATATATTGGTCTCAGTCTTGGTCTCGGTACGTTTGGTCTCGGCCTCGGTACGTTTGGTCTCGGTACGTTTGGTTTCGGTACGTTTGGTCTCGGACTCTGTACGTTTGGTCTTGTTACGTTTGGTCTTGGTCTCTCTACGTTTGGTCTCGGTATCTGTATGTTTGGTCTCGGTACTTTTTGGTCTTGGTATCTGTACGTTTGGTCTCAGTATTGGTCTCGGTCTTGGTCTTGGTCTCGTTACGTTTGGTCGTGACTACCTCTCTGTCTCTTACACAGTAGAAGGGGGGTCTGAAGTAAAGTTATTTTTGAATGTCTCTTTATGGACAAATCCATTGTCTGAAGAAGAACAAAACATCTTGGTAGCAATGGCTAAAGATCTAAAGATCTTTTTTTTAGCTTTAGATGAATGTCAAAAACACAGTTAACAGGAAACACTTTATTGATAATATCACGATAAATAATTATTGTTCCAACACTAGTAGCAGTTTATGCCTGCTTTAATCGTCGGACTTATCTCCAGTGATTTTTGCCTGTGCTTCTGTGGAGTCGGACAAATAATGTCCCCTCATTGGTGACTTCCTGTGCTGCTGTTTCACGAGTGTACTGGTTCTGCTTTTTCCCCTGGCATTAGATTCCACATGCTTTTTATCAATCACAATTAAACACAATCAAGATTTATTAGCATGAACAATAAAGCCACATGGAAAGTCACTCTAAGATGTTTTTCAATGTATTTAAGGATTTCCTCCTCGGTTTTGGTTATGACTTGAAGGACCCAGAACGCAAACTTGGATTGGAAAGAACCTAATTCAGCGAGCATGACAGAGGTGTTCATCACTTTCTTTTCTTTGAAGTTGTAACCAATTAGATTTAACCAGTCAGACTGTCTGTTAAATAAAATAAAACAATTTATATCTTGTCCAGTAAATTTGGATTTGGGTATTATTTCAGCTCATAACAGCAGAAACATTCCGTTTTATATAAAATAACACACTAGGATTTTCCAGTCTTAAAATTAATGTGCCCATTTTATGTTGTGATTGTTCTGACTTAGCTGGATATTTTTACAGGATGGCTCTTAACTGACTTGGCCACTTTTTGTTGGTGGAAAAACCATTCGCCACAGAGCAATGAAACTCAGCCTGTGAAAGCACCACGTATTGGCCTTCAAGAATCAAGCACTGCCACTGTGAGTCATAAGGGTGTTGTTACAGATGTCCATAAGTGTTTTTGCATTCATTTCTAAACAGCCACCATTCTCCATCCTTGGGGATAACTATGCAACTGAACACTCTTGATGGACTCTGTCCTTCAGTTTGCTTTTCTTTTCTATATTATACTTTTCTGACTTGGAAAACTTGGTTGTACTTCTGGAAGGAGAATCCGCTCAATAATCAACACATCATACCCAAGCTACATAAAAACTCAGTCTGGCTTTCATTCAGTCACATGCGGTGAGGCTAAACAGGGAGACAGTTATCTTTAGAGCCTGGAGGAAGGGTTACACTCAGCCATGGATTCCCTAAGATTTCTTCGTACCAGCGAGTTGGGGGGTTTTCCTTACCTGAGTGTTGAGTGGTTCGTATTTAGTTTCTGCATGGTGCATGGCATTGCGCCACTGCAGTTGTTGTGTTAAACATTCTTTATCTTTATTTTATCCAGTCCTGCTTTGGTGGCTTTGTCTTTTGGGGGGGGAGGTGGCCCTATGAGTCACTTCCTATCTGCGGCACTAGACTACATGATGTCATTGAATATTCGCTATCCGGCCAGCACTGTAGATAGCTGTCAGCATCCATGGTCAAGATCTCCTGCCAAATTCGTCATCCGTTATTAATTTGTCTGCTCAATTGTAATTGAAATCACCCACATGGCAGGTTGTCCTTCCTGAATCTATACTGATGCGTTTTACATTTTATATATTTCGTTATCACTCACAACCACTGGTTGAAACGAGGGAGGGCCTAGGAGATCCAGCCCCTCAAGCAAAGAAAAATGTTAAAGAGTGACCCCTATTTATATGGAACAAGGGGCCATCTCAGTGCACTCATTTTTATATCCAACAATGGGCCACCTATGGAGCAGTGGAATCCACTATCATAAGTGAAGTCATGGACAGCACAAAACAGAAGAGCTGCAGCTGCAACTGCTTGCATGTCCAGAAAGCACAAATAGGAGGCATCACCACAAGCTCCTCTGTGGGCATTTCTGTGAATATGTTTGAAAGATTCATGACATGTCTCACTGCATGTCCCCCACTTTCCTGCTCCCCGCTCCAGATGTCAATTTTAACTGCTGCTCACAACATAGGTACATATATAGGCTATGCAGGTAGGTTTCATTTGCATGGTATGTTGTACAAAGTATATTGTTGGTCTGTTATTGCTGTTGTCCTGTATCTGTTAGTTATTAAGAAATGGAAACAGACTTGGGAGCCTTAGTTATTTTTTTCTCAAATTTGTGCCTCTGAAAAAGGGTTTGCTTTCTTAATTTCTTAAATATTGAAAGCCACCAGTGCGATAGCATTTGTTATGTGACTCATTTGAAAACTGTATAGTGAAATAAAACCAATTGGGGATGTTTAACTAACGAACGTTGATTGAGACATTTTAATAATTAATGAGAAAGCTAAAACACTTTGGGTGGGGACGGTGGGGGGACGGGACACATTCTCTGTTCTGCCAACAGCAACGTCATTATTCATCTATTGAGAAAACAAATTTATGAATAAAATAAATTATAATAGTGTGCACCACCAATGCATTTCTTATATCCACAAGAAGCAGTGTTGCAGGTGGACAGGCTAATCTGATGTACTAGCTGTACTTATACAAAATGCTTTAGAGCTGTATTGAGGCCACAATGGGATGCTTTGCAATTCAGAGTTTTAAACTCTCCAGGATGTGACGACTGAAACAGAAAATTTGACAAAAATGTTAACCTAAATAACAAAAAGAATACCCCTATTTCAGACCTGTATAAAGCTGTTCTTTAATACCAGCTCAGAAATACTGCTGCAGGTTCATTCCAATATTCACATCACATTATCAAGTGTACACCATGGGCCTGATCTTCGCGCAATCCCATTGCTAAATTTGTGCCTTGCAAAAAAAATAGTGCTTTGGCACAAAATGAAAAATATTTCAAAACGGCACAAAGCAGTTGTGAGACATTGAAATATAACAGTTTTTTGAGCAATTCGCAAATCTGTTTGTGCCTCGCAAAACTGTGTGCGCATTCACTACCAATATAGCAACTGCACACAACAGCCAAGCGAGTGTGCAGAATGATGGACAGTCACCATTAGTAATGGCATTACCCGGACAAGCTGCTATCATTGGTGTCACCACAATATGTACCGATATGACAACAGACGAGACCACACAATATATTGTCCACACATACATACGGACCATTGAAATACACAATTGGCTCCATAGCTAGGTGCCGAGTTTTCAAATTAATGAACTGATAACACCACTGTTTTATTGAATGCGGACAGTATTGTATCACAAGGAAATACTACATAGATCAGCTGGCCTTTAAAGAAACCTGACAGAGCTGTATGTTTTTGAAGTAAAATAAAAAAAAGGCTTTGGGTACTGTGGATTTTTTTTTTTTCTAAATGATTTTTTTTTATATAAGTTGTGCCGTGACAAAGTCTACTGTGGTGGCACACTCTCTGAATTGTAAATGTAACGAGTTCATTCAACTGCACAGTAAACATCAATCAAGCATTTTTATATACACAATGCATAGAAATGTGTTATGTTATTCATTCTACTCACCCATTTGAACATCATGATTAAGCCCAGTTTGTAAGGTTTTGAGTGTCGCTGGAATGGATTTTTTCCGTTATGACATTTTTTTTCTTTAAGAATAATAATTAATTTTAAATATGCCCCTAAAATGTTAATTGTAGCCTACTATGATTTCTCAATAAATGAACAGTCTCTGTACAATTAGCAACATCGACATTCAGCAGACTGGACAGCTGCATAAACAGCCAGAAATTACAGTTAACAGAACTGTTTGTCCTGCCTCAGCTAACTTATGAATGGACTGCTGCGGAGAAAATACAGGTCTTTGATTGGTTGATTGTATCACCGGTCTGGCTTTAGGAAAACGTAAGCATGCCTTTCACAGCAAGAGTGCCCTGACGGTGATTGGCTCTCCGAAGTGCAGCTGCTAACCCCTACACCCATAATGCACAGCAATCTATGGAATAGCCAAATAAAGCAACAGGCCTCAAGATGGGTGTGTGACGTATCTATACAATTAATTTACAGATGTGTGACAACACACAACAAAGACAGGCAGGACCCCCCTCCCCTCTTCATCCTTCTCTCAATCTTCATTTCTATATTTTGATGGCACATGTTGGATGCGGATATGCTTGCGGAGCAGTGAAGAACACATATATCTTTATATGCAAACACACTACCGCAGTCCATCATATCAATATAATACTCAATGATAAAACACATAACTGATCCGCCCATCTGGTGTGTGTGGATGGGGGGGAGGTTGGGGTTCGGTTCTATTGTACGTTTGTATTATTGTAACCAACTCCAGAGTGGACTGTTACTCCGACACTATTTGAGCAGTTATTGGAACTAGCGCATCGCAATTATTGCGCAGATATTGGTATATTCAGACGAATTAGGGCTTTTGCACAATTTAAATTTGATTGCATATTGTGCATATTGAACGTCCACCTAGAATACATTTGAATACATCTCATGTTTCTAATTACCAATACATTACCATATGCTAATAGAACCGCATTAAAGAAACAGAAGGAATGCAGTGTGCTGGACAGAGGTGAGTGCATGTTTCCACACTCGTCTGTTGGGCATGGGAATATGCTATAAACGTCACTATGATATGAACATGTTAAATATGTTATGGAAACCAAAAAAAAAAAGAGGCTTATTGCTTGTATGTTTTTGGCACAAATTGACTATGGTGATGCAGTATATAGGTTTGTATCACCATCAACTTTAGGTAAACTGGACTCGCTATATCATGCAGCATTGAGGTACAATACAAATACAAGATTTAATACTCCTCATTGTATATTATGCGATTTGGTAGGCTGGACTTCTTTGGCTTTACGCAGGTTGAAGCACTGGTATTATTCTGGTATATAAGGCTATTCTATGTAAATTATAATACCTGATAGCTTCCCATAGTAACCATAGCTTCAGATCTCATTCTTTTTTGCATTTTAAAATTCCAAATGTATATTCTGAGGTGGTAAAGGATCCTTTGCTTATTATGCCCCATGGTCCTGGAATGAGTTCCAGTCCAAACTAAAGCTGCAGACCCAGATATCTTTATTGCAATTTAAAAGTAAACTCAATGATTTCGTGACTGAGAGTTGTAATTGTTTTAAGTAGTTGAATGACCTACTTTTGTATATTTTGATTATTATTTTAAATGTGATTTGCCTCTGTCTTAATTGTATTTTATTGTGTACTTGTTCTTGTTGTTGATTGACTTGCTGCTGCCTGCTTGGCTAGGTCTCACTCGTAAAAGAGGTTTTAATCTCAATTTGACTACAAGGATAATATATATATATATATATATATATATATATATATATATATATATATATATATATATATATATATATATATATATATATATATAAATCTATCTATCTCCTGGTATCTACTAAAAAACTAAACAAAAAAAAAAAAGGAAAATATTGCATAGTCGTCAATCAGTTTGGGGTCATACAAGTACTAATATATTTGTGCACAGTTTTTGCAAAGGCTTTGTTGGGCACAAAAGTTTTCGTCTTATATATGATAGATTATAAAACGATGACTTGTGTGTCTAGAAAAAAACTGGTTTTCTGAATAAGGTGTTTAGAAAGGATAGAATTCCAATAGTATCCTAATACTCCTATCATGTTTTCGGAATACTGGTATCCAGAATATGGAGGGATTCATTCAGAATATACCCTGTTTACATGGCATGGAATAGCTATTCAAATTCCCACTATTCCATGCTACCTACGTTTCCCATTGTTGCCTGTTTGTAGTCAGTGCTGGAATGGTAGTGTGCGCGGAGTTAACGTAGTCCTTTTACAATCCCTATTCTGCTCAACACAAACCTGGTTTTGTGCTTGGCGCATACCTTTGAATATACCAGGATCATGCATATTGTCGGCCACTCCTCCCATATTGCACGATGTATACATTTTATTTCTGCACAGCCAGAATGGATTGTGATGCGCAAAAGGACGTTTCGAATATGGCAACTTGGCACAATTTCGGCCATTTGCAATGCGTATACCCCTCTGAACAGTGCACAAACCTTTCGAAGATAGGGCCCCATGTGTTTTCCCTTGCTTGTCTATATGTAATGTTTTCACTTTTCTTTATCTCACTAAACTTTTAGGGCCTGTCTGAACTTCTCTTGTTAAAGGTAGATATATATGAATCCAAATTAACATGTATTTATACTAAAGTAATACAAAAATGACTACAAAAGATTTAGAAGTGAGTAGTTTTTCGAGACTTACGATTATACTGTAAATTTACAGACTTTATGTGAACGAAAAGACACAAAAGCGCCCGTTTTCTCATTGGAAATAGTGATATTTTGAAATTTACCTGTCCTGGTCACAAAAGCAGTTTGTGGGGAATAATAGCCATTTTCTATACTTTTGAGGCATAAGCAATTATGAAATAACACTTACTACCCAGGAACAAAAAAAAAATAATTTGTTACACGGTGTAATAGAATTAACTGTGGATAAGCCTAGCAAAGGCATAGTAAAATGCAACAATAACATACACATTTAGATTGATTTTAGATAGCTACAGATCTAAGTCAGGTACATTCTAGTGAAGAGAACTTCACTGTAATATCTCGGGACTGGTAGTTTGCAACAGTATTACAAGTTGTATTGGCAGAACTGTTCTGATTGACAAATTATGTGCAAAGAAAAACAAATTTAAAAGCCTGAAGATTGTGTTTAGTTCTAATTTGGCACCGTTTCTCTTCGCTCTTGCTTTCACTCCAGCTGGACCACAAACATTGCTTGCGTTTATCATTACCAGATACACAAGAGCAGACTTTTCAAAAGCATAAATTATACACATGAATAGCCCTGCTTTAATCATCAGCCAAATTCAGACACAGTTAATCATATTTACTAGATGCTTTCACTTATAAGATTCCAAATGAAAAAAATATGTTAAATAAAACTATAAATGAAAAACCGTTGGTGGATTCAATAATAAATAAAAAAAAAAAAAAAACTGCCCTGGTTATATTCCTGTTGTGTGAGGTATAGTAAATAAAGAACAGAGAAATTATGCTTTTATTTAATTGAATTACATTTTACAATTGTACACTGTTAGAAGTATCCTAGCGATGTCTGGAAACTGGAGAGGCTGGTCAGAATTCCAGTTCCTGTGAGTCTGCTGGTGATTGTAGAGGCCCTGTCTGGAGCCCTGGTGTAGCCACCACATTCCCCTGCAGCAGAAACACCTTGCTGGGCAAGGAGCCTGTTGTCTAGCATCCTCTTGCTTACTCTTCTGCTGCATCCTGTGCAGACTGCTCTTTTAATCTGTCTTAGGAACCGGCTGGGACCTTATTTACACTTGTCACGAGTTCCCATTTGAAAATGAACCCTTTCTAATAAATGCAATTTTATTTCTGATGACGTTTCCAAAGATTTTGTTTAAGTAGGAATGTATTAGTCATGACACTGTGGGTAAAGAGATACAATCATACTTCATGCTAACGTCTTTCTCGTAAGCATAATAACTTTCTTGCAAGCCCCTTCTCATTTCTCTGTATCCTGAACTGACTCCATGTGCAGCAATTATTAGAATCCCACCTGACACCTTTATTTATTTATTTATTTATTTTTTAAATACCAAACAACCAAACAATGATTTATAAGTTTTTTTTTTTTAAACTATTCTTGGTTATTGTCCAGTTGTCAGCCTTATTTAACACATGTGTGATACAAGTAGGTATAAAGTTTTGATATGTAGAAGAATGCACTTTCCATGTGGAATTAGTTTGGTGACATTTCTTAAGTGTGCCATGAGACATGTGCATGTGATTGTTGCAAGAACATAATGTACACATTAAAATAGATGAGATCCATGTGTAAAAAGTGATGGGGTCAGAAGATTGTTGTTCAGATATACTGTGCCATGCTGGAGGTTTCTGGTTGCAGTGTGCAGTACATTTGAGAAGTTGCATAAGAGATTTTACAAGGAGATCAAAATTATTATGGATTTGTCATAGTAAAATCTTATATAGATGGAAAAAATTAGACATGCCCTCAATGGATAACAATGTTGGCAAAATATACACCTTCTTTCTAAGATTTTAATATGAGTGAGATAATACTTAATCTGGTTACACTGCTGCCAATTCCACCTGTAATCAACTATTATCATTACAGCCTATTAAATCCTTCAATACTATTGAAATTCAAATTTCATTTTGTATAGTGTGATGCTTTATCCAAAATACTGAGGATTTGCTTTCTGTCTGAGGCATGTATATATCAGTTATAAGCTCCTTGTACAGAATTGAGTGTTTGGAGTTATGGGTCAACACCAAGATTAAGGCAAGTTATGTTATTATCCAAACTTTGTTCTACTTTTACAAAGGAAAATTCAGATCAACTTAGATGCAGAAATCAACATTTTTAGTTACATAACTAAGAAATATGTTTTTAATTTTTAAGTAACGCGCATTGAGTGACAGTACTGCGATTATAAAAGATATAGATAGTCTCGGGATGGAGCAGATTCAGTATAGGATGTCAATTAAGATTTCCAAATGCTGCATTCTTTGAAATAATGAGGTTCAGGGTTTCAGGATCAGCAACTTCTGGCATTTCGCTGACTCCATGGTTTGAGTTGAACCGCAAAACTGCCTATAAATGTCGAGGCTGGAATGACTATGTGAAATTTAATTAAACTCATCTTTCCCTGTGCTGTGTAAACAACACATTATTTAAAACAGAAAACTTGTATCAAAGGCAGGTAATAAAATACTAGCGCCCACGCTTCTGTGTTTACTGGTATTTCCCTCTAAATTGACCAGCTTTCACATTTAGTGTAGACAAGATGCCTTGGTCGTAGCTAGAGCTGTAGTGGTCAAGCTTGTCATGAAGATGGGAATACATCATTTTTTACTCATTCATAAAACCTATAGATAATATGGTTGTTCTTCAATAATGTCATTTAAATTTAAATCTATCAAACAAATATTTCTGCTAACACTGATGAAAGCATTAGCGGAAATGGGTGTTTACTTGACTTCATTTCTAGTTTTACCTCCACTTTGGGATCTTTTTTATTGATCGAAACAGTGGTGGATCTAAGTATTGCCACTTTTTACCTCTATATTAATTCAGCAGGTGTTTTCCATCAGAGATGATTTATTACTACAAATAACTTAAAATGTTATTGGTGTGTTAGGTGTTAGGTCAGTCTTTGCTGGGGATTCCACTAGGAGTGATGCATTAGCTCTGAAGTTCCGACTATTAGGGAGGTAAAATTGTCTTTGATTATTTCTCACTGCGCTGCAATGACCCCACTGGCCAGGTAAGCTAATGCTGACACCTGCAGGACTGACCTTTGTCTTTCAGGGGCTGGTAGCTTGCCGACATCTGCTGTGGAGCTCTTGGGTGTAAAGAGACAGTTGGCTTAGTCGTGGGATTGGAGGATGTACTGACCATAACTTAATCGGACATTCTAAATTGGGGGAGAAAAAACGGGTAAACTAATTAGGCACACTAAATACAAACACTAAACAAATCTTGAAAAATAAACAACTCATTTATCTTGTACCACTCTTTTGTGGGGGGTGGGGGGGCTCTAAAGCATAGGGTTTTCAATTTTTTTTTTTTTTTAATAACACATCTTTCCAGTGTGTTTATTCAAATGCTGTCTGTAGGGTGTGTCACGAAGTGGACTGTTGCACCACTGTTACTGGCAACATAATCAACAATCAACAATCTCCTATACCTAAGCCAGCTGTATTTGCATTGGGTGATAGAAAGCTCCAGTCCTGCAGGTTTTCTAAGTGCCTTTACGTCATTAATGACTAAAGATCTGGAACACCTGTTTTGACTAATTAAGCCAATAGTTGGTGCAGTTAAATAAACACAAGACTCAGTAGCTCTCCAGGACCATGGTTGAAGACCCCTCTAATAATGGATGAAGTGTCTAGCAAACAGATGGGCGCTGGTAGCCAATGTGCCTTTTGGTAGGGATGTGTAGCAGGTGCCAAATCAATACAGTTGGATGAATTAAATGTTTGTAAAACCTTTAATGCTTGTGTTTTAAAACAATTTACAATCACATTTACAAACTCTTAGAACTAGTGCACGCAGATATAGAGTTTCCTCGTAATCATGTAATAGTTGCAAAGTATCTCGAAGGTAAAAAATATATTTGTATAAAACCAAAAGTTTATCAGAGTATAGCCAAATGTTAGCAGTGTATGGACAAGTTTGGTGAATATTGTTGCAAAATCAAGGTGTATAAGGGTCCCCACTTTTTGAATGAGGAAAATTAAATCACAAACTGTTGTGTGGTCGGTAGCCATTTGAAAAAAAAAAAAAACTTTTTCCCCCTTTTCAATTAAAAGTGATTAATTATGCACTTTCAAATTCCTACTTTTTAAACTACTGTGAATTTGATATGTTAATAACTGTCTCGGTTTTCAGTTGTGCCTATAGATTCTATAAATCCACAGGGTTTTTTTTTTTTATCTTCCAGTGAAGTCATTTCAAAATTATACAATACATTTCTAGAGGTGGCTTGGGAGACCGCAACGACATTTAGAAGTCAGTGCTTTGCTTCTTATAAGCACCCTCTGAAAACAGCCGCTCCAGTATTATATGCAGCGTGCCATTTTTCAGTGCCACACATATTCCTGTTCTAGGCTTGTGTTCCCATGCTGTAAAATCGTTAACAGATGCTGGATCTGAGGTCACTTTATTGATGTTGTTGTGTACTGGTGCTGGCATGCTACTGTATTTTATTTCAGTTCCCTTGTCCAGTCCTGCAGTGACACCCTTACTGTACGATATCTGCGTAATTTCGTAGAGGCGATAATCTTTTCCATCTGTTTTTCCATAAATATTGGCAAGTCTGTCTAAATGTCTGTTGGCAGTCATTTGTTTGTTAACAGCAGGATTTGTTTGACTGGACAGCAATTTCCTCAGTACAGGAAGCAGTAGATACTCATTCACGGTTAAAAATATAACACAGGGGTGGCTACCCATTTTTAATGAATGGTGTCTTTCCCATGTAGATATTTATTGTGTCAGAAGCAGAGTGCTTTGTAATTTTTGGTAACATTACATATGAGAATTGACTTTGTAGCAGTTGTATCTGGCCATAAAGATATACATTAAAGGAAGGCCTATGTGACTTTTCTAAATGAAAATCGAATTGGACACGACAGGGCATAAATCATATAATCCAAGATCTGTTATGAATTCTTAACTTGTTTTGTCACATGTATCTAGTACAGTATGTTGGCAACTGGTGGCTAATTAAAGTGTTAGCATCTTCAAATCTTGTTTTATTTTATTTTGTCATCGTTACCTATTACTATTATGTTTACAGCCCATCTCTATAGTATTACTATGGGGCTAGCAAATTATTTCTTTGTAAGGGGGAATTCCAAAATTGGAGCTGGCAATTAGGATTCTGCAGGCACAGATAACGCCATACGGATTCAAACATAGCGGCAGAACTGGGGGGGTCGGAGAGGCGCCCCCTGGTTCCGCCGCCTTTCCCTGCTTGATGAAAGAAAACCCCTCTTCTAGTACACACACTCTGAATACTGTCTGTCAATGTCTGCAGCAATACAATGAGACAAACAGGAATAGCAACTAGTCTCTGGTTTGAATGACAACTGACGCAGATCACTATGAATACACTTTATGAACACAGTATGTACAAGTTACTGAACAAACAGCATGACCAGCACTAACTAAAGATTTCTACTAAAGATTTAATTACTATTTTTTGTTTTACTTTTGCTAATACTTTTTAGCACCTATTGGTAACTTAGACACTTAAACAAATACATGAATGTTCACTTAACTCCTAATTAAAAAATAAAAAAGTTACCAGTACTTTTATTCTTTTACACTTTTAAAATAGTTTTTATCTGGTAGATAAAAACAAACGGTTCACAAACCATGTTCTCTTTTATGTAGCAGGTACCTGAAGAATAGTATTCCGGTAAAGCCTAGGGAATGCTTACTTGATCACATGTGTTTCTAACAGACAATAAAGCATGAATTCAAGCAAGCACATTTACAAAATAGTTATCCTCAACTGTTTTTTTAAAAAAGCCCTGTGATAAAATGTGCACTGTTTTGTTTTTGGCTCAATAAACAGCTCTGTCATTTTCTAACTGGTCTTTGCAACATCAGTGATTCATTCAGCATTTCTGTTGCATTCCAAGAACTAAGTAAACCCTCTGGGAAATGCAGTTTAAAATTTTCCCCCAAATGTTCCCTAGTCTTACTGTTTGGCTTTGATGCAGAATTGTCAGAAAATTTCCCAAAACCTTATTTACTCAGCCAAGAGAAGTCCTAATAAAGCAACACTTCTCCAAGCCAGCTGTTTCACGAGGTCACTTGGCGGCCATCTTGTGTGTCCTGAATCCCAAGCAGTTGTGGTAAATGGGCTGCTGATTTAGTGCTTAATGTAATAAGCATGCCTTCGACAGCCTTTTAATTCATATAATTCATGTTGTGATTCATTTAATTTCTGGTACTAGCTTTGGTTTTGTCAAACAGCTTTAAACAGCATGTTTGCTTTCAGTCATTACAGTATGGTCATATTCCCACCTGTGTATTTACTGTTCATTAAGCTCACTTGTAATGATGCCTCACCACTGTAGCATCTGTTTGTTTTCCTCCTTAATAGATCAGCTAACAACTGCTTTGTTAGCAAAATTCTACCAATACAGTGCGAGGTGTTCCCATTATTAACTGATACTTATATACTTATATCTCTGACTTATATCTCTGATACTTATATCTCTGTCCAACAGACACATCATTCTGGCTACAAGAGAAACAGATCAGTTTCATAAAATACATAAGGCAATTTAAGGTGAAATCTGTTTAGTTGATTTTCCTATTTTACCTTTGAGACATCCTTAACCCAGACACAGGGATGCCTATTTTCATATGTATAGATCACTTGGTATTATAATTCAGGCATATCTGGGTTAGGAGTGTGCTGTTAATTGTTCCTCATAATTGCTTTTTCGGCCGTAAACTGACTCAGTATGGCAGTAAAAATGTCAGCACTCTGGATGAGAGGAAAATAATCTTCCAATTGGCTTTTAAAACACTCAGTGTGGAAGTTAATTGCCTTTGATTAATAGTTGATTGTAAACTGACGGAAGGGCAGCTTTTATTGTTTTTAAATCAACATGTTAATGAATCAGTTTATTGAATACCTGCCGGTGACAGAAATACAATGAGTTCTGGTGATAAATCTACCTCCCGACCTGTGAGGACGCTAAAGAACAGGAGGAGAAGTATCTGGAAGGGCTGGCCTGACAGCTCGTTTCCGGGACCGGGAAGTTGGTTAGTCTGGAAAGAAGAGAGACTCTGTTGTAAGACCATTTTGACCTGAAAGGTAAACGAGGGGCAGCTGCAAGTAATAAGGCAGCTGCAACCATTTACCTAGATGTCACGCAGGAGTACATATAGGGGCCAGGGTAACGCTGATCTTTTTCTTCGTTTGGGTTAACGCTTGGAGAGAGAAGGACTGAGAAAGGAACTCGGTGAATTAAATAAGTGTTGCGTGTTATTGTGTCTGTTTGTATAATGGTCTGTCTATGTGTTCATTACTAGACAGTTAAGCACACCTCCGGAGCTGTCGCCAGGGTCAGCACGATCCGGACCACCACTGCACACCACACAACCTGTGTGTGCACCGAACACCTGCACGTTTGCACGCACCTAGGACTGGTGATCGCCTCTTTTATTTTTGTTCGGGACTGTGCCCTGTTTTTGTTATCCCTGTGCTTTACACATTGTTATGTATTGCCTGGGATTTATTATTTGACGGTCAGAAGACCTGGAATATAAATAAACACGAATTCACGGAAGTATCGTTGTCTGCCTATCACTCCTGCACCGCATCACCACTAAACCTGTTCCCTTTACCAGCCACTTTGCCACACTGCTACAAAGCAATTCCCAGTACGAGCAATAAGTAACAGTACACCCCTAACCCTTAACCTGTTAAGTTTGGGATCTGTGGAATGTGAAGGATGGACCAAAGGACGGACTGTTGGGCAGAAAACATCATTTTAGAACACTGTGCCTCGCTTCTGATAATAAGGAATATCTGCATTAAAATAAATGTTCAGATTCCAATGATAGCAATTTTTTTCTAGCTAACATCCCGAGCACTTCTGAAAATGTTTCATGAAAGAAATGTTGTGCTCACTTATCCGTTCCAATATTGCTTATCTTGTTTCTCTAAATTTGTTTAGCTGAAAGTTATCAGGTACTATTTGCTCCTGTTTTGGCTTGTAATCCTTAAGCACATGCTGAGTTTCAAGCGGAGAAAACAAATAGATAAGGATAATAATGGCTTTTTCCAAGTTGCCTTTGTAACCTCAGGGGGGTTACATCTACAGGAAATGACATAGCTAATAATTAGAGCCAAACGGCAACTTTGAGTAGGCAAACTAGGACTCTTGAGATATGCTGGTCATTGTGGGAACTTAGTGACATAGAATGATGTTAGTTTTTTGCCTGCATTATATAGAATTAGTTCAGATGGATTTCTGAAACATTGTTTGCTGGAACAATTAAGCCTGGTAAATAATGATCTCAGCAGAAATAGCATTAGAGAATGGTAGAGAACACACGTAACAGAAATGAAGTGAAATATTAGGAACAGCTTTTATGAAGTATTCCATTAAACCCAAACAACACCAGAAACATGTTTATTTCACTGCTTTAAGGAAACGTTTTCAAGCACAATACAGTGTGAGCATTAATACTGCATTGGTGCCCATATGATAATATGTGTTATGGTTATTCTGCGTATTTTTGTAATACTTGCAATCATACTCAAAAAATATAACCTGTTCAAAGAGCAGGAAGAATGGTACCA
The DNA here is from genome assembly GCF_017654505.1 of Polyodon spathula. NCBI lineage: Eukaryota > Metazoa > Chordata > Actinopteri > Acipenseriformes > Polyodontidae > Polyodon > Polyodon spathula. The sequence continues at coordinate 20,842,647 of NC_054550.1, forward strand.
CAGTGGCATTCCAATTGTATTTAAAAATAAAGATGCAGAATGGTTCTAACAATGTCGTTATTCTTCTTGAGTAACGCATGAGTAAACATTGTGTTTTGTGTTGATACCATGTGTAATTAACTATTTGCTTATGGTGATAGATTTAATAAAGTCACTTATTTTTGTTTTGCGAAGTAACCATTGCTGTTGGGAGTTCTGAATTCAAAGCTTGGCGATGCCGCTTTTGTTACACTGCTTTAAACAGGCCATTGAAAAATAAGCATTCTTTGGAGCCCCCCACATGCATAGGATTAACGGGTAGAGTCCATTTCGCATTGCAGCAACATCAGTTCCAGCATGCTTTTGTATCCTGAGCACTGTTTAGCAATATTTGTTCCATTATGCTCAAATACTACTGGTAATGATGTGACTTGCTAATGGTTCTGCTATGGTTTCTTCAGGGCAAATATACTACTTTACTCCAGACCCACCGCATCGATAAAGTCCTCAGGAACTTGGGGTTTATCTCCTAATTCGTTAGGAATGCCAAGCAGCTGTAATCTGAAATCTGATATGGTTTCACAAATGCCTCAGTAGGTCGGACAGAAGGGTGGGTTTTATGGAAGATTTGCTGGTAGAGCTGTACTCAATTTATCTATACTGATACCTTTCCTATTTACCCTGCTTAGGAGCCAAGCCTTTTTAATACGTTTCAACTTTCACTCTGCTAAGTACCTGAGTGTTATTTATGAATCTCTGGCCACCACGCAGTTTTTGGCATGTTGTAGCAAGTTATGTTTTATGCTTTTTTTGGGGGGGGGGGAGCTGTTATTTAGATTTGCCTTAAAATAATTATCTGCCGACGGAGGACAAAATTGAGGCGCCGGTATGTTAGTCACACTTTAGAGAGGGTTATAGGAGGTAACTGCTTTTCCAATTTTGGGGAACTTGCTTAGGATGTGTGTAGCAAGTTATTCAGTCTGAAAGGAGTCTTTTCTGTGAACTCAGGTTCTGCCTTCCAGTGTAATCAAGGGACCCAAGGTACACCAGGAGGACATGCACCACATAAGGGCAGTGCCAAATCTAGTTAAGTAGACAACTCCTAATAAAGTGACCAGGCAGTGCATGAGCTATATTACACTTAAAGAGTAGGTAGCTGGGTTCTGAAAAATATAACGTTATGTGTTCCTACGTGTTGCTTTTTATTTGTCTCGTCTTTAACATCCTGACAACATTTTACACTTAGAACTTTAAAGTCTGTTTCAAAGCTATTTTCTGAATGTCCACTCTGGTGCACTGGGGTTTGAGAGCTGTCCTCTAAATCACTGCAGGAAAAAAAAAAAAAAAAAAAAAAAAAACACCTAACATGTGCTGTGGCTTTTCTGTTCTGTACCACATCATTGGTTGCTATTGCTGTGTTACCTGTTTGACAGTGTGGGCAATACTCCTTACACTATCGGTGCACTAGAGCAGACATTTTGAAAAGAGCTTTGAAATAGACTACTCAGTATTTTAAGTCTAATGTTTAAAAATAAATACATAAATAGATAAATAAAAATAATAGTAATTCTGCCAGAATTCTTAAGCCCGGGACACACCAGTGCATTGTGTCACTGCCCATCACTTTGAGTCACTTTTTGATATAATGTGTTTCAATGAGATCGGTCACACATGCATAAACATGTAATGTAATTATCTATGTTTAAATACATAAGATATATATATATATATATATATATATATATATATATATATATATATACACACACACACACACACACACACACACACACACACACACACACACTACGTTATAAACAAACTGTACATTTTTCCACTTAAACACTTACTAAAATTATCTAAACATACAGGTGCCAAAGCAGTCAATTTGACAGTTTTCACTTTTAAATTACACTACATAATTTTTCTATACGCCAACAGCAAGAACCGAAAATGATTTATATACAAACTTTCCGCAAACTAAATTTTTATATTTAAATATGGAGATGGTTTTTTAAAAAGTTATACCTCTATATATATATATATATATATATATATATATATATATATATATATATATATATAATCGTAATACTTAAATTTGGCAACGCAGCGTTTATTTTAAATTGATCAAAATGACTGCGGCCCTTAAATGAGGGCGGCATTTATAGGATGGCGGCCTTTATTAATAATATTATGCTTTAGAAATGCTGCAATATTTTATTAAATGATTTAAGGTATTTTAGAAGCAGTGCTGTGAGTCTCCGATTTTCAGCACTTTCTATACTCTTGTGTGTTTTTGGGGCATGAATACAGTACATTTACTGACAGTTAAGGAGAGCCTATTAGGTGGGAGTTGGGAGGTCAGGAGAGTACTGTACCAGCGAATCAGGAGTGTGTATTGGTTGCTATGGGGAGGGACAAGAAGAGGAGAGAGAACGTTAGGTTATTACCATAACCCTGGTTCCCTGAAAGAGAATGGCAACCATTACCGAACGGAAAGAGCCTCTCTGAGCATCAATCTGAGCAAATATACAAAAGCTGCCCTATCAGGGCCCTGCTGTGAGGGGGAAGTCCCTCCCACCTCCTGTTGAAGAGGGACGTCCTCACAGTAACATATCGCCATTTTCTTTTGAAATCAGAGGTCAGCTGGGGACACAACCTCGAAGGGTAATGGCTGTCATTCTCTTTCAAGGAACCAGGGTAATGGTAATAACCTAACATTCCCTTTCAATTCGAATGACAATCATTACCGAATGGGAAAGCTGTACCAAAGCTGTCGTGGCTCCAGATTACCGACAGTACAGCCCCACGGCGATAGCAACAGAGCCCACATGTTCTAGATCCCACTTGGGAACCATACTTCTCATGGGAGGACGAAGCCTGTGAACCCCTTTAAGAAACTGCACTGCCAGGATATGTGCCCCAGGGAACACCGAGTTAATTTTGTTATGGCACACTGATATTGCTGCCAGGTATACCTTCAAAGTGGACGCAATTTTCCTGCATCAAACAGGTGTTGTAAGAAGGTTAATATCGTCTCAATCGGGCAAGTCACCGGATCGTGACTTTCGGCAAGGCACCAGTCTTGGATAACTTTCCATTTATATGAGTACTGGGCTCTAGTGATCGGCGCCCCAGCAGACTGTAGTGTTTCTACTACTGCATCAGGCAAACCTCGTCTGAATAGAAGGCTCTGCAGTGGCCAGACCCAGAGTTGGAGCTGGGCTGGGTTCGGGTGCCATAATAGCCCCTCTGCTTGGCTCAGGAGGTCCTTGCGCAGCGGAAGCTGCCACGGCTGATCCGACAACATGGAGAGGAGAGCAAACCAGGGGCGTCTCGGCCATCTGGGTGCAACCAGCAAAACCTGTGCTCTCTCCACCCTGATCCTCTCTAGTGTCAGGGGTAATAATGGTAGCAGAGGGAATGCATACAAAAGCCCCTGTGGCCAGGGGTGATCTAGCGCATCTACTCCCAGGGGACCCCCGTCTCTCTCCATGGAGACCATAGGGGGCAATGAGTGGACTCGGCTGTTGCAAAGAGGTCGACTCGTGCTGGCCGAAACCTCTCCCAGATCTGTTCCACCACTTGAGAATGCAGCCTCCACTCCGAGCTGTCTGGAGCTCCTCCGGCCAGGACTGCTGCCTTGTTGTCCACACTGGGGAGGTGAACTGTCCTGAAGGAACACAAATTTCTGTACGTCCAGGACGAGTCTGTGAACTTCATGGTGAAGGCCCGGTGAGCACAGTCCGCCTTGGTGATTTATGTAGGCTAGCACTGTGGTGTTGTCTGTCCGGACTAGCACATGTTTGTGCGCTAATTGCTGGCAAAAATGTATATAATGCCAGACTCACTGATTGTAGCTCTTGGGGATTTATGTGCGCTTGATGCCAATGTCCCTTCCACTGACCTCTTATTCCTCTCCCATGCCAGACCACTCCCCAGCCCAGGCTGGAGGCGTCTGTAGTGACCACTTCCCTTCTGTGGGGGCATCCGAGGGGAGATCTGAGGCGCAGATTGCTGGGACGGAGCCGATCGGTACCGATCTCAAACCCAGGCTTAAAGCGGGCGCATTCTCAGCAGCCCTAGTGGAAGGATTCTCGATGTGGCTGCCATCAGCCCCAACAACCTTTGATATACTCTGACCTGCAGGAGAGCTTCCTCTCTGAATAGGGAGATTGTGGTCTCCAACGACCGAATCCTGTCTTCCAACAGTGAGGCAAGCATGCTCACAGAATTCAATTTGATCCCCAGGAACACGGTGGACTGAGATGGAACGAAGTTGCTTTTCTGTTGATGTATTGAGAGCCCCAACTTTGCCACATGATCTATGACATGTTTTGTGTGCGCCATTGCGCGTACTTTTGACTGCGTGCAAATCAACCAATCGTCCAGATAGTTTAGGATCCTAATACCCCGCAGCCTGAGTGGAGCCAGTGCTGCATCCATGCACTTTGAAAATTTGCAGGGCGCCAGCGAGAGGCCAAATGGCAGCATGCAGAATTCATAAGTGTTGCCTTCAAAGGCAAAGAGCAAATATTTTCTGTGTGCGGGGCGGATTGGGACATGAAATAGGCATCTTGCAGGTCAATCGATACACTGTGCTGTCAACATGTTGAACTTCCTCTGTTTGAGGAAGAAGTTGAGGACCCTGAGGTCCATAATTGGTCTGAAACTGATGTCCCTTTTCAGTACCAGGAAGTACCTGGAGTAAAACCTGCTGAGGTCATCGCTTGGACTTACCAAGCATACAGTGGTCTATCGCCCTGAAGGAGTATCGTATCAGGGTATCGCCCTCGCTGGTTCGACGGTGGTGAGGAGCACACCCTTGAAGGGTGGCGGACCTATGCGGAATTGTAGAGCGTATCCATGTCTCATAGTCGATAGCACCCAGGAGTCCTGAGTGCAGCCTTGTCATGGGTCATTGCCGTTGGTCAGTCCAGTTGTGGGGGGGTTTGGTGGCAGCTGGAGCCCCTCAGGGGCAGTCTCCCTTGGGCTTGGGACGGGGTGGGTCTTTCTTATGCCTTGGCCTTGGTCTCAAGCCGGAGAACCGGTTATCCCTGGCCTGCGGTGGTCCCCTACCACTGGCCCTGCCTGTGCCTTTGCCTGATTATCTAGTCTGGGGTGGAGGGCGATGTTCAGACCCTTTTACCCCACCAGGCTGTATATGCCACCTTTTGCGCTGGCTGTAAGCTGGAAGGTGCGAGAACTTTGAGGCAACCTCCGTGGCCTTGTGGGACCTCTCAAGGCTTAAATCAATGGTCGCCCTGAAAGTCTGCCCTGGTGTAATGGGGGCATCCAGTAGCGCCACCTTCTCGGTCTCCATGACCTTGGCTTGTGTCAGCCACAAATGCCGGCGGGCGGCCACCAGCGCCACCAGCGACCTCCCTGATGCCTGACCTAACTCCCCTATTAGGTCGGTCATCGTCTTAGCCACTGCTTGGAGCTCCCTGTGTCTGCCTGTGTAGCCCTCACCTGCAGCCTCCCTGCCAATTGATTCTGGTACAGCACCAGTATGGCCATGTCATTTGCTGCTCGGGCCGACTGCGCTGCCGATGAGTAAGCTTTTTTGAGCATCTCATCTGTCGTTCTGCAAGGCTTGGACGGATAGGTTGGGTCTTTATCCCCCTTGGTGAAGGTGGAACCTTGCACCAAAACCGTGTCCTGGATGACATCTGCGGAGGCTCTTGGACCACTGATCTCATTCTCCTCTGGTTGGAGGAGAGAGACTCTGCTGGGGATAGGGCTGCTCTCCTTTGCTTAGTTCTCCTCGAGAACTTCCGACATGGAGAGCAGTCCACCTCACCAGCCAGTGCCTTGAGAGCAATGGCCACTCGCTAATCTCTTCAGAGGGGTTGAAGCTAGCTCTAGCCAGAAAACTGATGCGAGAATAAAGCAAGGGCACTCTTTTAGGCACTCTTGAGAGCGATTTTTACCGTGAATTAATCTTTAATTTGCGGATAAATCCAACAAATTAGCCAAATTAGGTACGTAAAAGCAAAAGCAATGTACGACTTGTCTCAGAGAGATGAGAGAGAAAATGTCGATGTGCTACTGTGAGGACGTCCCTCTTTAGCAGGAGGTGAGCGGGACTTCCCCCTCACAGCAGGGCCCTGATAGGGCAGCTTTTGTATATTTGCTCATAGATTGATGGTCAGAGAGGCTCTTCCCGTTCGGTAATGGTTGTCATTCAAATTGAAAGGGAACGGTAGTTTTGTGATGCAGTTATGTTGATATTACAGTACAATCAAGTTATATATATATGTATCTTGGCCACGTAGCCTATAGCTTACTATGTGTGATTTTTTGGACTGTATGGCGTTTAAATCTATTTTATTAAAAATGTTGTGTTACATATTTACAGAATGTTAGCTATAGAATGCCTTCAGAAACATTTTGTATTTGAGTACTATGGGCTATATAGACACATTTATTATAATCATTGTATTCATGTTTATAGATGCATTTCAGTTCAAAACCTATTTTTTTTATTTTTTATTATGCACAAGGCTGCAATATGCGTGTTTCAGTATATAAACCCAATTATTTTTAATTTTGGCTTATTTATAGTTTTGGTTCTGTATCAGACTCATTTCTACTGAATTGTTTAGGCTGTTACATTTTTTCAATCGTTTTTTGCAGTTGTGTTTGTCTGTAGTCTAATATATTGATGCGTAACAAGTTTAGAGTTAATTTACTAAGCAGTTGGCCAAGTCTACCAGTTACAATCTAAAGAGAGGTCTCTCATTTATACACCTCTCCCCAATCAAACATTAATGTAGATTACAATATTATATTAAGTACAATAGAAACTATTTACATTATTCTGTTGCAGTATTTTTTATTAAATTACAGCATGTCTCGTTTTACTGTGTTCGTCTGCCATGGGACAGATCCCGCAGTGCTGAAGTAGGCCTTTAATTCATTGCAAACTGCACACAGACATTTCTTTGTTGTTTTTTGCACAAAATGGTTGCTTGGTGTTGTTTTTTTTTTTTACCTGGAAAGGTCTGCATCAAAACAAAAGCGCATCATGCGGCTCGTTGATGTGTACCGGGCTTTGGGTCCTATTCATTATTAACAAAAGTTCATTATCGGGGTTTGCGATATCACTTCACAGATCTCTTTACTCGTGATTCATTAATTGAAATAGTAAATTAACGTCTATGCGAACTGTGTTTCGTGAATCATTTTTCACCACGTGTAGACGCACAATCCACGGCTAATTAACATGGGAGCAGCTCTATTTAAAGAGCCCACATGCCTTAATTAAAGGATACACTCCCGAATGGACCTGTGACTGTAGAAGGGTGGTGGGTAAGCTACTGACACAGGAGGCAGACGGGTGGATTTGGCAACACCGCACAGGTGCCCAGTTTTATTCTCGGGTGCTATTTTTAAGTTTATCCCGCAGATGGCGCTGTGGGTCTGTGGTCTGATTTACCAACGATGGTAAACAGAACCACGGGCATACCAAGCAATGGTACACAATACCGGCGCCCTTACAAGTGCTCAAAGAAATAATAATGAAAACAGAAGGCAAAAATAACAAGGGAAAAAATAACACAATAACAAAACTACAAATAAAAGGTGCTGCACTCTGCAGCAATATCCCGGTCGCCGCTGCCCGTGCGACCTGGATCTCCGTCCTACGCTGCCGGCTACCTAGCCTGCTCTGTTATACTTTTAAGGGGTCTGCCCAAGGGTTCTTTGCCCACATGGTCTCGCTGTGACACTTTAGTGTCTTTTTCTCTCCCGGCTGGTTCTCAGTCCGCGACCAGCGTTTCTGCACTCTCTGCGCGTCTATAAGGGCAGACCTGAGGAAACAGCAGAGCGTTATTTTATAGGACCAACAATCTCCCAAGACTCGCCTCTCAGCCATTCAGAGAGGGGGAAAGTCCACACACACCCTTTCCCGCCTCCCTGTGTCACTGCCATGACTCACAGGTGGTTGATGGACGACTGCTGCCCTCTTCCTGCAGCCCTGTGAACACGCCAGCAGAGTCAGCACAGATCCTCTCCCTGCTACAGTGACCCAAAAACAACTAAAACTATATCTAGAAAACCAATATTCAGGTCAAGTGAAAATGGCAATTTGATAGAGGAGGTAGTAAAACATTGTTCCGTTTTATTTGGACCAAAATCTCTATCACCTGTAAGAAGAAAAACAATTTGGAATTCCATAACAAATAAAATATGTGCCCTTGGTGTGTACCATCGCAGTGCTGCCGATGTACAAAAGTGCTGGCAAGACTTGAGAGGCAACATTAAAAAAAAAAAAAGAAAGCTGTGCAATTAAAAAAAAGTGACTTCCTTTCTATTAATGAACATGTTGCCATTATTAAATGGTGCTGTGAGGCGTGCGAGTAAAAATGGATTTTCCAGACAGTGATTTACGTGTAAAAATTAAAATTGTATTTAATATTACACGGAAAAAAGAAAAATAATAAAGAAGGATGTGAGGGAGGGAGTGCTGGAGTAATCAAAAATAAAGGAACGGAAGCCTCTTAGTCCTCTTCGCGTTCTGCTTAAATCCAAAAATAAAACAAAAAGGAATAAAAACAGAAAACAGCCAAGTTAGTAAAGCTTCCGTTCGTGACACAGTCCAAACTCCCACGTACTTCCGTCCAGCCTTTTTTCCCCCGCCTCTATTCCTTAGGACCAACCCCGAACACAGTAGCACTTACTCTTTAATATGCAAACCCCGCCCCGGTAGTCAGTGGATCACCAATCCCAAACTGACAGGTATCCTTAATTTCACTTGACTCCAGTGGCTGGAATTTACATACTTGTACTTCCGCCCCTCACCAAGGTGCCGCCCCTCAAAAAGATGACTTTTGTCATGGTCACAAAACCTTGGTAATGGAAGTCCCGAGTTGGTTTGATGCCTTCTACTGTTGGGAGGCTGAATTGCAGACCGAAACCCCTTTGACTCATCACAGGTGCCCTTATGGCTATATGCAAGCAATCGATTGCACCGAAAACATATTGCAGAATCCCTGCTTTATAGAATTGTGTTCCCTTGCCTCCCTTGCACAAGCAGGAAGGAGGTATAAGTAGATATTCTAGATAATAATGCATTGGTAACTTGTTCTACAATCCTACTTATTCTGGACTGACTGAATCCAAATGCTTCACTGTTATTTCTTTGGCTAGCAATCTATTAATTGGAGCAATGGATTGGCTCTTTCTTGTTTTACAGTGAATATTTGGTTCAAGATGCCAGTATAATTCCAATATTTTGCCTCGGCTCAAGCGGAACCTCTTTTTTATTTCTTCACGTAAGTGTCATATAATACATTCTGTCTCGGAAGTGTCATTTTCTTTGCTGGTCGTGACCGGTCATAATAGAGGCGATGTACTGTCCCTATGAAACAAACTGATGCTCGGAAAAAGACGTGTAGCGGCAAATATGTGGTGGATTTCATAGAAGTTATTTATCGGTCATATAACAGTAATTAATTAGCGCAATTTTAATTAGTGAATCGCTCAGGAACTGCTCAGCTAAATGCTACTAGAAGCACAGATGTTTCAACATCAACTGTTCAGAGGAGATTGCGTGAAGCTGGCCTAACTGGAAGAATTGTTGCAAAGAAACCATTGTTGAGTGCAGAAAAACTGGATGTTTGAGGAGTGGAAGGGAGGAGTCTTATGGACCGATGAGTCAAAATTTGAAATATTTGGGTCCAACCGCAAAGTATTTGTAAGACGCAGAGAGTATGCATATGTGGTTTCTACTGTCAAGCATGGAGGAGGCAGTGTCATGGACTGGGGTTGCTTTGCTGGTGACAGAGCTGGTGGTCTTTACCAAGTCCATGGCAAGCTCAACCAGCGTGGCTATCATAGCATACTTCAGAGGCATGCCATTTCATCAGGATTACGGCTAGTTGGGCAACCTTCATTCTTCAACAAGATAATGACCCGAAACACACCTCAAAGTTATGCAAGAAGTATCTGCGATGAAGGAAAGTGAAGGACAACTCATTCTAATGACCTGGCCTGCCCATTCTCCAGACCTCAATCCCATAGAACTTGTATGGGACGAACTGGACAGAAGAGTCAAAGCAAAGCTACCCACAAGTGCCCTACATCTCTGGGAATTGCTGCAGAAGAGCTGGGAAGTCATGTCTGGTGATTTCCTGCTGAAACTTGTTAACCAATTGCCTTGTATTTGTGAGGCTGTTATTAAGCCAAAGGGTGGCTATTTTGAGGAAACCAAGATTTAGAGACAATTTTCAGTTTTCTTGAACATTGTTTTGATACGCCTTATGTTTTGTTTTGTATATTGTAACATGTGTTTTCATTTACAGAAACGTATACGACGTAAAACATTGCACTGTGTAACAAATTATTATTATTTTATTTTGTTCCTGGGTAGTAAGTGTTATTTCCTAATTGCTTATGCCTCAAAAGTATAGAAAATGGCTATTATTCCCCACAAACTTTGCTTCTGTGACCTGGACAGTGATATTTCAAAATATTACTATTTCCAATGGGAAGCCGGGCAAATGTGTGTCTTTTCATTCACATAAAGTCAGAAAAAAACAACATATGAATCCAAATTAACATGTATTTATACTAAAGTAATACAAAAATGACTACAAAAGATTTAAAGTGAGTAGTTTTTCGAGATTTATGATTATACTGTATTTACAGTATAATCGTAAATCTTGAAAAACTACTCACGCATTCGACGCTCGGTGCACCTCTCTGCGCGCGGTTCACCTACCGGGCAGAGCCAATTATGCAGCGGACCTCCTATCCAGAGGAGGCCCTCTTGCAGGAGAATGGCATCTCCACCCTCAGGTGGTAGAGCGCATCTGGGAATGGTTCGGCAGAGCGCAGGTAGATCTCTTCGCTTCGCGAGAGACCACGCACTGCCCCCTATGGTTCTCAGTGAGGGATCCTGATAGCCCCCTAGGAGTCGAAGCATTGGCTCACGATTGGCCGCCAGTCCTCCTATATGCATTTCCACTGACTCCGATGCTCCCCACCCTCTTAGAGAAGGTCAGGGTAGAGCAAGCGATAGTGATTCTGATCGCTCCTCGGTGGCCTCGGAGAATATGGTTCCCGAGCGTGGTGCAGTTGCTGCACGGTCAACCGCGGGAGCTTCCCCTGCGAGCAGACCTGTTGTCACAGGCCGAAGGATGGCTTTGGCACCCGAACCCCAAGCTCATGTAGCTATGGGCTTGGCCCCTGAACGGGAGTGCCTGTCAGCCTTAGGGCTTTCAACAGCGGTGATCTCGACCATTCAGAGCACCAGAGCGCCCTCTACCAGGTCACAGTACATGTACAAATGGCAGTTGTTCCAAGATTGGTGTCTGGCGGGGGGCCATGACCCAATATCTTGTCATATGGCAGTAATATTACAGTTTCTGCAGAAACTGTTAGATGAAGGGAAATCTCCCTCTACACTTAAAGTGTATTTAGCCGCCATATCAGCCTGCCATGTATGCATTGACGAGTTATCACCAGGCTGCCATTTTCTGGCATCTCAGCTCCTTAAAGGCGCAAGACGCTTGCGGCCTCCAAGGATGACCAACTTACCGTCATGGAGCCTTGATGTGGTGCTAGAAGCCCTTACCAAGACACCGTTCGAGCCTCTCCACACAGTGGATATGAAGCTGATGTCTATGAAAACCGCGTTTTTGCTGTCGGTAGTGTCAGCAAAACGCGTCAACGAGTTACATGCACTGTCAGTGCACCCGTTATGTATCCGCTTCAAAGGAGATGGTTCTAAGGTCTCCATGTGCCCAGATCCAGCCTTTTTGCCAAAGGTTATATCTCCGTTCCACATGAACCAGCCGGTCGAGTTGATGGCGTTCCATCCTCCTCCCTTTTCCTCTCCAGAGGAACGACGGTTACACATGCTCTGCCCTGTGCGGGCATTGAGGTGTTATATTGACCGTACAAAGACCGTGAGGCAAACAGAACAACTGTTCATATGCCATAGTTCTAAGAGCTTGGGTCAGCTGTTGTCAAAACAACGTCTTTCCCACTGGATAGTGGATGCCATTAAATTAGCCTATGAGTCTGCAGGCCTTCCACCGCCAGGGCAGTTGAAGGCGCATTCCACTAGGGGTATGGCAACGTCCTGAACCCTCTTTAGAGGGGTGCCAGTGTCTGATATCTGCGCAGCAGCCAGTTGGGATACACCGCATACCTTTATGAGGTTTTACAGGTTAAACTTGCTGGATTCCTCTGCTCCATTATTTGGAGCATCTGTACTACACTCTATGGCACCTCAGGTTGCCAATGTAGTGGTTAATACCCCACCTTAGGACAGGTGTCATTGCGAGCATAGACGCTGAGGCGCAGCTTCGCATATGCCTAGATGTATTGCCTACGCAATTGCGTCATGACATAAGTCTGTCCTACTGCCGAGAATCCTCCCTCGCGACGGCTTGGGTACACTGTTCCCATACCTTGATGGTTATTTTTGAATTGAAAGGGAACGATAGGTTGCGGATGCAACCCTGGTTCCCTGAAAGAGAAAATAACCATCAAGCCGCGAGGTCGCTCCGGAAGCCTTCACGGCCTGAAGAGCAAAAGAGGAAGAGAGTCTCCGCGCGCTGTGTATTGTAGGCTCCCAGGGGGGCAGGCTTACACATCAGCTCGTGCGGAGGCCTATCGGCAGCTTTGCTATAAAGCTCAGCCAATCCTACTGCCTGACGGCAATATCCCATACCTTGATGGTTATTTTCTCTTTCAGGGAACTGGGGTTGCATCCGCAACCTATCGTTTTTATTTGTGATTTGCTATCTATTGTGAAGAACCTTCCTGTTTTTATGAAAGCCCACTCAAAGATAAGGATAGTGCATCAAAAATTATACCTCAAGACCTGATGTAACCAAGTACTGACCTTGGTTAGCATAGCTAAGGAGATTACCTAGGTTCTAAATTCCATTCTCAGAGCTTTCTGTTTTAAATTCTAATCTCTCTGCAGTAGTTTTGGGTTGTAATAAACATGCTAATCAGGAAGTTTAAGACAATAACTGTGGGTTCTGCTAAGAGCCGTTTGACCTACTGTAGCTTTATGGAAAGAAAATGGTCCCATACAACACTGGCTTGAAAACACGTGTTTAGCCTTTTGTTTCAGAAAAATCAAACTAGGTTGATGTTCAATGCTTTACAAGAATTATTTTGTTTTCTGCATGTTTTTTTTTTTTCTTATTTAGTATGCCAATGTGTTTTTTTGGTTTTTTGGGGGTTTTTTGCCTTGATTTTCTCCCCAATTTGGAATGCCCAACAGGTCTCTACGTTTAGATTTTTTAACGACTGTTGCCTTGGGCCACTGAGCTAGTGTTTTTACTGGCCTGGATGCAATTTTATGTGGCCCAATACATTTATATATTTTTGCATCATGGTTTTTATTTTCAGTAAGTTTCTAACTGTGTATGGCAACCAATCCCACGTCTCAAAAGAAAGTGGCTGAACAAAGCCTTTCAATATATTTTATTTCAGTCATTAAACATGCACACATTTGTGTGCTTGTCAGAAAATGAAAATACTGTATTCAACATTTAAAAATGTATGTGTACAAATGATACAGATTTTTTCACACGGAAACCTGCAACCAGGCTGTTACCATATGGTCACAGCAGCGCTAGAACTTAATTATAATAATCCTAATTAGGGATGGGTCAGTGTAGTCAAATACACAATTACATGTAAATAAAAATAAAAATAACTATTCAAATAGCATTTTACATATTTGAGTACATAAAAAAAAAAAAGCTATACATTAGCAACTGGTAGAAGCAAGCACGTCTTTCTTATATTTATTTTCTAATGCTGACGCTTAACACGTGTTATGTCTGTCTTAAACCCGTTGTTATTTGCATATTAAACGTAAGGACCCTAAATGATTATGCAATGCTTGTGATAGCAATATTCTACAGTAATCGTATTGTTTGAAAATGTTACCAATTTTATTGTTTTGTTTTTAGCTTTTAGCATGAGTTCCGCTGTAATGACTAAATGACTTTTGCAGGTGTTGCTACTGAATATACTACAGCAAAAATTATTATTTGGTAGTTTGTGCAATATTATGCTACTCTTGTTTTAACTGGAAGTGATACGCACTCATTAAGAGGTGCGCATTGAGGTCTGTATTTTAATTCAATAAACAAAAGGAAAAACTTGTGGCTAAGGAAATATGGTATTGAACGAAGAAATCTTGTCTTGGACATTGTTTGTACACTTTGTGAACCCGGCTAAACTTTACCGGCTTACACTGTTATGCTGTCTGCTTGTACACAGGCATTTGCCTTTTATTCTTGGGAGCGTAAGGGACCAGAGTTCGGGTAATCGAATACACAAAAGTGTTACACTCTGTGTATTCAAATAGGAAACTATTTGAAATTCCCATCCCTAATCCTAATAATAAACATTAATTAAAACAATACTCATAATGCTAAATAATAACAATCTTCTCCAACTTCCTCATAAATATATGTGCATCAAAGTGCTCCTTTTAAATTAATATTCTATAATTCCTGATGTCTGGATTTTTGTATTACCTAGAGCAGAGGAAGGTACATCTGGAGAGATAAAGAAAAAAGCTTGAGGTTTAATAACTTTACAGTTGTGGTAATTTCAGGTGAATCTATTTCTAATAACTTGTGTTTTTAAGCTGAGGGTGAGAAAGTGGTTTGATGCACAAGTAGAAGCACTTACTATAACACACCAGCACAGATTCATTGTCACTAGAAAGGGTTGAATTCATTCTGACCCATTGTATTCAGTCATATTCTTTTTCTTTATTTTAACATGAAACATTGGTAGTTTGTGCAGTATTGGAACCACCTACCAGTCAGTGCACCAGTCAAAACTGAGCACCTATATCATCCTGTCCTTAAGACATACTGCCTGCAATAGGGAGGTGCAGTGTGACAGGCTGGCGAGTGGATAGAGTTAAAAAAAATAATACTTTTATTATAAATAAACACAAAATAAAAGGGCACAAGAGCAAAAACAAAGGTATTTAAGCACAAATAGAAAGACACAGAACAAGACTTACAAAAATAAAGGTTTCCAGGCTGGGCAATGCCTTCACTGGATCAGAAAATACAAAACAGCAAACAGCAAACCAAAAAAACAGCAAGCACAAACACCAGCTTGCTTTCTCAGCTCCCTCCTCTCCCTTATGAGAAGCTGAGGCCTCCTTTTATGTCAGGTGGCTGGGTGCTGATTGATCGTTAATTACTCTAATCAACCCCAGCCACCTGAACACAATAAACCCAGGCAGGTAGGGAAATTTAAGCCCATCCCTGCCAATTTATAAAGGGCAGAGCTCTACTCTGCCACATGCAGTTTTTACATAAAATATGCCATTTCCGTTACATAATTAATCGTGTGAGCAAAAGACCATTTGCACAAAGTGTATTCTACATGTTGCAGCGGTTTCCATTTTTTGTCCCACCCCGCGTATACTGCTTCAGAGTTGAAATTTACATTGTCTAGGGGTCCCTGAGGGGCTCATCTGGTAAAAGCATGACCACATGACATGCAGGCTGAGTCGTACAGTCATGGGAGCGCAGGCTCGCTGGGGATTCCAGAGGGTCTGTGTCTCAACACGTTTGGCGCACCTGTGGGTTAAGGTGGCAAAACCAGAAGGGACTATATCTCCTCATTGCCCTACAGCAGACCCTACTGGCCACATGCCCAGTGAGCTTAGGTGGACACCTGCAGGGCTGGCCTTTGTCTTCCAGATAGACACTGACATCTGCTGCCAAGTTCCTGGGTGTAGAAGAGGACGTGAGTCTTGCGTTCCCTTGAGCTGTGGGGAATTGCTGCGGTGAGGAGAAAAAAAAAATTATTGGACATTCTAAATTGGGGAGCAAATTTGAGGTCAAATAATTGGGCACTGTGGGTAATGTTGCGGATGCTAACTTAAAATTTAAACTTTTTGGGCACTTGGCAAAGCAATCTGCAAGTTGCCTGTTTGCAGTTTTGTTGCTTGTGTGCATTTTCCCAGAAAGTGATGAAGATAGATGAAAAATTATATGTTGTGTTCAGTTATAAATATAACATGGTTTACAACAAAGTCTGCAGTATACATTAAAAAATAAGCATATGGTACGAGAATAGCCATAAAACATAGACTGATCATCATTTTCTTAAAGCAGCATGGCCAGATCTCCTGTGGTTAAAATGTGACTAAATATAAGGTGTATTTGCACTGTTATTGTATGCCAATTAAGTATTTTCCCATAAAAAGGTGCACTTGAACTTACAGCTCCATAAGGATTGATAATGCAGTTAAGACTTGTTTTCGTTTTCTTCAAATTACACTTAGAATCTCTTTTTTTATAATGTACTGTAAAATCAATTGTGGGCTGCAACACCCACTTGTGTGTAAATCTGTGGTGACACATTCTTGATTCGTGTATTTGTATAATCTGCTTTCCTGACATATAAAATTGGATCTCTGTATTCAAATTTCAGTTACAATGACAAGACTTTGTCCCACATTCAGAGATGTCACTCCTACTGGATCTTAATAAGTGAGACATTACGTTCAGAAGCTGCTCTTCAGCTCTAGGTAGGTTACTGCAGTAAATTCATGTAACCTACACTTGGGACAAAGTGTCTTCATTGCAGTAAGAACCAGCAGCATCAACAGTAGTGATTAACACCACTAAGGTAAAGGTGATGATCTAACCTACATTGGATATGTCTATGGCAGGCAACTGGAACTGAAGAGTGCTTCTGAAGTGATAGTCAAAGCACCTTAATATTGGTTTATTTAAAAAAATGTTTCCAAGAAATGTTTCACCAAAGCAGAACAATCAGGCTGTTAATATAATCAAGGTGGGCGCTTTCAAAGGTTCACCACACTAATACAATATCATCTGCTCCTGCATCCCTTGACAAATGACCGTATTCTTTCAGCCCTCAAGAGGGAAATAGTTGTAGGCATTACATGTGTCTTCTAAACAGTTCCAGGGTGTATCTTCAGACAGAACATCTGCAAACAATGTAGCTCGTGATGTGGACACTAACAGGATTTGACATACAAAGAGGAGATGTGCGTGGGACTGGGATGAGCAGAGCTCCTGAGAGTTCCAGTGTTTTGTACTGGAACATGTTGTGACAGAGATACGACCTAGTCATTGACGACAGCTTTTATCTGCCCACTTGTTGGATTTGCTTACAAAAACCTGCAACACTTACATTTGTGACGTTTGGCCTAATTCAGTTCAGAAAAATCCCATTTGCAGTGTAGGGTGCCAGTTCTTGGAAGACAGACAGACATGGGATGAAATGCACTCCAAAGGATTTTGCTGACAGTAAAAAGGGATCTCGAGCCATGCAGAAAGACAGACTGATAAGTACCAAAGAAGAAAGACAGACAGGAATAAGACACATGAATGTTGTTAGTATTAAAATAAATCCATGGAAATACTTAGACTGACAAATACAGACAGTAAAAGATTACATGAAAGTCCAGTGAAAACCGCAGCACAAACATTGAATGTTTCAAAGTAACTGCATTAAGTCTCCTGATTTGAACTGCATGCGGGGCAGCACGCATAGTGGGCTCACTAAATTCAGGATTGTTTAGTTTCAAAATACAGCTGCCATTTTTGCCATTCCTTCGATTTTGAGTAGCTGATAGAGTTCAATTAGCCTCTGAAACTCAACGGTAAGATTATCACACACTCCCTTGTTTATGTTTTACTAAAGCCAGCATGCTTTTTTTTAAAGTAGTTCTCATGAAGTTTTTGAATCCCTGTGCTCCAAGGTTTATTGTTTGTTTACAGAAGATTTTTATTTCACATTGGAGACTCTTGAAGAGAATTGCAGTGACTTAAAAGTTATTTCCCTTGTTTACAAGTCCTTGCAGCAAATGAAAACAGTATTTCGGAAGACAGCGCAATGTTTTACATGGAGAACTCCAGCCTCCAGCAGAGGAAATGCCACAAGTTCCCTTTTCCAAACTTACATTTATATCATAAATATATTATTTTCACTTTAGCTTTTCCCACTTTTTCGAAACCTATGTTTTAAACATAGGTAATTTGTTCCTAGACAAGACGGGTTTTGTACGCAAAATTTTTACTTTTATTTGAAAACAGAGAAATTTTTTAAAAATTATAATAATATTAATAATAATAATAATACGCATAATAATATAATATAATAATTATAATCACGTCCAATAAATTTTTACGAAGGTACTTTTATTTAATTCCTGTTACTAGCCCCTTGGAAAAAAAGATTGTACAATTGTAATAATAATAATAATAATAATAATAATAATAATAATAATAATAATAATGTCTTTTCCTTGGTAATTGATTTGAATATTTCCAGATATTAAACAGTTATTAAAATGTTTCTGGGAAAGTTGCCTAGTACTTGGACAGCAGAAGCAGTGTGACCTTTGGAAGAGATTGATGAAGAAACCGTTTCAGTTTGTCCTACAGTACTCCAGTCGTTTTTTCTCCAGAAAAAGCCAAGAAAACCTTTCAATGGCTGAGTGAGATCGATAGGAGCTGAATGAAGCCGAAAAAAAAAGGGGTGTATCTGAGCTATACAGATAGCCCCTGCACCATAGAGAACACGGACACAAACAAAGGAGATAGCTGCTTCCGCATCCAACATTCAAAGAATGTTATAGTAATAAAATAATTACTTGGATCGCATTATTGAGGAGTTTGGTGATAAACCAAGTGATCAAAAGAGGATTTATTAGTATGCACGTCTATAAAGAGGAACATGAAAAATACAGCGAACAAGGGGTGGGGCTTGGCTGGAGATGCAGAACTAATGTCCTTTTGCCATGCAGTGCCTTTTAAACCTGTTTTACTCTGAATTTTTAAAAAAAAAATTTTAAACAGCACATGTAAAATAAATGGACCGCCAAATGTTAAGGTTGCACATAGTTACAGGTACACCTGGCGGTCCCTGCTGTAAACACTGGTACTTCAAATGAAACAGCTCGTGTAAAATAAACAGCGCGTGTAAAAATAAATTGGACCTGATGCGCCAGACAAGCACTGAATAAATTGACCGCTAAGAGTTAAAATGATTCTAAGGGCACATATCAGGGATAATATCCCTTGTCAATTGCTCTCCTTAAACTGTAGTGATATGGAAATAGTCGCTTTATGCACATAAACTTGCTTCTTGGTTCAAACGCGCTGGATTGGATTCATATAAACTGCAAGTACAATTAAACTGTCTCACTGTTGCTATATTCAAAAGCGCTGGATTGTTTGTTTATATACGTGAAAATGGCTTACCGGGCCTGAGATTGAAATATTTGTTGTCAGTCAGGTTTGGGTTTTCTTTTACTTTGTATTTTTGTGCTTGACTGGAAAGAATAATATGATTTAGAATCTCTGACTTGAGCGCAGTATGGGGCTGTTTGTGTATGCTGAGCAACGTTATAAGTCAAGTAACCAAATAACTGCCACAGAAAACACAGTGGAAATATTTATGTTTATTAAAGTGAGGAAAAGAAAACCATTATTTTGTGCTGTGCACCAGCATACCAGGGATCACAGGATACATTACCCAGAGACAGTAAACCTCCTGAAAAAAAGAATAAAGGAAGTGTAAGCTGAAATTGTACTGGGGCAGGCTATAATTTTGTCTTCTGGAACATACTCTACTTGCCTTACACGCTAATTCACCAGCGTCCACTAGAGGGCAGTGAAAAGTACTTACCTGATCTCCTTCACTGTAATAGAGACCAGTACCCCCTGCTGGACCTGTAACATAGAAACACACCACAGTTTAATCACTGAAAGACATGGTGTCCTGGAAATAAGTAGAACAGAAAAAGAGGAATGTATTAAAGATTACTTACCTAATCAGACCAGGTTACGAAACAGACTGGTATCCTATTATGAGAAAGCGGGGTCTGGACTAAAATAAATAATATATGTGTTTATTTGAAGTTACTTTAGAATCATAGACTGTGTAACTTCATAAGATTGAGGCAATCTTTCACCCTGCAGTACAAAAACACTTGGATACCCACAAGCTCGTAAAAACTCTTTCACAACACACAAAGAAATGGATGTAAATTCTTGGTTATCACGCCTATAAAGGGGGAAAGACATAGGTGCAGAAAGACAGATCATGCTCTTTGAATGGTGCAGAAAGATGGGCCAATGTAAAATTGTACTACATGCTTTTGCATGAAAGACACGCATGAAACGTTCTCTTTTTAGCTGCTGCTTGTTCTCAAGACCCTAACATTAAGGTAGGTGTGCGTGTGTGTTGGAATTAAGAACTGATTTAAATCCTAAGCTCAGTATTCAGATTATTTCTGCTGGCCTGTTTTTCTACACCTGTGCTGGGGGAAATGGTAATGTTTTTCCAGTAAGATGTAATATATTTTAATTACTTGGTTAGCACTTCTTTAGAGGAGGTGGTTGTATTAATACTGTGTGTGCTATTGAGAGGTAAGAAAATGCATTTTCATGCTTTTGGTTGGCGCTCATTTAAAGAAGACCGATGATAAATTTGCTATGGCTAATAAGAGGTAAGGTCAGGTATTTTAAAAACCTTAGGTAAGCATGGCTTTAAAGAGGGCCAGTGATAATTCTGCTACGGCTCAGAAAATAGATTTAAAGCTTAGGTTAGCACTTCTACATTCTATATTAGTGAGCCAAATTTTTTAACTATTCATATCTATAATTTCATGGTTTCAATTGGTATTCTGGAATATTTACTGCTTTGTCTCACAAAATTTTGTTTAGAAGAAGAAAAAAATGACAAGCCAATTTTCCTTTAATGGTGCCATCAAGACTGGAAGAGTTTCAAAGCGTGTGCCAACATCATATAGGAAAGTATGCAGTAAAAGGGACCTTTATGAGACACACAAGTCAGCAACACTGGGTGCCAGACAGATACTATGGAGCTGGGGCCAAGCAGGAAGAATTTGTTCAATTAAAAAAAAAATCAAAATCACATTTCAAACATTATACATTTAACCTAATGACCTTCATCTAGTATAAGTGTCTATATGCAAGAAACCAAGTAGTTTAGAGCTATGTTTTTCCTTGTAACTCTTGTGATAATGGTTAGCAGTGACTCCAATAATTTGTATTAAATATAGTATTAAAATCTAGGTTTTTATTAAGAGGCCTGTTGATCCGTGTGTACTGTGTCATGCTTGTATACATTGTGACCAAAGGCCATGATGATCTTCTGTTTCGTTACAGCGATAGTTCTAATCTTGTATTAACAGAGGATGGCAATGAGGTTGTATGTTACTGACACACCAGTAATTATTTTCAAACTAAACCTTGAGTTGAATTTATTGTATTGTAGGAATTCTTGATTCTTGGTCATAAGCTCTTAAAGCTGCAGCCACATTGATCTTGTTGGCGTAATAAAGGTGCACCAGGCTTTTTCGCAGTTCAGCATGTTGTCGTTGCTGGACACGACTGACGTGCATCAAGAACTAACTTTACAGCGTTGATGCTAGTTAATGCAACTTTATGAAAATTAAGTGACACAGCACCCCATATGGGTCGCAGTGGCTACCTACATGTGGCAAATGTACTGTACACTGTAAAAAATTGTAAGTTGATCCAACTTAACACAGTCAAGGCAACTCGCTGCCTTAACTTTGTTGAGTTGTTTAACTGTTTGTTAAGTTGTGTGAAGCTGGATTGTTAAGTTAGATGAACAAAGTAACAAGTTGGGAGTACTTGCTAATTTTAAGTTTGATCAACTAACTCTGTTGATTTTAATCAACAAAACAGAATATTTATCCAACATAACTATCTGAGTTTCTTAAACTTATTTATATGCGTTTACTAAAGTTGGTTCTACTTGAATGGTAAAGTTGGTAAAACAAGGCTAAAAGTTGTACAGGCATGTAGTTTTATGTTGTATGGAATAAGAAAATTAAGTTTTGACAAGTTGAACATCTTAAGTTGTATGGGCTATTCGATTTCATGAAACTGTAACCAGCATAATTGTATTAAAGGGGATCATTTAAAGTCATAAAATATAGTAAAGACATTATAATACCAATTTAAGATTCCCAAAATAAACCCTAGATCACAGATGATCTAACTGAAATACAATTTACTAAGTTGGTAACATCCCTTGCAAGAACTGTCATTAAACAAGTTTCATTAGTCTGGTTTTATTTTTGGAGTGCTGTAGTATGTTGTTACAGTAAACTTGCAGCTAAGTACATTTTTTAAGTATGAAAATCTAGACATCACAACGCTGAATTATACTATGTGTGCCTATGCAATATATTAATTCTTATACAAAAACAGCATAATATGACACTTAACGTTTAGCTGAACTTGCATTGCTATTAAACTGAGTCATTCTGAAACATACAGTAGTTCAGAGATGATGGGATCTAATCCCTGTATTTCCTTTGTAACTGTTTTCAATGGCAGATAAAAAATGATCTGTTCATCACTGTAAAGTGGTGTTTTCAATTTTGAAAAGATGTGAAAGAGATTAACTCATTTTTTATCTTCTATATTTTTTCACTTCTTTTTTTTTAAATAGAACGAAAAGTTATATATATATATATATATATATATATATATATATATATATATATATATATATATATATATATATATATATATAGAATAAGATGGAATTCCCAACTGCCCTGAACTGCAGTATTCTTAATTCACCCCAGACAAAAGTAAAAACATTTGCTAAACGAACTCAGGTTCTGGGTAATTCTTGCCAAAAGGCTGCAAAACCATGTCCGAGGTGTATATCTTTTAAAAAATACAGAACTAGAACAAAAGATTAAAATCACTGTAAAGAAGAAAAAACATTATTTGAGAACAAATGTATCTTTACAATTTGTATTGATTTTTACTGTTATAATCTCATTACTATGTGTCATAACTTTCTTTTCTTTTTTAGTCATCTTAGGCAATTCTTAATTAATACAAACTATGCATCTTGTTCATAATTTTACATACATCTTTACATACATCTGTGGTTTGTGCACCCAACATTTTTTCTTTCTTTAGAAAAACATGGTGTCCGAAAAGATTTCTCATTAATGTAGAAAAAAAAAAAGTAAATAAGTTTGTGCGCATTACGGTATTGAGATTTCAACAGTAAAAACAATGGCTTTTCTTCTTTACAGTGATTATAATCTTTTGTTATGTATTTTTTTTAAAGATATACACCTGGTTTTGCAGCCAGTTTGTAAGAATTACCCCTCTATTCATTGTGAAATATTCAAAGCAGTAAAACACAGATTGAATTACTTAGAAAACAAACTTTTCGTTAACTTTTCAATGTTTTAAGACACTTCCAAATTTTTAACCCAGTCTTATGGCTAGGTGCGGAGCGAGCAGAGTGAGTTAATGTCTCACTTCTTGCTTCACCAAGCAAGGACTATGCAACAACTAAACAACTTTTATTTATTTTTAATTAGCCATATTATCCTGAACCTTACAGAAAAAAAGTCTGTTTTGAGGCTTTGAACTGTTGCTGAACATGTGACTCCACCAGTATTCATGAAAACCTTCTGGATAACTTCAAAAGTATACCTCAGAAATTTTAAAACATCACACAGATCTGTCACAACAACTTGCTCTTCTAGAACCAGTGCAACATCGATCATTTCTTCTGAAAAGACTTCTCTTACTGTCAGTAATCCAATTTTCATCCCCTTTACAGTGTTTGCCTCAGGACCAGTTTCCTATATATATATATATATATATATATTATATATATATATATATATATATATATATATATATATATATATATATAAATTTACTATTTTCAATTACACACATATAGGTGTGTAGTGTCTACAATATGTACAGAATGTATGATCCCATCAAATCTGCAAAAAAAATAAAAATCCCCACAATAACATATACTTCATTAATGGAATTCATGATTGTGACAAAGTGCCCGCCCCTGTGTGTATTTTCTGTATATGTTGCGTGTGGTGTGTTAAATGTTGGTGTATAGGCACTGGTACATGGCATATAAACGGGTCTGTATTTCATGTGTGTTTAAAAATGTATAATTGTATTTAGGCACGGGATTGTACATCACTTCACGTGCATTTAAAGTATTTAATATGTGAGCATGAGGTTGCACATAATTAATTCACCTGCTGGGATTCAAGTGAATAATTAATTGGTAATTGAATCCCAGCACAACAGTATATATAGATGCACGTTTTACTCACTCGGGGTTGTTGGGTGTTTGGTGAGTAGGAAACGGGAGAGAGAGGAGGAGAAACAAAGTTAGTTATATATCAATTGCTATTACGTGCTGGTGGGACCAGCACGGTACTTGTTCATTTAAACTTATCGTGTTTGCTAGTGTGTATCTGCTCACCGTTTAAGTGTTAGTCCATTTTTGTTTGTCTTTTTATTTTGGCTTAAAGTGCCGTGTCCTGTCTTCTGTTTGTTTAAACCTTTTATTTGCAATAAACCGGCTCAAGCAAGCGTCTTCATCATTTCGCCTCATCTGTCCTGTCTTTGTGTATTCATTTCCTGGTTCTGACGTCTCCACTCGGCCGTCTTTGTGACAATGATATAATGAAATAAGCGCAAAACAGAAAAGAAAGAAAAACTTACCAGACAAGTTATGAATAGATTAGAGGGATCTTCTCCGAGGAAATATGGAAGGCCTTGCAATACAGCTGATCTCTTGTTTTGGTTGGAATTCTGCAATAAAACCTACTAGTGACAAAGTTACTAGCCATGTGGTTGTTTCCGTTGTGATAAGGAGTGAGGTAATGTTAGATATTTATACTGTATATAGGTTCTTATATAACTTATTCAGTAGTTGCAATGGGGAGTAAGCTCATGTCAGATATTCATATATATATTTAAGAATTATTTGTTTATATTTACTTAAGTGAAAATAGTCTTAGTACACTTGATAACTGCAGTCAGTGTTTTTTTTGTAACACACAGTTCAGTAATATAATTACTAGTTCAATTAAGTAATATAGGGCACTGTTGGAACAAAAACCGGGAAGAACACAGGCCCTCCAGGTACACCCTTGTACAATTTTAAGAATCTCGAATTTAAAAAAAATGTCCACCTCATCACCTCCAAAATATTTTTTGTAGGGATAAGTACTGTATTTAGTTTCTGATGGCTTTAAATTCCAATGTTAATCACACTGTACCTGTCTCAGTAAACAACGTCGGCCATCTGCTATTAATCTCCGGCACAAGTGGCTCACCCTCAATGATCTCCTTTCTCCTCAAGGAAAATGTGATATCCATTTCAGCATTTATCGGTGTCCAATTCACTTTCTTTTTCTTCATCTCATCTTGCAAAATATTTCTCTCCTTTTTGAGAGTGCTTGGATCTTCTCCCAGAGGGTGATCTGGTAGAAAGTTTATTTCTGCTCTCCTGGGTTTCTTGACACACTTTCTTTTACAATTCTCTTCACACGGTTAATTTCAACCTCTCTACATCCTGCCATTCTCAGTTTTTGATGGAAATGGCCCATTTTTAATTTAAAACTGATTTTCCAATCATTCCAACCAGTAGTAGATCCAGGCTCTTTAAGACATGAATGCTTTTGTGTCAACACTATTGCCACAGTTTCAATTTCTTCATTAGATGGATATGCTTTATATGCATAGATAGCGTCAGCAATTTTGTCCAGAATATCTCTAGAAATGGTCAAAAGGGAACCATCCTTTTCATATGCCTCATTTCCTTGTCGGAGTCTATATTCAACATCATATGAGAAGCTCGGTATGATGAATGTTGCAGGCCATTGCTGTGAGCGGTTGTTTACATTTACTGAGGATGACTCGGTTGCTGATGGTGATGAAGAAATAATGGCTGTGTCCAGTATAAAGTCTGAAAGATCTGACACTGGCAACAAACTGAATATTACTTTCAGTGTTGCCTTCTCTGCTGATACATCAGAAATGTTAGTCAGGTTACACAGCTCATTCCCAAAATCTGGATCTTCATTTTGTAGTATAAAGTCTTGCTTGAGCTGAAGTTTGTCCTTCAGTACTGCATGAAGTTTATCTACGATTTCTGGGAGACTGTGTGTAAATTTTCTGAATGTCATCTGTTGTCAAAATAACTCGGAACAACATCTTGTTGGCTGACAAGCTTTTGACTGTGGAATAAACAAACACAATAAAAACAATTAAAAGAAGACTGACAAAAAAGCCCCTTTTAGGAAGTTTTTAAGTTCTTTATTTTTAGACTGTTAACCCAGGATAAAGTTATGAACGGTCATCATAAAGTTTGCAAATGGTCTTAGGGTTCAAGTTTTCAGAAAAGGATGAGCAAAACCCTGGTAACATTGTTTACTTAGCCATGTATGGAAAAAAATCAATCTGCTAATATTTTTGTTTAGAATACTATTTTTGTATTTTACTATGTTTATAGTAACTGTAATACAATATTCTCATGAGCAATTAAAAAAACAACCCATATATATATATATAGACACACACACATATATATTAGCTATAAAATTATGCTTGGGATAAGGTTCAAAACAAATTGTGGCAAATACAATAGTGCACCTACCTGCTAATGAAGCAAATATTTCTTTGGTGTTACCATAAGTCTTCCTCTTATGGTGTATGGAGACAATGGCTCTACAACTAGTATCCCAGTGGAAGTCTTTCTTGTGAGCTCATAAGACCTCAAGTGCTCTATGTACCATGCCGAAAACTGTTCAATAATAAATTATGCTTTGTTGGCCAATATTAATACTTTAAGAATTTTGGCGAAGTCCGGCACTCCACTAGTGGTTACCACAGACACAAACACCCCTTCCATATAGTTTGTTCCATTCAAGTTAGCTCTGGTGGCAAGGGATACAGTAGTCAGGTCTTTATATTTCTGCTCTATTGCAAGTTTCACAGATTTTTACAAAATGTCTGTTGTTACCATTGATATATTTCCAACTACCAGTGATGGTTTGAAGAAGGTAGGCATGTCAAAGTAATATGCTAGCATAAGTTGATGATTTGTAGCAAAAGTAAGTAAAATGTTTTGAAATTGTGTGTATGTGCACAATCTTTTTGAAAAAAACTATGCTTAGCTTCAAAATGCATCATCCAAACATCAACCAAAGGCCCAAAACAGCGAATCAAATGAGGATAATGCTCAATAAAATGGTGTTTGGGTCGTAACTGGAAGTATGGGAAGACCTCTTTCAACAGCTGCCTATGGTCAGCTATTTTTGACTCCAGGTAAAATAGAGTTTCTTCTGTGAATTTTGAAGAAGCCATAAGCTCAACAATGTCTTTTAGGTCCTTCAATATTCCCCATGTGTTGTCATTTGTAGGTGATGGAGGGAAGTAGCCTTAATAGTGTCCAGTTCTCATGTCCATTACTTCCAGTTGTTCCTTTTAAATGAAATGTTGTTGCAATTTTCTGTGGCCGATTAGTTTTATCTAAGAATTGATAATGAAAAGAATTTATTGCAGCGTTGAGGTCATCCAAAGTAAAATACTTCTTAGAAATCAAGCTCTGAAGACAGATACATAGCTCTGCTGGTACAATACCTTCTAAAAGGTCATGTAGAGTATCAGGGGAAAATAATTTTATTGTGTGAAAGTAGGTAGCACATCCACTCTTAACTACATCTAAACTCTTCACATGTTCATTTTGCTGAAGTTCAGATACACTGGAGTCATGCAACACTGGCGTACTTATGGTAATACACCATCCCTCACTGCGTTTGTCTGTATCGCTTTACGGCTGGCTAGACAAAACCTACAGAACTTTTCTACATTAAAGCTTTCCTGAAAACCAGCAAGTGAATGGGCTCCTAAATTATCAGCTAACACATACAGCACAGACCCTTTAACACTTGCTCCCAAAAGTTGAATGAATAGCCCTTGCTGTTCAAGTATGTCAATATCCTTTAATAGTGGCTCCAAAATGTCATAACCATATTGCTGGACATCACTGCTCTTACAAATGACAGCAAGATAGATAGATGGCAAAGTTGACCGATATTTAGCAGGTAAATTTGAAATTACCCAATAAATAGCACATACTTTATGTATCTTCCTAAATTCCTAAGTCTTCTGCACACAGCAGCTGGTTTTCTATGTAATACAGCACATCCCGGAATGATATATACTGGCCAGATTCAGTCTCTTCAGTTAACAAAACTTTATCTAGAACATCTTTCTGAATTAGCAGCTCTTTTCAGACTTTCAAAATCAGGATATAAACAGATGTTTTCTTCAGAGCTGCATCTAACACATATTCCACTGGTTCAATGACATCAAAGTTATCCCTGTAGAAAAAATATCTTTTGTGGTCAGTGCCAAGAGGGTCCTTTTTTGAAGTTAATGAGACAAGAGGATTTGTTTTGTGTATTGCTTCTGTTATCTCATTAATGATAGACTGGTCAAAACTACAGTTTTTCTGCTTTAAGACTTTTTCAATAGTCTGTTTTGTAAGCAGTCCAGAAACTATGCCAATGTTATTAAGTTCCTCAATAATTTCCTGAATTGCACTCTTAAAGACAATTGTTTATCCGAAGAAACAGTGATGCTAGCTGATGCTCAGTTGACTCCTGCAAGTCTTCAGATTCAACATTAACATTTTCTGATGTAAAAACTTCAAGATTTTCTTGGATTAAATTTACTCCAAAATCAGTTTCTTTGTTGCTGGTAAAACTTTGCTGACTAATTTGCTATGCGCTCAACTCTAAAGTTATCTAGCATATAGGAATTGTGATTTCTGCTCTTGTGTGAGGTAAAAGTAGAATACACACTGGACTGAAAAGCACAATTTTTCAACAGGCATTTTACAGTTTCATGATTTTTTAAATGTCTTCCTAAATGAATAAAATACTGTTTCTGACTACACACCTCACACAAATCACATAGCTCATAACAGAGAGATGCACTCACTGCTTCTGGCCTACTTTGTACATGGTATCTGGTAAGGTAAGTCTTTAGAGCTCCTTCTGTTCTAAAAGAACACGCATACTCGATATAAACATGGCAATGGACAGGTCCTCCTGTCCATGTTTGAATTTATAATGTCCAAGCAGGATTCCTTGATTAGATGATAAAAATCTGCAGTACTTACAATTCCAGCTGATTAATTTCTTCTTTCTTTCTCTCTTTTTTTCTGTCTTTCTAGATTTCTTTCTTCTGGCTTACAAGCTTCTGCAAAAAAGAAAAAAAAAACATGATTTGAATATACACTTTATATTTAAATCACACACTGATCAGCTTACAAGCATTTTAGGGCAATTGATAAACAGCTTATTTGTATCATTTTAAATAAGACTGTAGTGAAATGGCTAATTTCTGAACTCAGCATGTCTGAACCCTCAGGTGAATTTTTCTAGGAACATCTGAGACAGAGGAGCAACAAAATGTCCCTTTTCTGGTTGAGCTGGCATGGAATGGCCCAGCTCCATTTTCTATGTGTTGAGCTTCATGTCCTGCGTGAACTTTCACTGGTCTGATTATAGGCACATCTAACTTCACTGTCCTGGAAAATCACACACTGATCAGCTTACAAGCATTTTAGGGCAATGGATAAACAGCTTATTTGTATCATTATAAATGCATAATAAAATTACAAAGGAAATATATGCAAATAATCACAAAAGACAAGGCAACAATGATTTATGTTAATTGAATATACTGTATAATTTGACAGATTTTTTAAAACATACTTTAAAGTGCACACCTGGAATTCAAACCAAGAACCATCTTTAGCTAGGCTATATCTGGTACGATGGACTAGGCTTGGTGTGTGGATAGAGGTACTGTAAAAGCTACAATTTCCAATGGTAAATGGTGTTCGACAGAGTAATACATTTAAGGTCAATATACTATGCACTTAGCTAGCTAGCTAAGCCAGCTGCATGAAGACTACAAATATTTAGACTGAGTGACCAAGAAAATGTATGACGTATTAAAAAAAGCCTACTCTTTAAAAAAAAAAAAAAAAAAAAAAAAAAAAAAAAAAAAAAACCCTGCCTTAAGTTTTGTAGAGATGCAACGCTGAAAATGCTGAAATTACAGCACATTTTTAAATATATCCAAAAAGATGTTTAGTAAAATAAGACTTTTTTTAATGTATCTACTTTTAATCTCTCCTTTCGACCATGTTCTATAAACAAAGTGCTTATAATTAAAAGCTAAAATGACAACTTAATTACTTACCACACACATGTTGTTGGTCAAACACATTTAGGAAAATCATCTGGGCTATCTCTGCAGTGTGATACAGCGGGTCAGCCATTTTGTCACCTCCAGCAAATCAGCACAAAGCGCCCATATTTTTTCAATAGGTTTTAGCCACATATTAAAACTCAATAATAATAAATGTAATATGCAGCACATAACATTAAAATGTTAGTATTACATATGTATGTGTGTATAAGTGAGGCTTTATCAGTGGTTATGCAAATTATATTAACAAATTTCATCGTCTCTGCCAAGCAATGAAAAACTATAATTATAAAAGTACAATGCATTTTAAAAATTAGGTTAACACAAATATCTGGTGTAGTAAGACCCAAACAAAAACAAAAAAAACATTAAGGTAGGCCTATGCTTGGCGTTTGTGCCCTACTTAAGTTTAAATAAATTAATCAAATAAAGAAATAAAAATTAACCTGAAAAAAGAAAGCACATGCTTACTTTGTTTAAAAACACTATAAAAAAGTGTAGCTGAAACTAAATAATAAACAAAATGTTTACTTATGTTGGCAACTTGCGAAGGCTCAGCACTCGTGTTCCTCAACAAGACCTGGACTCTGGCATCCTCACAACGGTTTCGCGTACAGGAAGGGCATCAACTGGGAGCATGCACAAATCAGTAGTAAATCTAGGCGCTGAGCACACTTTCAAACGTTAATTTGATACAACTTAATTCAATAACTTTAGAAAGTTGTGTCTCGTTCAGGTTGTACCAGCTTGTTTAGTTAAGTTCAGAGGACAATTTGAATGTTTTTAGTTGATTAAACTAGTACAACCTGTACTAAGGTTTTTTACAGTATACCTATTACTATTAATGTTTCAGTGTTCTCTCTCTCTCTGTGGTTGAATTGCCATCATTGCTGTTCAGGTAAGCAAAGACGTTTGCACCCATTTGC
Organism: Polyodon spathula; assembly: GCF_017654505.1. Lineage (NCBI taxonomy): Eukaryota > Metazoa > Chordata > Actinopteri > Acipenseriformes > Polyodontidae > Polyodon > Polyodon spathula. Next base: position 20,873,689 of record NC_054550.1, read on the forward strand.
GAGAGTTGATGGAGTGCCAAGATTTTAGCTATGGATTAACTTCATCTTGAAGTACACCCAGAAAAATATAGGCAAGAAACACTAGCCATGCTGTAAAAGACCCTTCTTCTGGGAATTCAGTCAGGGAGTGTTAGTCTTGACAGTAGGTGTGTGTGTGTGTGTGTGTGTGTGTGTGTGTGTGTGCGCGTGTGTGTGCGCTGTTTATTGGCATCTGAAACAAATTAGACCAGTTATGGTTACTCCAGGCCAATAACTCCACAGGAGTAAGGCTGCAGTGCATGGGTGGGGGGGAGCTTCAGAACTAAATCCTGTTAATTTATTAGCTAATCCAAACAAAAGCATTTACTGCAACAGTAGTAAATTAAACTATTTCTGCCACTGGTTCCATTTAGCTCCTTCAGTTTTAAATGTCAGTTTGCCGAAGTAGTCTCTGTTGAAGCTTAAGTAAAAATAAATAAATAAAATAAAGCCTTAAAATGACCATAAGTACAGCCCATTGATTTAATAGGTGTTGGAGATGCATGGTTTTATTTATATATTTTGAGCAGCAGGTTCAATATTCACTGTTGAAAATAATAAATCCACAAGACTGTTGCAAGTATAATAAGCACAAGTCAATCTCAATGCGAACAAGCAGAGACTGAGCCTTATACTCTGTCCGCCACTTGGGTGAAGATATGCAAATGAGCTTTTGAATGAGGTTCATTACAAGACGCAGATCTTAATATGTAGTCCAAACTTTGCTCTATTGTAGACTATAGTCTTTAAACCATCCTCTTTTAATAATGTTTGTCACATCTCATAAAGCTAAACTACATACTTAAGACTGAAGTTGTTTAAAGATGGCACACACATTTAAAAATGTAGGCAATATTCCCATTTTTATAGACCCATTCTGTATTTTATTTCTCACTTGGCTTTCCTGCTTTCCAATATTTTTACTCATTGAAAATGTGATGGTAATGTTACTTCTGATCACTTTCTTGTATCAGTTTTACCCGTTTCATATTTAAAATTTACAATTCACGTGTCAACTCAATGCTGCAAGATCTTAGATAAAACATCTTAAGAAATGAAGAAAAAGAAATACCTACAACATACATACATAAAACCATACAAACGGGAAAATGCAAGTTGGGTATTGCAACATTTTTTTTGCATTTTCATAGAATATTGAGAGGCCAGATCAATATTGTAATGTAATGCTATTGTCAAAATCGTGTCAACAAAGTATTATAGTAGTGGAGCCACCTAATCTGGGACTTAGTTGTAAACCTTAGTTCTTTATGAAATAACATATAGGAAAGGATCCCAGATTTTTTATTTGATTTCTGGTTAGCATGTCTTCATAAGAGGCGGTTAATTTTTTTGGCTGAAAAGCCCTATTCAATACAAGTAGAATGAGGTGCTACAAATGATGGTAACATCTAGATTGCACCCAGGGTGATTTTTCTGGTCAAGGTCCCTTTCTCACTTTAGGTTAAGCTTTGCAAGGTCACAGGTCGAAGGGGAAATAAAAAATAAAAAATGGCTAATTTCTGAACTCAGCCTGTCTGAACCCTCAGGGGAATTTTTCTAGGAACATCTGAGACAGAGGAGCAACAAAATGTCCCTTTTCTGGTTGAGCTGGCGTGGAATGGCCCAGCTCCATTTTCTATGTGTTGAGCTTCATATTCTGCGTCTGATTATAGGCACATCTAACTTCACTGTCCTGGAAAATTGGACGCTGGGAATATATGCTGTAAATATACCTATAAGATTGAAAACTTATAACAGGAAATAACAGATTGTGGTCTGAAGTGTGCACCACATTAATGGTTAAGAAAAGGTTAATGTTCAACCCATAATGCTGCTCTATACAATCCTGGCAGCAGCATGTATTTACACTGGAAACCTGATGTGATGAATTCTTTAGCCACAACAGAGCAATAAATCATCAGTTATCTTGCCAGAGAATGATAGGGGCTCCATGAAGCTGTGTATTTAAATGCAGTCTGCTTTATGTTATTAAGTCTCTTGCAATGGCAGTTTCCTCTTATGAATAGATCCTTCAGTGCGAGACCTTCCTATTACAGAATGGAAGGTTCTGAGTCTAGAAGATAAACAAGGTTCATTTCGATCCCATGCACATTTTCTTCTTGTCCAGTTTAATACTATTAATACAAACTAAAAAGAACAGCACCAGAAGTGTGTGAGTCCCGTGTTATTAAACAGACTGTGTTTCTGCCAGGGTGCTTTTGATGAATTGATGTTTTGATCTCTCTCCAGTTTTAATCTTGCCAATCTTCATCAAACAGTGAATAGATGTTTGTGTGAGGCACAGCAGTCAAGCCTTCGTTATATAAAAAAGAATATGCTATACAGATTCCATCTTAAATTGAAATAATTTATGCAGTTTTAATAACAAACAAAAAATAGAGACAAACATTTTGAAATTCTGCAGACTTAATTATCTTAACGCTGAAATATAACAACACAGAATTATGATGTAGTATAATATTAAAGATTTTTTTTTTTAATAATTAAAAATGTTTAATTTTGAAGTTGTCATTTTGAAAATCCCAGTTTAACAGGTTATTTCTCTCCAAAAGTTACAAGTATAATGAAAAGCACTTTTTTGTTTGCCATCTGGAGATGAATTGTATAACATCCAGCTGCTTTATATGATCGTAGTGAGGCTTGAAATAGGTGAGCTTGTGTGCCTGCCTTTAATCCATTAACCACCAAATATTTTTTTCTTTGAAAAAATCTGAACCCAAGTTGTATTTGTCATTTGATATATTCTAAATCAATATGCTACCATTCTAAAAGTTTTCAATCTTATAGGTATATTTACAGCATATATTCCCAGCGTCCAATTTTTCAGGACAGTGAAGTTAGATGTGCCTATAATCAGACCAACGAAAGTTCACGCCGGCTATGAAGCTCAACACATAGAAAATGGAGCTGGGCCATTCCATGCCAGCTCAACCAGAAAAGGGACATTTTGTTGCCTGTTGGTCTCAGATTTTCCTAGAAAAATTCCCCTGAGGGTTCAGACATGCTGAGTTCAGAAATGAGCCATTTTTTATTTTTTTATTTCCCCTTCGACCTGTGACCTTGCAAAGCTTAACCTAAAGTGAGAAAGGGACCTTGACCAGAAAAGTCACACTGGGTGCAATTTAGATGTTACCATCATTTGTAGCACCTCATTCTACTTGTATTGAGTAGGGCTTTTCAGAAAAAAAATACTAGGAGCACCCTACTGATTTCTGACAAATTGCCAGGCGAGGGGTAACTGAACAGTTCCCTTTCAATTCGAATGACAACCATTACCAAACGGGAAGAACCTCTCTGACCGTAAAACACTGAGCATATATAAAAAAAGCTCCCCAATCAGGGCCCTGCTATGAGGGGGAAGTCCCTCCCACCTCCTGTTGAAGAGGGACGTCCTCACAGTAGCACATCGTCATTTTCTCACTCACTTCACTGAGACAGGTCACAGATTGCTTTTGCTTTCTTGTTCCGTCAAATTTAATTGTATCCACGGTAGAATCACGCTTTCGAGCGTTTTTGAGAGTGCTCCTACCTAATTCTCGTGTCAGTTTTACTGACTAGCGCTGGTTTCGACCCCTCTTTTGAGATTGGTAAGCGGCCATTACTCTCTTTTTACTGCATGAGGCTTTGTGTAGTTTTTCAAATACCGTGTGGAGAGCTGTTCTGTGCTGTAAGGGAGACCACAAAAAAAAAAAAAAAAAGCTCAGGCCTAGCGCCCCTGTCAAGCCTCGGACTCTCCTAGCATGGCTGTGCTTGCCCTCGGCGACCATGGCGACTGAATCGGCTGCATACCTCGGCATTGACTGAGGTTTTCCCGCCGAACTTGAGGCAGCGAAAAACAACGCCTGCCTGGTCCCGATTGACTCAGCACCGGTGTAACCATCTTCGACACCACCTACAGCCCGGCACCGACCGTGCCTACCATCGGCACCGACCTTGGAACAGGTCGACTCGGCATCGACTGTTCGGCACCGAAAGCGCTCTCCTCGACGTTGATCCTGGCACCGATTAACTCGGCACCGGTTGACTAGCTTCGGAGCAGTCTACAGCCCCGCACCGACCGCGCTACACATCGGCACCAACCTCGGTGCCGATTGACTCGGTTGCAGCAGTGAGACCAGTGTGTGGTGAAGCTGCCCAGGCAGGACGAGTACTGTCCGTGCACCAGATGCTTAATCCAGAACATGCAGCCAAAGCACTGGCAGGTGAGCTGGACTGCTCTCTTATCCACAGCAGAGTCTTTCTCCCTGAACCATGGGAGAATGAGGTCCGTGGTCCAAGGGCCTCCGCAGAGGTCATCTAGGACCTCCCCTGCTACAGTGACCAGAGAGCTCCGCCTCACACCTGGGTCACCCTCCCCTTCCCCATCACCAGTGTAGAGGCACAGACACTTCTCAGGGGAGGCGAGATGGTCACCGCCAAGGCAGCACCACTCGAGGGGGCGTTAACCAGAGAACAGGCGGTTGCCGCACAGGCACCGCTCCCCTTCCCAACGCAGGTGCAGACGATCCCCGTCAGAGTCGCCTCAGAGGCGCCCAAGCTCAGCTGAGTGGGGCTTCACGGAGCTAACGGAGACTGTAAGAGCTCAGCAGACCATGCTAGAGACCCTACTAAAATCCCAGGGCAGCTTTCCCCATACCACTGGGTAGCTCCAACCACCCCAGTCCCGATCTCCATCTCCGGCACACAGACCTCTGAGCCCAGACGAGCTGTCTCTCACAGCTTCAAGGTCGATGTCGTACGTGTCTGAACCCACCACGTCAGTTACGCAGGCCACAGTGGGGGGCTTTATACCGCCTCTTCCGCATATATCACAGAGGGAAGAGTTCCAGGCCTTGATGCAGCGTGCAGCTGCTGCCGCGGATGTTCCCTGGCCAATGGAGCAGGAGGGAAAGGGGAACCGCTTCTTAAAGCAGAAGGGGCATCCACAGCATGCCGTCACCTTGTGCCAGGACTTTCTTGAGCTGGTGCGCTCACCCTGGAGCAACCCAGAATCCGCCCCCTCAGCTTCTAGGACAGCAGAGGTCCTGCTACACACTGCAGAAGACCAAGAAGCAGGTCTAGGCAAGTTCCCCACCAACGGCGACACAGTCACAGTACTGGTGCAAGGGTCCACCTTTACCAAAGGGGTCAAAGACCTTACCTTCCCTTCCAAGCCGTGCAGAACAACAGACGCCATGCTGAAAAAGGCATATGCGTCCACGGCACTTTCAGCTAGAGCGGCCAATGCAATGGCTATACTGGTCCTGTACCAGACACAGATGGCTGAAAGGCTGCAGGAGCGGGCAATGGAGACAGAAACATGGGAGTTACTGGTGATAACAACGGCGATGACCGACCTAATGGGGGAGTTACGTCAGGCATCAGGCAGGTCTCTAGCGGCATTGGTAGTCGTGCACAGACATCTCTGGCTAACACAGGCCAAAGTCGTCGAGACCGAGAAGGCAGCGCTGCGAGATGCCCCTATTACGCCGGGGCAGACATTCGGAGAGACCATTGATGTGAACCTTGAAGGTCCTACAAGGCCATGGAAGTTACTTCTAAGTTCATGTGCCTTCCTGCCTACAGCTAGCGCCCAAGGTGGCAATTACAGCCTGCGAGGGCTATAGGGTCAGAACACCACCGTCCACCCCAAAACAGACAAGCAGGCAGAGGCAGAGCTGGTGGCAAGGGACCACCGCCGGCCAGGGTTAACCGGTTCTATGCCTGGAGACAGAGGCCGGGGCATAAGAAACACCTGCCCCCTTCTAAGCCCAAGGGAGACCTCCCCTGAGGGTCCCCGGCTGCCACCAACTCCCCTCACAAGTAGACTGACCAAAGGCAACTACCCATGGCAAGACTGCACCCAGTACTCCTAGGTGCTATTGACAATGAGATAAGGATACGCTCTACAATTTCGCATAGGTCCGCCGCCCTTCAAGGGTGTGCTCCTCACCACCGTCGAACCAGCGAGGGCGATACTCCTTCAACAGCAGATCGCCGATCTTCAACAGGAGAACGCTGTGCGATTGGTAGATCCAGCAATGCTCTCAGCAGTTTTTGCTCCAGGTACTTCCTGGTGCCCAAAAGGGATGCCGGTTTCAGACCTATTCTGGACTTCAGGGTCTTCAATTTGTTCCTCAAACGAAGTTCAATATGTTGACAGCACAGCAGCGCAAATGCAGAGGCGCACACAAAACAGGTCCTAGATCATGTGACGAAGTTAAGGCTCTCAATACATCAACAAAAGAGCAACTTTCTACCCTCTCAGATCAAACTGAACTCTGTGAGCATGCTTGCCTCACTGTCAGAAGACAGGATTCGGTCGTTGGAGGCCACACTCTCCTTATTCAGAGAGGACGCTCTCCTACAGGTCAAAGTATATCAAAGGTTGTTGGGGCTGATGGCAGTCAATGATGGTCAATTCTACAGTGGTAGCCTACATAAAATACCAAGGCGGCCTGCGCTCACCAGGCCTTCACCACGCAGCGCACAGACTCCTGTCCTAGGGTGGCTGCAGTGTGTAAAAAAGCAGGCAGCTGATGGCACATGCTTCGGAGGACAGTGTGTATTTGTCTTCGCCCCTCCCGAGTCAGTGCAGGGGTGCTAGCAGTGAGCTGAGCCTAAAAATAATTGGACACTACTAAATTGGGGAGAAAAACTATAAAAGCAATTGCCGACTACTAAATTTATTTAAAAAAAAAAGTTTTGCTGTTAACAAAATTGGAGTAAATTCACAACAATATAGTTAAAGAGAAAATTTAATCAACAGGTAGATGCCAGTAAAAAATGCTTCAAAAAATACAAAGTAGCCTGTCCTCAAATGAGGACAGTGGCACTTAATGGGTTAAATATTGTACACAAACTTGACAACACACAAGGTTTGGTTTCTTAGAGAATGCAGTGGTCAGAATGTAGTGATCAGTCACGCCGGGATCTTATTGTCGAAGAACATTAAACGTGATTGGTGGGATGCTGCAGCTTTCAAAGAAACATTTTATTTTAGGTCATATTTTTTTAATGTCACCAAATGCTGTAATTTGCTGGTGTGCTACCCTCTTCTGTGCTGCTCTCTGTAACATCCACTAGATGGGCCACCAGTTTATTTATTTATTTACATGAACTACTTTTGTTCAGAAACCGTGCAAATGTAAAAATAAATACCACGAGTATAAAAATCAACCACTATATAGTGTTCAGGCATTATTTATTTAGCTTAACAAAGAAGGTAGGAACTACAAGAGCCCCCACCCCCAGGACATTTGGAACCCCACCTGAGACTGCACTCTCACACAACTCATAGGATCTTTAGTTAATCTACAGTCTGGTATGGAAAGCACACAATAGAAAAATGCCATTGTTGCAAAGATAGAGAGGAAAGAAAATGTTTTTCTTGGTTACCGCCACATCAAGGAGGTTGGCTAAGAAATTGAAATCTACGATGATGGCTACATCAGAATGCTGGCACTTGTTGTCTGATCCTAATTTAAATGTTTACAATAAAGTTGACCTGATTGGCAAATTGTTTTTGCTATTGAGAAGTTTAGTGACAGCGTGGTTGTTCATTCTGCCAGTTCTGACTTTAGACTATGGAGCCATATCGTTGGCCAAAAATAATAATCAATCAAATTTTTTAAACTTTTTCATTAACTCCCTAATATGGTATTGACTTGCCGATTTCATCACCCTGAATATAACAAATTAAACAAAGTGTCCTGCCAAAGATACCGTAGTTTAAAACAGTTCACCCTCGTCAAAGCTGATGTGTAAAGTTCTTTATACTGCTTAGAAATATGAATTTCTTCGAATTTTCATTTCTTAGTTCTTTTATTGTAATTTCCTATTGATGTGTTTATAATAAACCATTTAAAATAATGTAACTGGTTAACAAGGCCTGCAGCGTGTTGTTGTTTTTAGTCATTGGCTGTATTTACTTTTGGCATTTAAAGCATTTAATGTTGCTCAATAAAAAATAAATACCTATATTGTTTGAAACCTGCTGTAAAATTATATGTCCATTTTGTTCAAATATTAGAGTTGCTTCAAATTACATTTTAATATTTGTATTCTCTTCCAGATTCCATGGGTACCAGTAGTATTCATTTAGTTTAAAACCTCTGCACCAGCTTTGTTTTTCAAAAAGCGAAGTCTCTGCAGTTTTTCCTGCAGGTTTACTCGAGTAACACTTGGCTGCTTCAGTTGAATTAGTGTTGATATCTAATTTATTGTCCAGTCCACATTCTTAGATCATATATGGCAAAAAATGATGGAATATGATTGTTTTAGGGTTTTTAGCAATAGAAATACCCTACTGTAGTGAGGAAGTGCAAGAGCTTTGTTCATAGGAGGATTAGCACTTGTACTCCTCCCCATGAGCGGTTGAGCTGGTCGCTGTCAGCCCTCTAGTGGAGTGCTGCGATCAATTAGATGATGCTTTGTACAAGTCACCCGCACATCGCTTTTTCATAATTCTGACTGTTTGCACAGTTTTCCACTAGTCCATTTGACTGAAGGAAATTTGGACCAGGAGTTCAGTCTTTAGCAGATCTTTAAAATTCAGCATTTGCCAACTGTGGCCCGTTATCGCTGAAGACCTGATTGGCTGGGTTACATGCACTGAAAAATCGACTCTACAGTCATGAAGTTTCAAAAGTCAAGATCCTGTTTTCTGCCTTAACATCACGTAACCTCCAGCAGAAAGTTCGTACAAAACAGACACCCCCCAATTCACACACACTGTGCATTTATGTATTACTTCAACAGTAGACCCATCGTGGTTATACTCATACCTACAACCTACAAAACGAAAGTAACATGATTTATCTTGCGTGTGTGTCACTCGCAGCACAGAATCCAGATTGAGCTGCTGCAGCATGCAGCTTTGCAGTTTTGTGATCGAAATGTTTCTGCTGAAGCGCTGTGGCTAGCTTCAAGATGAAATCTCTCCCACCTTGTACAAAACTAAGTAATTGAAGGCTGCCAGGTCCAGTAGAGATAACAACAGGCTTATATATAGTGCCTATAGAAAGTCTACATGCCCTTTAACTTTTTTCACATTTTGTTGTGTCAGTGACTCAGAGTTTTATGCATTTAAATTAGAATTTTTTTCCACTTATCTACACACCATACTCCACATTGTTAAGGGGAAAAAAGTTTTTATTGAGAAAAAATATATATTAAAAACACAAAACTGAAAGATCATAATTGGATAAGTCTCCACCCCCCTGAGATAATACTCGGTGGAAACACCTTTGGCAGCAATTACAGCTGTGAGTCTGTTGGGATAGGTCTCTACCAACTTTGCACACCTAGACTGTTCAAGCTCTGTCAAGTTCCTTGGTGAGCGTTAATGGACAGCAATCTTCAATTCATGCCACAAATTTTTGATTGGATTTAGATCGGGGCTCTGACTGGGCCACTCAAGGACATTTAACTTTTTGTTCTTTAGCCACTCCACTGTAGCTTTGGCTGTGTGCTTTGGGTGGTCTTTCTTTTAGTAATGGCTTCCTTCTTGCCACCCTACCATACAGGCCAGATTTGTGGAATGCTTGGTATATTGTTGTCACATGCACAATTTGACCAATTTTGGCCATAAAAGCCTGTAGCTCTTGATAGTCTCTCTGATCAGTCTCCTTCTTGCTCGGTCATCCAGTTTGGAGAGACGGCCTGATCCAGGCAGGGTCTTGGTGGTGCCATACACCTTCCACTTCTTAATAAACGTCTTGACCGTGCTCCAAGGGATATTCAAGGCCTATGATACTTTTTTTTTTATACCCATCTCCTGGTCTGTGCCTTTTAATAACTTTGTCCCGGAGTTCTTTTGAAAGCGCATTGGTGACATGGTTGAGTCTTTACTTTGAAATTCACTACCCAGCAGAGGGAACCTACAGGAACGGCTGAATTTATCTTGAAATCATGTGAATCACTACAATTTAACACAGGTGGAGCTCACTTAACTTGATGTGTGATTTTGAACGTGATTGGTTATACCTGAGATAATCTAGGATTCTATTTCAAGGGGGGTGGACACTTATCCAACCAAGCTATTTCAGTTTTTATTTTTAATTAATTTTATACAAATTTCTAGATTTTTTTTTTTTTTTTTTTTCACTTTGAAGTTGTGGGGTAGGATGTGTAGATAAAGAATAATAAAAAAAAAAAAAAAAAAAAAAAAAAAAAAACTATTTTAATGCATTTTAATTCCAGGCTATAAGGCAACAAAAGGTGAAAATTTTGAAAGGGGGTGTAGACTTTATATAGACACTGTGTGTGTATGTTTGTATGTATATATATATATATATATATATATCCCCTAAATGACTATGAATTGAGTAATCTGCATGGGTACGGATGATTTTTTATCCTAAATCAGAACTGCATAGCAACGCATTTCCTGAAAAGTACGCAAACGGGTCCTGAGGAAAACTGTCATGACTTGTGCATTTAAACACCGCTATTGAGTACACCATGTGTAGAGAAAATGGCTTTTATGCTGTTTATCACCACTTAGCTGGTTGTACTGTTTCGAAGCAGTTTCGAGCAGTTTGAAAGCAGGTTGACGGCTGCAGAAGAAACTAAACTTCAAAAAAAAAAACCCTCAACATGGTCTTCAAGCCAGTAATCTGTGACACCTGCTTGATGTGGGAAATCCGAGAAAACCCAGCGGAGCTAAACCAAGTGTGCGTAAAGTGCCGCGCGATCCAGGATTTGCATAAACTAGTAAGCATGCTAGAAATGGAGCTGGAGGAAGTGAGACAGCAACAGGATCTTGAGGAACTGGCACACCCACAATTCATGGAAGTCTGCATCACCCCTAACAGACTGAAAGCCACCAGGGAGATAGAAGGTCAGAACAGCTGGGTTCAGGTAGGCAGAAGCAGGCAAAAAAAGAAACTTCGTCAAACACCACCAGAAATCAAAACAACCAACAGATTTGAGTCACTTCAGAATGGTGATGAGCAGAACCAACAACAAGAGAATGAAAGGAACAACATCCAGGACCCTATTGACAGTGGTGACAAGACAGTAAAAAGAAGGGAGGTCATGATTGTTGGGGACTCCATATTGAGAAACACAGCAAGTTCAGTTCGCAGTTTGGACCCCCTTACTACAACAGTGTGCTGCCTTCCGGGAGCCTCGGTCAAGCACATCACTGAGAACGTGGACAGGCTCCTAGAACGAACAGGAGACGACCCGGTAGTAGTCGTCCACATCGGTACAAACAACATTGGAAGAGACAGACCAAAATCCCTGCAAAACAAATTCAGAGAGCTAGGAAGGAAATTAAAAGAGAAAACCAAAACTGTGGTATTTTCTGGTATACTACCCGCACCTTGCAAAGGACCATATGGACAGCTGGAAATAATAAATCAAAACGAATGGTTGAAGACGTGGTGCACACGGGAAGGCTTCACCTATCTTGATCATTGGACCACTTTCTACAACGAGGACTATCTGTATAGACGGGATGGACTGCACTTAAATAACAAGGGAACCAGTCTACTTGGAGAAAAGATCCTCGAGCAGGTTCGGAAGCATTTAAACTAGAAAGGAAGGGGGGAGAAATGAACAAAAAAACAGAAGGGAGACCGCATCAAAACAAGAACAACAACTCAGGTAAGACAACCATTAAATGTATTTATCTAAATGCTAGAAGTATCAGAAACAAAATTCTAGAACTTGAAGCTACTGCACTAACAGGTAACTATGATGTGATAGGTGTTACAGAAACTTGGTTGTCTGAGAGTGATGGGGACGAATATAATATTTGTGGGTATACACTGTATAGGAAAGACAGGCAGGACAGAAGAGGAGGAGGGGTAGCGCTATACATAAGAAACAGTCTTGAAGCCCAGGTGTTAAACCTGGACAAAGAAAATAAAACCGAATCAATATGGGTCAGAATAACAGACAAAAATTCAAAGGGCATAATAATAGGAGCATGCTATAGACCGCCAGATTCAGACGGTGAGCACAATAATCTGTTATACAATGACATTAGAAATGTGTGTAGCAAAGGAGAAGCCATACTAATGGGGGATTTCAACTTCCCCCAAATAAAATGGGAAAACCCGGTGGGTAGCACGAAGGATGAAATAGAAATGGTGGAAATGACAAATGACTGCTTCCTAACACAATTTGTCAAGGCACCGACTAGAGGGGAGGCATGCCTTGATTTAGTCTTTTCAAATAACGAAGATAGAATAACTAAAACAGAGGTCAGAGAACCACTGGCAAACTCAGACCACAACATGGTCTCATTTGAAGTGTTTTTTAAATCCTCAAAAGTAAAGACTAAAGCTAAGGTTTACAATTTTAGAAAAGCAAACTATGAAGGCATGAAACAGAGACTAACAGAAGTAGATTGGAGTAAAATAGAGAAAACACCCACAGAAGAAGGATGGTTGTTCTTCAAAAACGTAGTACTAGAGGCGCAAAACAATTATATCCCTAAAGTAGACAAATCTAAATGTAAAACTAAATTGCCAAAATGGTTTAATAGATCAATTAAAAAAAATATTCAGCGAAAAAAGGCACTTTACAGAGCATTAAAAAAGGACCAAAAAGAAAGTACACAGAAAGAGTACACAGAACTGCAAATGCAAGTCAAAAAAGAAGTTAGAAAGGCCAAGAGAGAGATAGAAATGAACATTGCTAAGGGGGCTAAAACCAATTCCAAAATGTTTTTTCCAATATTACAACAGCAAGAGAACATTCAAAGAGGAGATTAAATGTTTAAGAGATACAAATGGCAAAAATCGTAGATGAAGAAGAAAAAAAAATAGCAAATATATTAAATGATTACTTTTCACAAGTTTTTACAAAGGAAGATACTGACAACATGCCCCACATGTCATCCAGTTCCTATCCAGTTTTAAATAACTTTAGCATAACTGAGGCAGAAGTGTTAAAGGGACTAGGAGCTCTTAAAATAAACAAATCCCCTGGGCCGGATGAGATCCTCCCAGTAGTACTCAAAGAAATGAAAGAAGTAATTTACAAACCGCTAACCAAGATCATGCAGCAGTCTCTTGACACAGGGGTGGTACCGACAGACTGGAAAATTGCAAACGTAATACCGATCCACAAAAAGGGAAACAAAACTGAACCAGGTAACTACAGACCAATAAGCCTGACTTCTATTATATGCAAACTTATGGAAACTATAATAAGATCCAAAATGGAAAATTACCTATATGGTAACAGGGTACTGGGAGACAGTCAACATGGTTTTAGGAAAGGGAGATCGTGCCTAACTAACTTGCTTGATTTTTTTGAGGATGCAACATCGATAATGGATAATTGCAAAGCATATGACATGGTTTATTTAGATTTCCAGAAAGCTTTTGACAAAGTCCCGCACAAAAGATTAATTCTCAAACTGAACGCAGTTGGGATTCAAGGAAACACATGTACATGGATTAGGGAGTGGTTAACATGTAGAAAACAGAAAGTACTGATTAGAGGAAAAACCTCAGAATGGAGTGTGGTAACCAGCGGTGTACCACAGGGATCAGTATTAGGTCCTCTGCTATTCCTAATCTACATTAATGATTTAGATTCTGGTATAGTAAGCAAACTTGTTAAATTTGCAGACGACACAAAAATAGGAGGAGTGGCAAACACTGTTGCAGCAGCAAAGGTCATTCAAAATGATCTAGACAAGATTCAGAACTGGGCAGATACATGGCAAATGACATTTAATAGAGAAAAGTGTAAGGTACTGCACGCAGGAAATAAAAATGTACATTATAAATATCATATGGGAGATATTGAAATTGGAGAAGGAATCTATGAAAAAGACCTAGGAGTTTTTGTTGACTCAGAAATGTCTTCATCTAGGCAATGTGGGGAAGCTATAAAAAAGGCTAACAAGATACTCGGATACATTGTGAAAAGTGTTGAATTTAAATCAAGGGAAGTAATGTTAAAACTGTACAATGCATTAGTAAGACCTCATCTTGAATATTGTGTTCAGTTCTGGTCACCTCGCTACAAAAAAGATATTGCTGCTCTAGAAAGAGTGCAAAGAAGAGCGACCAGAATTATTCCGGGCTTAAAAGGCATGTCATATGCAGACAGGCTAAAAGAATTGAATCTGTTCAGTCTTGAACAAAGAAGACTACGTGGCGACCTAATTCAAGCATTCAAAATTCTAAAAGGTATTGACAGTGTCGACGCAAGGGACTTTTTCAGCCTGAAAAAAGAAACAAGGACCAGGGGTCACAAATGGAGTTTAGAAAAAGGGGCATTCAGAACAGAAAATAGGAGACACTTTTTTACACAGAGAATTGTGAGGGTCTGGAATCAACTCCCCAGTAATGTTGTTGAAGCTGACACCCTGGGATCCTTCAAGAAGCTGCTTGATGAGATTTTGGGATCAATAAGCTACTAACAACCAAACGAGCAAGATGGGCCGAATGGCCTCCTCTCGTTTGTAAACTTTCTTATGTTCTTATGTTCTTACTGCTTAAATTTGGGGTAGAGTAAGTAATAGTCATTAACAATCAAAAAGTATTTTCCTTGACACATCAATAGGTCTGTGCCAGCCTTCTGGTAAGGTCGCTGTGACACGTAGTGAAGGTTTAGTGGTTGTTTGGTCTATATTTCAGACAAGATGAGCAATTAGGAACGTCTTGATCTATTTCTTGATTTATTCCCGGCCAGGACATGACTTTGGTGTTCTTTTATTACACAGCTCCATGTCCAGTTTGTGAGTGGAGCTGTATTTTCTGAATGTTTTAAGTATACATTTTCACATGTAATTGACCATTACCCATGAATCGTGGGACATCTTTTTTGCATTGCAGGCATGGCATCTTTTCAAATGGCTGAGACTTTTACACTGTCAAGCCTGATCCATTTACTGATGATAATGTCACCTACGAATGTCAGCCCTGTGACTCCAAAGATGCATTTCTCTTTATTGAATATCAAATCCACCCTTTTAGCAGCATCAAGTTCTTTCTTCTCTTTAGATGATCCACACATAATTTAGCATTAGCAAACTGGGCCATGGTGTCTTTTCGTGTTGGAAGTTTAAAATGTTTTCTTTCAATTGCACGATTTAGATCCCTGGGGTCCAATCATATTCTCAGATTTCCATTCTTCGTGATAACAATTACAAGCGAGTTCACCGACTGTTGACTCATCAATCTTCTTGGTCCAATTCATGCTTTCCATTCTGATGTGCAAATTGAACCTCTCTGCAGGTATGAATTATTGGAGACACTTGTCTGTCTGTGTTCTCCCTGTAGGCAAAGTATTTTAAACAGATCACTATACTCCTGCATTAACACATCATACTCCATGCTGATTCTCAACTACAAGCACCCTTTTTACAAGGTCCAATTTATCACAAGCAGACAAACTGAGTTTTGGCTGTACATCTTTTGGCACGACTACGTATGACTCTGTGTTCTAATATGTAACGGTACCGACACACTTTTCTTTCACTGGTATCTCTGTGCCACAGTGTCCAGTTACTTTTACCTTGGCTTCATTCAATTCTCATCTAGGCTCAAGTCTATTATAATCTTTTTCAGAGATGGCAATCACTTGTGCTCTGGTATCTAATTTAAATGGGACAATAGTGTCAATCACTTGTAATGGAAGTAACCAGTCTTGTTCATTTCTTTACTACAGCCACATAGAATTCTTCAATTCACTTTTCATCAACAGCATGTACTTGACTTTGCTTTGACTTACAACAGCGTGCAAAATTATTATTTTGTCATATTTTTTGCATGCTTACCCAAATGCTGGGCAATTTTTTGGGCCATGTGTTCCACATCGTCCACATATTTTCTCTTTAAACTTCTCTGGCTTGGATTAGATTTTTGCTGAGTGAATTACTGTTTTCAGGCTGGATTCCTTAGTTTCATTTCTGTTCACTGCGTGAATGGCACTATGTTTTTATAGTTTCTGCTGCCTTGCAGATCCTTATTGCTTTTTCCAACTCAATGTCTTGCTCCTGAAGCAGCCTTTTTGTCTGTTTTTTTTTGCTCTGCATTCTTAATTTAGTAACATACTGGTCAATGGTTTCCCATTTTCTGAGTATATGTGAAAAATGTATGCCTTTCATAAATCACATTTTGTTTGGGAATACGTCCAGCTTCAGGTTTTCTCCCTCCTCTAACTCAAAGTTATTATAAACATCCAGGGCTGCTTCTCCAACTACATACATTTTCTCACTTTTTTGGTCAGCCTCAATTACTGCTAAGTACACTTCAAAGTGCTGTTTAACCCTTTTTCCAATGTTCTACAATACTGCCTGTTAACTGCTGATTTAACGTGGTTTGCAGTTTATCCATTTTCTTTTTTTTTTTTTGATATACAATCTATATGGGAGCAGCGCCATGTTTTTTTTCCCTCATGTCAATCCGAGCTTCCTTTCATTGTTCCTTTCGTTGTGTGTGTATTGTTGCTTAACAGGTTCAAGAAAGGACTAAAAATGAAAGGAAATACTATTTTTTATTTATGTTGTTTATCATTAACACATTTGTAAGCAGCCATGTTCTTTTAGTCGGCTCTGCACTCTCCCTGTTGGGACTGTCTACCAGTGACCACACTGTTAGCACTATGTACACACATGGGCTCATCCATCTTCTCTTCCTCCCTTCTCCTCTTTCTAATATCTCGTTGCATGCAAGGTTTAAAATTATTCTTTTTTTTGAGCTTTAGTTTTTTCAGAAAGAGATGAATGGACTGTGAATAACCCATGTGCCAAGAGCCAGTAAAGTGTAGGTTTGTTTGCATAACATCTACCCTGCCACCAACCCCCCCGCTTGGGACTATACCATGTCAATACATTAAGGTCATTGCAGAATCCAGGTTAAAACCAACAACAAAACTAACAAAAAGGTCAATAGAATAGGGAGCCCAATCCCTTTTTTTGGCTGCTGTGAAGCAAATTATTTATTGTTTACCACAGCTATTTATAGGAAACCCCCATGGTAAGAGTTTGTGTTGGGATTCCACCTCCAGCTTATTTATGACGTCTCCCTCAACCATAAAAAACCCCATGGTCACTACATAATCTGTACGTAAACAATTAACAATTAAAAACAAATTTCACAACACAGTGGGACACAATTAGAAAAGGTATTTGTTAGAAAGTTTTTTTGGAGGGCTTTATAAAAAAAAAACCAAAACTCATAAACCAATGCAGAGGAAGAGAGCACAGTTTTTGCCTGTGGTCAGTAAGGTCGGCGCCAAAGCTTACAGATGCCAATTTAAATGTTATAGCTCAAGAGTCCTTTATTGTGTTATGAGAGTTGCTATGATTGGTTCGTTTTTTTGCTTTTTAATAACTTGTTAGAAATAAATAAAATATAATGAACTAACTATAAACTTATAAAACTTTGCGCCTCCTTTTCTTTTCGCGCCTAAAGTTGGTTTTGATATCATATTAGTAAAGATATTTCCTTTCTGTCCAGAGGCTGTTTGGATCTGTCTCGTAAAACATATGAATTATCAAATGAAACCAAGACATTTGCATTAATATTGCGAATTGTTTACACAACAGCGAAGAATATTGGTACAATGTTTCATACAATTTGTTATTTTGTCTTCAGAGAGAGGTACTGCTCTCCTTTAGAAACAGATCAGTTAATACCTTGCTACTAAAGTTAGAAAGCTTGTGTCCAGACCACGCTGATAATAGGAAAGAACTTGAAATGAAATCAATTATTTTTTGAAGGAGTTAAAGGGTGTTGTAACAAACTATCTACTACTCGTCTTTATTTGATAATAGATCTAATTCCAGAGTTTCACACAGGAGGGTGGTGATTAACTTAGCGAAAATGTGGGTGCCCGGAACAAAGCATTTACAATAATACAGATGATAACAGGGGCTACGAAAAATGAATCTTGTTATTTTTGCTTTTTGCCTTACTTTTTTTTTTTCTTGTTTTTGCCCTCTAAGAACACTAAAAAATTTTGCTGCTTGCTGCCGTTCGGTTTTTGTTTTTCGTGCAGTTCTCGTTTGGGAAATGTTGTTGCCATGGACTTAGGATCAGGACCTCTTTTTTACATACTTTCCTTTACCGTCAATTAAAAAAAAATTAAAAAAAAATGTGTTTGTTTGAACCCCACAACAAAAAACAAAAAAAATCAACCACTGAAGAAGCCCTGTGTATGAGGGTGTAGAGTTTTAGAAAATAAAATAACCAAAACAATAAATTAAATGCGTATTCTGTTGTTTTTTTTGGGTGCGATTGAAGAAATCTGCGGGTCCAGAGCTTGTCAAATCGACCCAAATGGGTTGAACAACTAAATCACCACTTATTCAATTTGACTTCATTACAGTCATCTTCAAAACAACTAAAGTGAACTGTTGCTTATGATTAGCACTACAACTTTCTCCAAAGTTGTAGTGCTAATCATAAACAAGGTTGTAGTCTCAATTCAAGTGAATACTAGCAGGAAATTCTTTTATCATCTTCAGCCTTTGGATTTTTTTTTTCTTTCTTCTCTCTGCTCTTTCTAATTCTCTCTGCATGCAAGTTTTATTATTCTTTTTTGAGCTTTAGTTTTCAGAAAGAGATGAATGGCTAGTGAATTAACCCATTGTGCCAAGCCAGTAAAGTGTATGTTTGTTTGCATAACATCTAGCCCCGCTTGGACTATAAGCATGTCAATACATTAAGTCATTGCATCCAGTTACAACAACAAAACTAACAAAAAGGTCACTAGGAATAGGGAAGCCAATCCCTTTTGCTGCTGTGAAACCAATTATGTATGTTGACCACAGCTAGTTAGAGGAAACCCCATATGTAAGAGTTTGTGTTGTGATTCCAGGATTATTTATGGACGTCTCCTACCATAACCCATTGGTCACATACATAACTGTACTTAACAATTATCACACAGATGGGACAAATTAGAACGTATTGTTAGAAGTTTTTTGGAGGGCTTTAACATCATACAGCAGACAGTTTTGCCTGTGGTCAGTAAGGGCGGAGCAGCTTACAGATGCCAATTATGTTAGCTCAGTCACATTATTGTGTATGAGTTGCTTTTTATAACTTCGCCCTAATTTGTTTTGATATCATATGTATTAAAGTATATTTCTGCACAGAGGCTGGTTTGGATCTGTCTCTTAAAACATTGAATTAAGTCAAATGAAACCAAGACATTGCATTCGAATTGTTTACAGCTGAAGAAGATTGATACAATGTTTAACAGGATTTGTGGATTTGTTCTTCAGAGTACTCCTTTAGAACATCAGTTATCCTTGTATACTAGGTTAAGCTTGTTGTCACCTGATAATAGAAAGAACTTGAACTGAAATCAGATTATTTTTAAAGGGGTGTTTAACAAACTCGTCTTTATTTGAGTAATCTATTCCAGGAGTTCACGTGTGATTACAGCTTACGAAATGTTTGCGGAACAAAGCATTTAAAATACAGATGATAAAAAGTGCTACTAGAAGGAAATCTTTTGCTTTTGCTGCAGTTTCGGTTTGGAATGTGTTGCCAATGGGACTTAGATCAGAGACTTCTTACCGTCAATTAAAAAAAAATGTGTTGTTCCACTATCTGAAGAAGCCCTGTGTATGATGTGTAGAGTTTTAAATGCGTATTCTGTGTTTTTGTGCGATTGAAATCTGCGGTCAGATGCTGTTGTAAACAAGCTAATTATAGCTCATATGGCCTTTTTCCAATAAAAATTTTAAATAAATAAATAAATAAAACATTGTTTGTTGCTAACAAAAATAATTCAGTGTGCTGGTATCAAATGCACAGTTTTGAAATAATAATTGACATGAATTTCAAGGAACCAGCAAAAATAAATTGTATTATCATGAGTCTAACACCCCGTTCACACTTGCGGTTTAGGCCGGCCCAGGACTGCATTATCTCATGTGTGAATGCTTGAAAAATGAAAAGGTGGCCCAAGGCTGGGTGAAATTTAGACCAGCTTTTTGATGCAGCCTAAAGTAATAAAGAAAAGTGTAAGGTACTGCACGCAGGAAATAAAAATGTGCATTATAAATATCATATGGGACATACTGAAATTGAAGAAGGAATCTATGAAAAAGACATAGGAGTTTTTGTTGACTCAGAAATGTCTTCATCTAGACAATGTGGGGAAGCTATAAAAAAGGCCAACAAGATGCTTGGATACATTGTGAAAAGTGTTGAATTTAAATCAAGGGAAGTAATGTTAAAACTGTACAATGCATTAGTAAGACCTCATCTTAAATATTGTGTTCAGTTCTGGTCACCTCGCTACAAAAAGGATAGCTCTAGAAAGAGTGCAAGGAAGAGTGACCACAATTGTTCCGGTTTTAAAAGGCATGTCATAAGCAGACAGGCTAAAAGAACTGAATCTATTCAGTCTTGAACAAAGAAGACTACACGGCAACCTAATTCAAGCAATCAAAATTCTAAAAGATATTGACAATGTCGACCCAAGGGACCTTTTCGACCTGAAAAAAGAAACAAGGACCAGGGGTCACAAATGGAGATTAGACAGAGGGGCATTCAGAACAGAAAATAGGAGGCACTTTTTTACACAGAGAATCGCGAGGGTCTGGAATCAACTCCCCAGTAATTGTTGAAGCTGACACCCTGGGATCCTTCAAGAAGCTGCTTGATGATATTCTGGGATCAATAAGATACTAACAACCAAACAAGTAAGATGGGCCGAATGGCCTCCTCTCGTTTGTAAACTTTCTTATGTTCTTATGTTCTTACCAATGCCGCCTCAGGGCTGGCCTATCTGCATGTGTGTACCCAACGCAGGCCCTGCGCCGGCCATAACGCGTCAGTGCAGTGACGTACCTCAAACCACTCCCCTACTAGGTCGAGCATAGTTGATCAAAACAATGTCGGTTTTAAGGGGTAGCAGCTGGGACGATGCAGAAATTCACCCTTAGCGGTCCATTTATTCAGCGCTTCACATACCTCTTTATAGACGTAGATACTCTCCCAATCATTCGTTTTATCACCAAACTCCTCAATAATGCGATCCAAGTCGTTATTTTATTACTATAACATCTCAAAAAGCTCTGCAAATGTCTGTGATATTCTTTGAGTACTGGATGCAGAGGAAGCTATCTCCTTTATGTCCATGTTATCTTTTATATATAAGTTTATATATAACTATATAAGTTTGTCCGAGAACTCTCAGAAATACTGAGCAGCAGGCCAGAAATAAATCCACCACGGATCTTGGATTTTATGGAACCTATGGCGATCTCCAGCACATTAAATAGCAATGGGGAATGCACTGACTACACTTACACTTTTGACAATGATGACGCTGTTTCAGTCATGAATGGTAAGTATTTCTTCATCGTACAGCTTTCATTAATTGTAGCTAAAATTGTAAATGTCAATGTTGATAATGTATACGACATTGCATATTCAGTTACCATTAATATAATAATCTGTGTTGTGACTAATGTAATGTACACATCCTTGTTTGCTGCATTTACGCATGATCCAACACGATCGGTTCTTTCCACAGTAACAGAATGCATTGTCAACACACGCCTTTATTGCATCTTATGCAGTAAGTAGATTGCCATATTTACATCTGCAAATTTCCCATCTTATATTGACTTCCGGGAATGAGGTGTTTACGTCACAGTTTACATTCCCGACAAGCACTTTGCCGCAATTTAGGCATCCTTTTGTGCCACATGTGTGAATGCACTTAGGCCCCCTAAAACCTCAACTGTGAACGGAAAGTTTGAGACGGCCCAAGGCCGACTCAGTAAGTGTGAACGGGGTCTAAGCCAAATGCGTTTTGTCAGTTTCTAATGCAGTTACTGTAACACTGAAATCAAATTGCAATTGCAGAACAATGAACAATATTATACATTTAAAAGTACTGTGCATTTTCTTGAACATCCAGTTGTAAATGAACTTTTAAAAAGTATACATTGCAAATGAACCTGCATATCCCAGTATAATCACAGGCATTTTAATTTTTTAAAAAATTTAGTAGCTGCCAATTGATTGTACCACATTTCTCTCAGTTTAAAATAGCCAATTGTATTTTAGGCTCAACTCACTGCTACCACCCCCGTGTTGACTCGGGAGCGGCAAAGACGAACACTGTTGTCCTCCGACCACTTCTTTTCACTCTGCAAGCCCGCAATGCAGCCAACCCAGAGCTACAGCGTCAGATGTCAGTGCTGCTCTAGGCTGCTTACTGGCAAGCCTGCAGGCACCCAGCCAGTCTACAGGAGTCGTTGGTGCGCAATGAGCCGAGGACACTCTGGCATAATGTGTGAGCACTATGGGAACTGAGGTGCTAGTCTCAATGCAAGTGAATACTAGCAGGAAATTCTTTTATCATCTTCAGCCTTTGGATTTTTTTTTATTTCTTCTCTCTGCTCTTTCTAATTCTCTCTGCGTGCAAGTTTTATTATTCTTTTTTAGTCTAATTCCCTGTTTTTATATTTAATAAAAATACTGTTTTTTTTTTGTTAATAAAATACATACCTGTGTTGTCTCTCCTGTTCAAAGGTTATGGTGCGGACCTAGACAGATAAACCTGAAAGGAACAGGAAAAGGCTAATGGTAACTGTTAAGAATCCTAGAATGTTTTATACAGTACCTGAAGTGTCGGAAGTAGTTTTCCCTTCCATATTTTACCGGGACCTGGTGCCCGTAGTTTCTCCACCATTTGGCGTAGTCTGGCTCTAAGTGGCAACATGACTTTGAGGCCCATCTTACTGCCTGCAAAGCATGTCAGGCCATTGGGTATGGTTGATTGGTTACAAACAGAAAAGAAGGCTTTGTAAAGAGGACAGTTTAACTCTCCAGGTGAAATGACCAAGGAAGTGCAAGAAAATCTGATTGCAAGGTTTGCAAACAGCGATTTCTTAAGTATGATGTTTAAAAATTAAAATACATGTTTGCTAACGCAAGTTTATTTCTGTCATTCGAGGCCTATGTAGTGAATGGATGTGCATGGCAGGAAAACATATTTTGTTAGCTACAATCATTTTAATTAAAAATAGATGCTGGCATTTGGGCTGTAGCTATGAAGTTTAATCAATCATATGTGACCTAATATTGAGTTTTGAGTCTGGCAAGAGTGTGTTTCACTTGAGTCAGCCAGGAGGCAGGGGAGCACTGGAACAGCCCTGGCCTGTGTTAATAAGATCACTGTGTGTCACTGTCACAGAGACGGCCGAAGTGGGCGGCGTCAGAGCCAGGAAAAGTAATGAAATACGCAAAACACAGGACGGATGAAATGAAGTGATGAAGACGCCTGTTGGCGCCGGTTCAATACAAAATAAAAGGTTTACACAAACACGAAAAACACAGGACACGGCACTCTACGCCAAAATAAATAGACAAACGAAAACAGACTACTACTACTAATTTCCTCCGTCTCCAATCCCGTTCTCCGCTCACCGAACACCCAACCACCAGTATGTGCCAACGTGCATCTATATATACTATTGTGCTGGGATTCAATTACCAATTAATTATTCACTTGAATCCCAGCACATGAATTAATAAAGTGCAATTCCCCGTGCTCACATATTACTACATTTTACTTGCACGTGAAGTGCTGTGCAATCCTCGTGCCTAAATACACATATACATTTTAAACACTCGTGTTACACAGACCCGTTTATATCCCGTGTACCAATGTCTATACACCAACATTTAAACACACCACACGCAACACATAACAGATAATATACACAGGGGCGGGCACTTTGTTACATATACCCCCTCCTGTGCAAAGCACACATGGCCTCAATGGCCACCTCCCCCCTTAAAAGCCCAAAAGTCCCGCCCAAAGTCCTTGGCCAGGACCAGAGGCTTCCAGGGGCCCACAGGTCGTAATGCTGTCAGCGGGGTAGCATTCTCCTGCCAGGGTAGTCCTAGCAGCGGAAAGGCTGCTTGGGGTGTGGTCTCCTGACCTTCCCCCTCCTTCGGCGCCGGCAGCTCCCCTTGGTGGGGCTTCAACCACCGTTCTTCCTGCAGGGAAGAAACTGCAGAGGGAGCAGGTCTCCGGACCTCCCCCACGATCTCCGGCGGAGAAACTGCTGCTGGGGTTGGCGGTCTCCAGACCTCCTCCCCCTCCTCCGGCAGCGAAACTGCTGCTGGGGTTGGCGGTCTCCAGACCTCCTCCCCCTTCTTCGTGGCCGGCAGCTCCCCTTCGTGGGGTTCCGGCCACAGTACTTCCGGCTGTGATGCGGAGCGGCGGGCAACCCCAGGCGATGCAGAGCGGCGGGCAACCCCAGGCGATGCAGAGCGGCGGGCAACCCCAGGCGATGCAGAGCGGCGGGCAACCCCAGGCGATGCAGAGCGGCGGGCAACCCCAGGCGATGCAGAGCGGCGGGCAACCCCAGGCGATGCAGAGGCATCCTTGGGCGAAGCGAGGCTGGCATCCTTGGGCGAAGCGAGGCTGGCATCCTTGGGCGAAGCGAGGCTGGCATCCTTGGGCGAAGCGAGGCTGGCATCCTTGGGCGAAGCGAGGCTGGCATCCTTGGGCGAAGCGAGGCTGGCAGTCAGGACAAGCTGGGGTGCGGGTGTTGGCCCTCTTTTCGGCCACTGCAGCCGGGAGGTTCTTCCCCGTGCTTCCCTCAGCAGCCTATGCAAGGGCTGCTGAGGACCGCCAGCATCTAGTCCTGGCCCTTCTGGTGAAGGGAGAGGCAGCTCCTGCTCCTCTCCCCCTGATGGAGGTGGAGGCAGAGGAAGCTCCAGCTCCTCTCCTCGTGATGGTGGGGGAAGTGATACCAGCAGGCATTCACCCTCTGCTGGTGGGGGAAGTGATACCAGCAGGCATTCACCCTCTGCTGGTGGGGAGGTGACCCAGCAGGCATTCACCCTCTGCTGGTGGACAGGGACCCAGCAGGCATTCACCCTCTGCTGGTGGGAAGGGACCCAGCAGGCATTCACCCTCTGCTGGTGGACAGGGACCCAGCAGGCATTCACCCTCTGCTGGTGGGAAGGGACCCAGCAGGCATTCACCCTCTGCTGGTGCTGGTGGCGGAGGCAGAGGCAGCTCCTGCTGCTCTGCTCCTGCCGGTGGAGGTGGCGGAGGCAGAGGCAGCTCCTGCTGCTCTGCTCCTGCCGGTGGAGGTGGCGGAGGCAGAGGCAGCTCCTGCTGCTCTCCCCCTGCCGGTGGAGGTGGCGGAGGCAGAGGCAGCTCCTGCTGCTCTCCCCCTGCCGGTGGAGGTGGCGGAGGCAGAGGCAGCTCCTGCTGCTCTCCCCCTGCCGGTGGAGGTGGCGGAGGCAGAGGCAGCTCCTGCTGCTCTCCCCCTGCCGGTGGAGGTGGCGGAGGCAGAGGCAGCTCCTGCTGCTCTGCTCCTGCCGGTGGAGGTGGCGGAGGCAGAGGCAGCTCCTGCTGCTCTGCCCCTGCCGGTGGAGGTGGCGGAGGCAGAGGCAGCTCCTGCTGCTCTGCTCCTGCCGGTGGAGGTGGCGGAGGCAGAGGCAGCTCCTGCTGCTCTGCCCCTGCCGGTGGAGGTGGCGGAGGCAGAGGCAGCTCCTGCTGCTCTGCGCCTGCCGGTGGAGGTGGCGGAGGCAGAGGCAGCTCCTGCTGCTCTGCTCCTGCCGGTGGAGGTGGCGGAGGCAGAGGCAGCTCCTGCTGCTCTGCTCCTGCCGGTGGAGGTGGCGGAGGCAGAGGCAGCTCCTGCTGCTCTGCTCCTGCCCATGGAGGTAGGAGCGGCGTGTAGTCTCCTGGTGGTGGAGGTGGGAGCGGTGTGTAGTCTCCCCTTGTTACAGGGGACTGGTGCGGCTCTCCCTCACTTGCAGGGGACTGGTGCGGCTCTTCCTCCCTTGCAGGAGACTGGTGCGGCTGTGGAGACAGCGGTGGGACCTCTGCCTTCCTCTTCCGTGGCAGTTCCTCCTCTCCCTCCTGGTAGGGGCAGCGGAAGGGACAATTGGCAAAGAGATGGTCCTGGTTGCAGAGGAGGCACCCCGGCAAGGACTGGTTACATCGCCGGGGATGTCTGGCCCTTAGGCGGCACTCCTCCTCCCTGTCCCTCACCTCTTTATCCTCTTTCCTGCTTCTCCCCATTTCTTTCTTTTTTTTTTTTTTTTTTTTTGTAATCCAAAGACGCCCCTTTTTTTTTTTTTTTTTTTTTTCTCCCACACAAAAAAAAACCTCTCCTGGTCTGACGCTTGGAGGCGCTGTTAAATCCCACGCAGGACACCACGTGTCACAGAGACGGCCGAAGTGGGCGGCGTCAGAGCCAGGAAAAGTAATGAAATACACAAAACACAGGACGGATGAAATGAAGTGATGAAGACGCCTGTTGGCGCCGGTTCAATACAAAATAAAAGGTTTACACAAACACGAAAAACACAGGACACGGCACTCTACGCCAAAATAAATAGACAAACGAAAACAGACTACTACTACTAATTTCCTCCGTCTCCAATCCCGTTCTCCGCTCACCGAACACCCAACCACCAGTATGTGACAACGTTAATCTATATATACTATTGTGCTGGGATTCAATTACCAATTAATTATTCACTTGAATCCCAGCACGTGAATTAATAAAGTGCAATTCCCCGTGCTCACATATTACTACATTTTACTTGCACGTGAAGTGCTGTGCAATCCTCGTGCCTAAATACACATATACATTTTTAAACACTCGTGTTACACAGACCCGTTTATATCCCGTGTACCAATGTCTATACACCAACATTTAAACACACCACACGCAACACATAACAGATAATATACACAGGGGCGGGCACTTTGTTACAGTCACTTATTAACTTTGATGAATTAATTTGAAAATGATGTGTTTTTCTTTAATACACAATAGTGATATGTTGTGACGTGATTCTTCCAGATTTTAGAGAGCTGGTTTTTATTAGGATGATAACAATGCACGTTTCAACCACAGTTGTGCAACATAAACCTCAAAATTAATCAAAGCACTTGCTAAGTCCACTTTTGAGAAACTAAAGAAGCGTGTTTGCCGATGGGATGCGACTAGAATACGGATTAACTCATCGAAAATTGGTATCAGATAACTGTAAATGATTGGAAATTAAGGTTGCCACCTTCTCCACAGACCAAAACTGCACATAATTCTCAATTAGCCTCGCTCAAGCACCATACTACCAGATCTTGGTAAAAAAAAAAAATCAATAAAATCATACTGTTGGTATTTTTTGCAATCAAACTTGCAGGCCATAGTGTTAGTGGATGCAATAAAGTCATTCCTGCCTTGCTGCTCATTTCACTAGTTTCTTGTACATAACTGTGTCACTGCACTGAAAACTCTCAGAAAAACTCAATCATTCATTCTTTCTGTCTACGGTACCCGCTATGCTCTTACAGAGTTCATTATACAGCACATTACTTTTAGTGGACAGAAAATCTCTCATACAGACATAAATAATTGTGTTTTGTATTTTTTTAAAAATAAAATAATTAGCCTGTTATAGTTTATTACTTAAAACATATGAACAAGGAAAAAGATTAACCCACCCACTACTTCTTCCATGTGGACTTTGCATTTGATTTTGCAGCTTTGAGGAGTTCTTTGTTTTTCAGTACAAAGTCATAAAATTCCCCACAAGACACACTGAAGTTAAACCCGATGCACATTTCCAACTTGACCAGGTTTGTAGACGCCCGATTTTGCATAATGCTGAACATTCATGTAGTGGGTTGCTACAGAGCTTAAAGGGGTAAAATAGTTCAAACGGTCCTATGACCAAAAACCGACTACACCACATTGTGTTTAAAGAGGCCAAGGTTTTCTGAAGTACATTTAATTATTTGAGTTCCCAATATTGAGGTTCTTTTAATTGGTTAAGTAACAAATGTATAGCACACCATGCAAGGAGGCGGAGACAAAATTTTATTTAAAAAAAAATTGTTTCATTATTTAAAAAACAAACTAAATTCTGGAGTATAATTATTGGTCAAAATTCAGCAATAACAATCAATAAATGGTTACTAGAGTTAGAATGAATTTACAGGTTTCAGTCACAGCAATATTATCAATCACTTAGGAGTTAGCTAGTTAACAAAGAGTTATTCAGTATAAAGTTAATCTGTGTATCAATATTGTATTAACAGTCATTCAGCTAAACATCAAAAGTTGTACAGGAGTGGAGAAATTTTTAAGTGCAACTAAATAGAAACAAATCCACACAAAAAACAAATAATAAATGTGAAACTTAATACAACTGTGGTACACAAATCAACGTAAAATCAAATATAACAATGCAACACAGGGTAAAATCAAAATAACAATCTGCACACAAATCTCTATTGCAATACTCAAATAAAAAATAAAATCAAATCAAATTCCAAACGTGCAGTCTAGCACTCTCGTTCCTCCAAAATCCTTTATAAGTAGCTAGTTTAGAATATAGGTCAGTTTTATATGTAATAATGTTTATTCTAATATATATATATATTAAGCAAACCCACTAGTTTAGAAATAACATTTATGTAGAAAATGTATTTTGTAAAGTTTAATATCTGTTATAAAGTCTGTTGCACAATACCCATAATAAATACACAGTATCTGGATTTATCACAGTTTAAAATGCAAAGGATAGTTGCACATAGTTTACCAAGGGGCTGGTATTTTATAGACTGTCTACCATACAGACTAAAACAATTTAAAGCCAAACCATACAGTAAAGTGCAGTGCAAACCCACAGCAGCTAGTAAGCGCTCCGCAGAGTGGAGAGCGAGCAGTACTATAAAAAAATAAATAAACAAACACTAAATATTCATCTCGCAAGACAGGGCTTACCACTACCAAGCAGCAAAAAACTCGGATTCGGTGCTGCTGCTCACAAAACGCTACTCACCTGAATGCTGGCTTAATTAGTGTAGCATTCTTTTAGCACGAAAAACAAATGGAAAATAAAAAAACACTATTCTCGCTCTCAGATCTCAGATCTCAGATCTCAGATCTCAGATCTCAGATCTCAGATCTCAGATCTGCCCAGTGCTTTCACAATCAGTTCCTCCTCCCTCTTGCTGTTTTCTTTCTCCGTTTTTAAATGCAGCGGGTCAAAGTTGGTCGGCCGAGCTTTAGTAGGCTTCCTGCAGTTGAGCCAATAGCAGAGCAGTATCAGCGGTTGCCGAGGCAACATGTACGCAGGTTAATAAGGCACAGGCAAACAACATGGAATCAGATTGCAAGGCTGGACTAGAGAAGGAACAGTGTTGCAGAAATCTATGACATCAGCACCTGAATGATTAAGAGAAAAAAACAAAAAAACACACACAAGCTTGCAAGACGAACTGTTTTTTTTTTTTATTACACATTTAAAAACGATGAGTCTAGTGTAACAAAAAGAATAAAAATACTAGTGCCACCTAAACACCCACTACACTTGTTCCACAAACACATTGCTTACTGGAATTGCAAAAGCACATTCTATAATTTTCAAGAGGTTTAGTGCATCACATTTGTCAAAAAACTTTTCTGGTCCACTGAGAGTTCATTGGTAGAATCCAGTTTTGGTAGTGCTTCTTTCAAGATGCAATATTTGTTGAAGAGTTGCTCACCATCTATATGTGTGTCAAAAATGCTTGGAATCTCACATAGATCTTCAAAGATGAATGTAGCTTCAGGCTTTTTGTCAATGACAATTTAGGTATAAAACTGGTCCGAAATTATGTCGCTTCTCCAAGTACTCTGCACCTCTTTGGTAGATATCTAAAGCATTTTTTTGTGAAGGCCTCTTGTTTGCTTGGTGGAAGGATATTATTGCTCTAGAAAGAGCGCAAAGAAGATCGACCAAAATTATTCTGGGTTTAAAAGGCATGTCATATGCAGACAGGCTAAAAGAATTTAAACTATTCAGTCTTGAACAAAGAAGACTACGGGTGATCTGATTCAAAAATTCTAAATTCTAAAAGGTATTGATAATGTTGACTTAAGACCTGACAAAAGAAACATGGTCCAGGGGTCACAAATGGAGTTAAGATAAAGGGGCATACAGAACAGAGAATAGGAGGCACTTTTTCACACAGAGAATTGTGAGGGTCTGGAACCAACTACCCAGTAATGTTGTTGAAGCTGACACCCTGAGATCCTTCAAGAAGTTGCTTGATGAGATTCTGGAATCAATAAGCTACTAACAACCAAATAAGGAAGATGGGCTGAATGGTCTCCTCTCGATTGTAAACTTTTTTATGTTCTTATGAAGATATTTCAACGCTTGGTTAACTTTGAAGCCAAAAAACCTTTCTGAAATGCAAGACTTCAGGTTGCGCAGCACTTCGTTAGTATGCCTTAGATCTTGGTGGACTTTGTATTGTCACTCTCTAGTTTAGATTACTTTGCTATGACCCCTGTTTATACCCTCCCTCATGATCCCTTTGTTGACAAGTGTATCCACTCCTCCAATCCACGGATGCCACATCGTTTCCTGCCGGGTCATTGAGTTTGGATACCGTAGCTCCGCCCCTTTTCTAGATGCCTGACTTCAACCTACCCATGGGAATAAATTGTCATGCCTTTTAGTCCATGGTACTCTGTTCCCTTTACACAGCGCCGTCACAGGTCGGGAGGGAGATCTAACACCAAGAATCATTCAATCTCTGTCAGAGGCATACACTGCATCTTGCTGAAGTTTTATTACTGGTCTTTTAATATCAAGGCATAAAGGTCATCAATTTCAAGCCACACATCCCGGAAAGAACACAACCTTTTAACTTTATTTGATGAAGGTGATTTTTTTGTTTGCCACCGCTGCCGCCATTATGAATCCACTGTGTCTTCTGCTCGCAGCTAAGTCCCGCGAGTAGAGTCACATACCAGCTTAGTGCTATTGGATTCTTTTACGTCAGGTGGACATCTACGCTATTCAAAACGCGACACTATTGACTGCAGCGCTTAGCTATGCGACATTTGATGTTCAACTATTGGACAGCACATATTTTCACATACTCAACGTAAAATAACACAAAAGTACAATGTACAGATCAGTACTAAACAATATATTTTTTACAATATTGGAAATCCTTTAAGTAGAACGGCTGTTGGCGTTGCTTTTGCATTATTTTTCACCTGAAATTCCATGTTACCCGGACAGAAACCGGTCTGTCTGGGTGACACCCGGACGGGTGGCAAACCTATTGGAAATGATTTACCGTATTGGTTTTGATATATTACTTGATGAAAGAACTACATGATGATCTGATACTGATCGTGCAGGGACTGGTTTTATGTATAAAAACCTGTATGGCATTGTCACAAAGACGGCCGAAGTGAGCGGCGACAGACCAGAAACAGGAACTGACTCTGCACACAGCTATTGAAATGATGGTGGCGCTTGCTGGCGCCGGTTTATTGAAAAATAAAACAGGTTTAACAAACACGAAAACACAGGACACGGCACTCTACGTCAAAATAAATAGACAAACAAAAACGGACTAACAGTTAACAAAACGGTGCATGGACAGACACACTGATAAACACGGTGAGTTGATAAATTAACAAGTATCGTGCTGGTTCCACCAGCACGCAGTAGCAATTGTAATTCTCCTACACTCTCGCTCCCATTCTCCACTCACCGAACACCCAACCGCGAGTATGTGACAACGTGCATCTATATATACTGTTGTGCTGGGATTCAATTACCAATTAATTATTCACTTGAATCCCAGCACGTGAATTAATAAAGTGCAATCCTCGTGCCTAAATACACATATACATTTTTAAACACTCGTGTTACACAGACCCGTTTATATCCCGTGTACCAATGTCTATACACCAACATTTAAACACACCACACGCAACACATAACAGAGGCGGGCACTTTGTCACAGGCATGTAAATATTATTTTATACAACATGAGTACAAATACATGATGTATATGTGGTTGAACCTTGTGTTGATCCTTGTTTGAAAGCAGTGATAAAGTTAATGTTTAGATATAGCAGAGGAAAAAGCCCTGTCCCAGTATTGTTTATCTTTACTATACAATAACATGCTAATATTACTGTGCTTCTTCATATTGAGATGATGCTTGATACTGCAGAACAGGTTATAAAGCGGTATGTCAAGGCTCTCATTTGCTCGATGAACCCATTTCACTAGTATTCTTCTTACGATTCTGAACACAAATTGCACAGCCTCTTGTCTATGGCTCCCTGCCTTATAAAGGGAGAGCATGGTGCAATTTGAGTGTATTTATTAGTATTTCCTTATAAGACCAGATCATGGATTAAATTTAAACAGAGGTTTGTTTAAAACCATGTAGCAACAATCCCAAAGGTAAATGGTTGACATCACAAATACGTTGATTTTGAGTTGGTATTATGAAGCTGTAAGATGATAAATATATATATATATATATATATATATATATATATATATATATATATATATATATATATATATATATATATATAACACAAGGAACGTTTATTAGGAATGTTCAGGTTAGGAATGAGATGCAGAGCTGTGAAGAGACACTCACTGTTTCTCACCTTTCTTAAGCACTAAAAGAAAAATACTAGCAGTATTTAAACCTGTGAACTTCTGGACCAGTGTACAAAAACTACCAGCGGAACTGTGGATTCCCAGAAGATATATTTATTTCAAACCCCAGAGCCTGGACTGTAATTATGGTCAGATAAGTGCTACTACAAATTTAAAAATTCTGTAGGGAAATACAAAAATATTTCTCTGCTAAATGATATGAAATTATGTCATCGCAGGATATCCCCTGGCCTGGAAAGACACTTGAAAACATTTGGACCGGTCACTCAGGATAAGTAAGCTGAGAAGTATGCACAAAATTCACAATATAAGAAATCTTCAATTATCAACAAGCCACCACTGAAAACGACATCTCATGTTAATGTATAATTTGTTGTGGGGTTGGATGTTTACAGCGGGGAGTGCTGGGTTCTTGAGTTTTTAAATGAACCTGGATTTGTGTTACTAAAACAGATTTTTTTGGTAACAAACCTATAGTTAGTGGGATTAGGATGACAGTAATAGTAGATTCTGCTCTGTGTTTTGCTAAGCTATTTCAGCTTGTTTTTTAGATGGGATTTGTCCACAAGGAGATCCATCACATATTGACGTAGGCTCTTCTTTTTAAATATATCATCATGAATTAAGAAACCCTTTGTAAACCAAGTTTAAAAGACTCTGTAGTTGGGTTGTCTGTTCGGTGTGCTTGCATGCACAGTGGGAAAGGTTTTTATCTAATAGGTCTATCTGTTTTCACACTCCTACAGAGCATAATTCAAGTTAGAAATGCTCATTAAGCTATCCCACATTTTTATTGACTCTAAGTATCTGATAAACAAGCTGAGATGCCAACTTCATATTTTCATTGTTATGTAAATGGACCTGTGACCTAAACCATATTGTGGTCATGTGACTTTTTGGTTTCCAAAAGACACTACGCTTAGAGATATTGGTTTGATACCTACTACACATCCTTTTCTGGTATGCTAGGAGTCTGTCAGTGAAGTTCCAGTGCAGGTGCTGGCAGTTCACTGCAGTGTACTGTAGATTTAGCTGTATCGATGATTTTTCTTTTTTTATTGAATTGATTGATCAGATTTTGGAGGTTGAATGATTGTCGACAATAAAGCAACACTGGGTGTGCAGGATTAGCTTATCCCTAAGGTTAAAATGTCCAGACTACTGTAATAAGAAGTTGATGCAGTGGCTTTACAGGTCTATCAAGCTCATTGTTAGGAAAAAGAGGGAGCTAACATGTATGCAAAAAGAACAGCAGTGTAGCAAAACTAAAAGACGATATGTAAGTGCTTGAATAAAGAGCAAATAGTAGATGAACTCAGTAACTGAACTAGAACAGGCTCTCTACCAACAAGACTAGTACAATCAAGGGTTAATTAATTCAAAAAAATCTAACAGAACTTATAATAAAGGAAGGGGGATAGCATTTTTGTTTCTAGACCTAATATACTGACCTGGATTTACAATAGCTGTCTGTAGCAGGGCGGTAGGGAAGCCATGCGGTGTACATGTATTTGTCTCCCCCTCCGCCCCTATATCGTGTTGTTTTGTAATTTGTGTTTGTATTATGATTTATTTGTTAGGTGTAAAAATGACAGAGTGAGCTGTGTTATTGTTTTGAAGGTGTGGCCATAATTTGTTTTTGTATTTATGTTGTAGCGTGGATGGGAAGCTCATCCACATTAATTAAAAAAAACCTTGTGCAGATTGTGGCCATGTCCCGAATTAATGATGTGATTAATTTGTTGCTAATCGGGAGATGGTCACCTGTATATAAACCTGCAGCTCTCTGTTCTCTGTGTGGGTGTTCAGAAGTGGAGAACAGGAGAGCGAGAGGAGATATTTGCCCAGCCTGACATGGAGTTTATTATTTTATTTTTGTATTCGTGATTATTTTGCTTAAATCTTTTATTTCGCTCTGTGAGCAAGTGTCTTTTAGTTAAAATTATGGAAACTCAATAAAACACAGTTGTTAAATTTTGACGCGTTCGCGGTACCGCACCCTAGACGTCATAATTGAAACTTTGTTTTCGTAGACTGCACTGCAGTGTGAATCGTCACCACGTAGGACATCCTGTCTTAGCACTCCCCACACTCCCATATATATATATATATATATATATATATATATATATATATATATATATAGATATTCTCAACACCTTGCCCCATCGGGGTATTGTGCCTTATTGTTAGAAATATACTAGTGGTGGGCTGACAAATCTGAGGAACAGGAACCACAACACTGCTGCTCTTAAAAATGTTTTGACATTATTCTGTTTGAGGTCTAAAAATCAAGCCATTTTTTTACTCATCGCATTTTAAAATATTTTGTTGCAGTACACTTCTGTCATTGAATTCGTGGAACAGGGATGCGCTTTTTAAAATTTTCATCATTTGAGAACTGTTTAATTGTCGTGTCAGACAAGACAAAAAGATACCGGATCTAGGGTCCGGTGTGATCTGACACATATTAACCCCTGAGTGCAATCATATTTAGCGCAGAACAAAGAAGGTTAGGGAGACTTAGTCGAAGTCAACAAAGTTAATTCCGGTCACTATCTGAAGTGCAGAGGTAGGAACATTTTTTTTTTTACACACAGATTTGTGGCTCTCTACAATGGGCTACCAAGCCATGTTGTTGCTGCTGAATCAGCGGGGGCTTTTAAGAACCAACAAGACAATCAGCTCTATGGAACCAGATGAGCAAGCTCTGCTCTCAGCCTGAGGCTGTTCTGATGCTTTGTGTAACAGCCTGCTGATCTCCAATACGTTTTGGATCTCATTCCTTACAACATGTTTAACAACTGCTTTCTGGCAGTCGGCACACAAAAGTCTGGTAGCTTCATTTGGCAATGTGTTTAGGTCAGGCACAGTTTGTATTTGTAAAGGAATCAAAACATTACTAGAGATCGTTCAGGAATAGCTTTTTTTACACAGCGTAAATTTGTTTACATTTTAGAAATTACCACTAGGAGGTATATGCCTGTAAGATCTCCTCATTTCTGCAATTTGAAGTTAGAAAATGGAAAATCTTTTAACACAATCAGTTTCAGAGGGGACAGAAATTAATTACATTTTCAAAACGCCCTTTAGCCAGCTTTGTGGAGTCTTTCCAAGAGCAGACACAGTCATTGAAAAAAGGACATTATTTCTGGCATGCTTTGTAAGCAAAAAAAAAAAGATCTAGGGCCCAATCTTTGATCTTTGCGCAATCCCCTAGCTATTTGTGCCTCGCAAAAAAATAGTGCTTTGGCACAAAACGAGAGAGATTCCAAAACAGCACAAAGCAGTTGAGAGACATTGGAATATAGCAGTATTTTGAGCAATTTGTAAATCTGTTTGTGCCTTGCAAAACCATCTGCACATTCACTACCAATATAGCAACTGTACACAGCAGCCAAATGAGAATGCAGAATGATGGACAGTCACCATTAGTAATGCAACAAGCTGCTGTCATTGGTGTTGCCAAAGTATGTACCGATATGACAGCAGACGAGACCACACAATATATCGTGCACACTTACATATGGACCATTCATTTTTATATACACAATACACAGAAATGCGTTATGTTATTCATTCTACTCACCCATTTGAACATCATGATTAAGCCCAGTTTGTAAGGTTTTGAGTGTCGCCAAAATGGATTTTTTTCGTTATGCCATTTTTTTTTTTTTGTAAGAATCAGAATTAATTCTAAGTACGCTCCTAAAATGTTAAATGTAGCCTACTATGATTTCTCAACAGTCTCTGTACAATTAGCAACACCGCCATTTAGCAAACTGGACAGCTGCATAAAAATGGCCAGAAATTATAGTTAACAGAACTGTGTGTCCCGCCTCAGCTAACTTATGATTGGACTGCTGCAGAGAAAATACAGGTCATTGATTGGTTGATTGTATCACCGGTCTAATTTTAGGAAAACTTTAACTGCAGCTGCCCACTCCTCACCTGTAATGCATAATAGACTATGGAATAACCAATAAATCAATGGGCCACAAGATGGGTGTATGACGTATTTATATAATTAATATACAGATGTGTGGCAACACATAGCAAAGATAACAGGCAGGACCCCCCTCCCCTCCTCATCCTTCTCTCAGTCTTCATTTCCATACTTTGATGGTACACGCTGGATGCCAATATGCCTGTGGAGCAGTGAAGAACACATATAACTGGATATATATAAACACACTACTGCTGTCCATCATATCAATACAGTGATAAAACACATAACTGATCCGCCCATCCAATGTGTGCGGATGGCGGGGGTTGGGGGGGGGGGGGGGGGGGGTTGGGGGTACTGTACTATTGTACATTTACTTACTATTGTACCCAACTCCAGAGTGGATTATTACTCCGACACTATTTGAGCTAGCGATGCGCAGTTATTGGAACTAGCGCATCGTAGTTATCGTGCAGATATTGGTATATTCAGACGAATTAGGGCTTTCATCCAATTCAAATTTGATTGTGATATGTCCACCTAGAATACATTTGCATCTCATTTTTCATTTTACCGATGCATTACCATATGCTAATAGGACCGTATTAAAGGAACAGAAGGAAGGCAGTGTGCTTGACAGAGGTGAGTGCATGTTTCCACACTCACTTCTGTTGGGCATGGGAATACGCTATAAATGTCACTATGATATGCTATATATGTTATGGAAACAAAAAAAAGAGGCTTATTGCTTGTATGTTTTTGCTGCAAATTAACTATGGTGATACAGTATATAGGTTTGCATCACCATCAACTTTAGGTAAACTGGACTCGCTATATCATGCAGCATTGAGGTACAATACAAATACAAGATTTAATACTTATTGTATATTATATGATTTGGTAGGCTGGACTTCTTTGGCCTTACGCAGGTTGAAGCATTGGTATGTTCTGGTATATAAGGCTATTCGATGTAAATTATATGAATATACTTACTTAAATGAATACCCTATAGCTTCCCATAGTAACCATAGCCTCAGATCTCATTCTTTTTTGCATTTTAAAATCCCAAATGTGCGTACTGAGGCTGGTAAAGGATCCTTTGCTTATTATGCCCCATGGTCCTGGAATGAGTTCCAGTCCAAACTAAAGCTGCAGACCCAGATATCTTTATTGCAGTTTAAGAGTAAACTGCATGATTTCATAACTGAGAGTTGTAATTGTTTTAAATAGTTGACTACTTTTGTGTATTTTGATTATTGTTTTAAATGTGATTTGCCTGTGTCTTAATTGTATTTTATTGTGTATTGTTCTTGTTTTCTGATTGACTTGCTACTACCTCTCACTTGTGAAAGAGGTTTTAATCTCAATGTGACTACAAGGATAATAATAAATTATATATATATATATATATATATATATATATATATATATATATATATATATATATATATATATATATATATATATATACACACACACACAGTACTGTGCAAAAGTTTTAGGCAGGTGTGAAAAAATGCTGTAAAGTAAGAATGCTTTCAAAAATAGACATGTTAATAGATTATATTTATCAATTAACTAAATGCAAAGTGAGTGAACAGAAGAAAAATCTAAATCAAATCCATATTTGGTGTGACCACCCTTTGCCTTCAAAACAGCATCAGTTCTTCTAGGTACACTTGCACAAAGTCAGGGATTTTGTAGGCATATAGTCAGGTGTATGATTAAACAATTATACCAAACAGGTGCTAATGATCATCAATTCAATATGTAGGTTGAAACACAATCATTAACTGAAACAGAAACAGCTGTGTAGGAGGAATAAAACTGGGTGAGGAACAGCCAAACTCAGCTAACAAGGTGAGGTTGCTGAAGACAGTTTACTGTCAAAAGTCATACACCATGGCAAGACTGAGCACAGCAACAAGACACAAGGTAGTTATACTGCATCAGCAAGGTCTCTCCCAGGCAGAAATTTCAAGGCAGACAGGGGTTTCCAGATGTGCTGTCCAAGCTCTTGAAGAAGCACAAAGAAACGGGCAACGTTGAGGACCGTAGACGCAGTGGTCGGCCAAGGAAACTTACTGCAGCAGATGAAAGACACATCATGCTTACTTCCCTTCGCAATCGGAAGATGTCCAGCAATGCCATCAGCTCAGAATTGGCAGGATATATATATATATATATATATATATATATATATATATATATATATATATATATATATATATATATATATATCCAGGTATTGACTGTTGATCTACTAAAAAACTTAAAAAGAAAAAATAGGAAGATATTGCATAGTCGGCAACCAGTTTGGGGTCATACAAGTACTAATATATTTGTGCACAGTTTTTGCAAAGGCTTTGTTGGGCACGCAAGCCATTGTCTTATATATTATAGATTATAAAACGACGACTCGTGTCTAGAAAAAAAGGTTTTCTGAATAAGGTGTTATGGCAAAGTGGCTGGTAAGGGGAACAGGTGTAGCAGTGATGCGGTGCAGGAGTGACAGGCAGACAACGTTAATCCAGTGACAAGTTTTTTATTTCTTTTTCAGGTCTGGTGACCGTAAAATAAATAAATCCCTGGCAATACACAACAATGTGTAAAGCATGGGGATAACAAAAACAGGGCACAGTCCCAAACAAAACAACCAGACGGTCACCAGTGCTGACCCTTGGCGACAGCTCCGGAGTGGTGCTTTAACTGTCCGGTAGTGAAAAACACAGACAATTACATAGACAAACACAGTAAGACATAACACGTAATTTCTCTTTTCGCAACGAGAGCTCCTCTCTCGATCCTTCTTTCTCCATATGTTAACCCAAACGAAGGAAAAGATCAGCGTTACCCTGGCCCCTACATGTAATCCCGCATGACATCTAGGTAAACGGTTGCAGCTGCCTTATTACTTGCAGCTGCCCCTCGTTTACCTTTCAGGTCAATTCATTCTTACAACAGAGTCTCGCTTCTTTCCAGGCAAACAAACTGTCAGGCCAGCCCTTCCAGATACTTCTCCTCCCGTTCTTTAGCACCCTCACAGGTCGGGAGGGAGATTTATCACCAGAACTCATAGTATTTCTGTCACAGGTGTCTAGATGGGTTAGTATTCCGATAGTATCCTAATACTAAGTGGGTATTCGGTATCACATTTTTGGAATACTTGTATCCAGAGTACGGATAGATTTATTCGGAATACCCTGTTTACATGGCATGGAATAGCTATTCAAGTTTCCCACTATTCCGAATACAACTGAAATCCTTATAGAACAGGACAACTGGAACAGGTGCCCGGATAGCAATATGGGTGCAGTAAATTGTACCTCCCACGCGCGGCAGGTGCGCAACCTCTTAAAAACCCTGCATTATCTCCTCACTGTTTGCTCTGGTACTAGGGAATTTAATATGTTCCTCAGCACGTCACAACAACGTGATTATGAACCGGTCGAGGTGGCTGACACTGCTGACTGGGTGATCCCCACTATATCACCTGCTACCTTCTGGAAGGTCCCAGTAGCCAGGATACACATATAGACAGACACTACCAACTGCTCAGACAAGGCATAACTGCGCAGGTTTGTTCTAGCCAGGTCATCATGTGCAGCATGTGGCATACCTGGACGTGATTTGCTAATTGCTGAGCTCCTGCTGAGGTCAGTGCACCCTTTCAGCATATCTTTGCCTATATCGGGGTTGCTGTTGCTGGGTGTGCCTTGCATCATTCACATCCACATGTCGGCAGACACGCTGCATGCTACCCATTTTTAGAACATAAGAACATAAGAAAGGTTACAAACGAGAGGAAGCCATTCGGCCCATCTTGCTCGTTTGGTTGTTAGTAGCTTATTGATCCCAGAATCTCATCAAGCAGCTTCTTGAAGGATCCCAGGGTGTCAGCTTCAATAACATTACTGGGGAGTTGATTCCAGACCCTCACAATCTGTGTAAAAAAGTGCCTCCTATTTTCTGTTCTAAATGCCCCTTTGTCTAATCTCCATTTGTGACCCCTGGTCCTTGTTTCTTTTTTCAGGTCAAAAAAGTCCCTTGGGTCGACATTGTCAATACCTTTTAGAATTTTGAATGCTTGAATAGGTCGCCGCGTAGTCTTCTTTGTTCAAGACTGAACAGATTCAATTCTTTTAGCCTGTCTGCATATGACATGCTTTTTAAGCACGGAACAATTGTGGTCGCTCTTCTTTGCACTCTTTCTAGAGCAGCGATATATTTTTTATAGCGAGGTGACCAGAACTGAACACAATATTCAAGATGAGGACTTACTAGTGCATTGTACAGTTTTAACGTTACTTCCCTTGATTTAAATTCAACACTTTTCACAATGTATCCGAGCATTTTGTAAGCCTTTTTTATAGCTTCCCCACATTGTCTAGATGAAGACATTTCTGAGTCAACAAAAACTCCTAGGTCTTTTTCATAGATTCCTTCTCCAATTTCAATATCTCCCATATGATATTTATAATGTACATTTTTATTTCCTGCGTGCAGTACCTTACACTTTTCTCTATTAAATGTCATTTGCCATGTGTCTGCCCAGTTCTGAATCTTGTCTAGATCATTTTGAATGACCTTTGCTGCTGCAACAGTGTTTGCCACTCCTCCTATTTTTGTGTCGTCTGCAAATTTAACAAGTTTGCTTACTATACCAGAATCTAAATCATTAATGTAGATTAGGAATAGCAGAGGACCTAATACTGATCCCTGTGGTACACCACTGGTTACCACACTCCATTCTGAGGTTTTTCCTCTAATCAGTACTTTCTGTTTTCTACATGTTAACCACTCCCTAATCCATGTACATGCGTTTCCTTGAATCCCAACTGCGTTCAGTTTGAGAATTAATCTTTTGTGCGGGACTTTGTCAAAAGCTTTCTGGAAATCTAAATAAACCATGTCATATGCTTTGCAATTATCCATTATCGATGTTGCATCCTCAAAAAAATCAAGCAAGTTAGTTAGACACGATCTCCCTTTCCTAAAACCATGTTGACTGTCTCCCAGGACCCTGTTACCATATAGGTAATTTTCCATTTTGGATCTTATTATAGTTTCCATAAGTTTGCATATAATAGAAGTCAGGCTTACTGGTCTGTAGTTACCTGGTTCAGTTTTGTTTCCCTTTTTGTGGATCGGTATTACGTTTGCAATTTTCCAGTCTGTCGGTACAACCCCTGTGTCAAGAGACTGCTGCATGATCTTGGTTAGCGGTTTGTAAATAACTTCTTTCATTTCTTTGAGTACTATTGGGAGGATCTCATCCGGCCCAGGGGATTTGTTTATTTTAAGAGCTCCTAGTCCCTTTAACACTTCTGCCTCGGTTATGCTAAAGTTATTTAAAACTGGATAGGAACTGGATGACATGTGGGGCATGTTGTCCGTATCTTCCTTTGTAAAAACTTGTGAAAAGTAATCATTTAATATATTTGCTATTTTTTTTTTTCTTCATTTACGATTTTGCCATTTGTATCTCTTAAACATTTAACCTCCTCTTTGAATGTTCTCTTGCTGTTGTAATATTGGAAAAACATTTTGGAATTGGTTTTAGCCCCCTTAGCAATGTTCATTTCTATTTCTCTCTTGGCCTTTCTAACTTCCTTTTTGACTTGCGTTTGCAGTTCTGTGTACTCTTTCTGTGTACTTTCTTTTTGTTCCTTTTTTAATGCTCTGTAAAGTGTCTTTTTTCGCTGAATATTTTTTTTAAATTGATCTATTAAACCATTTTGGCCATTTAGTTTTACATTTAGATTTGTCTACTTTAGGGATGTAATTGTTTTGCACCTCTATTACTACATTTTTGAAGAACAACCATCCTTTTTCTGTGGGTGTTTTCTCTATTTTACTCCAATCTACTTCTGTTAGTCTCTGTTTCATACCTTCATAGTTTGCTTTTCTAAAATTGTAAACCTTAGCTTTAGTCTTTACTTTTGGGGTTTTAAAAAACACTTCAAATGAGACCATGTTGTGGTCTGAGTTTGCCAGTGGTTCTCTGACCTCTGTTTTAGTTATTCTGTCTTCGTTATTGAAAAGACTAAATCAAGGCATGCCTCCCCTCTAGTCGGTGCCTTGACAAATTGTGTTAGGAAGCAGTCATTTCTCATTTCCACCATTTCTATTTCATCCTTCGTGCTACCCACCGGGTTTTCCCATTTTATATGGGGGAAGTTGAAATCCCCCATTAGTATGACTTCTCCTTTGCTACATGCATTTCTAATGTCATTGTGTAACAGATTATTTTGCTCGCCGTCTGAATCTGGCGGTCTATAGCATGCTTCTATTATTATGCCCTTTGAATTTGTGTCCGTTATTCTGACCCATATTGATTCAGCTTTATTTTCTTTGTCCAGGTTTAACCCCTGGGCTTCAAGACTGTTTCTTATGTATAGCGCTACCCCTCCTCCTCTTCTGTCCTGCCTGTCTTTCCTATACAGTGTATACCCACAAATATTATATTCGTCCCCATCACTCTCAGACAACCAAGTTTCAGTAACACCTATCACATCATAGTTACTTGTTAGTGCAGTAGCTTCAAGTTCTAGAATTTTGTTTCTGATACTTCTAGCATTTAGATAAATACATTTAACGGTTGTCTTACCTGAGTTGCTGTCCTTGTTTTGATGCGGTCTCCCTTCTGTTTTTTTGTTGATTTCTCCCCCCTTCCTTTCTAGTTTAAATGCTTATGAACCTGCTCGAGGATCTTTTCACCAAGTAGACCACTCCCCCCATATTGAGCGATGCATACATTTTATTTCTGCACAGCGCAGAATGGATTGTGACTTTTAAAAGGATGTTTCGAATATGGCAACTTGGCACAATTTCGGCACAAAGGCCATTTGCGACGCGCATATCCCTCTGTGCGGTGCACAAACCTTTCAAATATCGGGGCCCTATAGCCTAAACAGTGAGAGTGATAGAGAACACACATAACAGGTTATTGAACAGGTAAGAAAATATATATTATAGACATGTAGATTAAAGTATTTACATCCACTGCTGTTTTGTATTTTATTAATACTTTGTATCAGAGACGGCAAGAAAACTAATGCAAATACTGTATATAGAGTTTTAATTAAGGTTTGTTTGTTTTATTAATCTGCTGCTGTTTTTTACATTGCATTACATTTTTTACATTGTTAGGAAGCCTTTTTGATTAAGCACAGCAGATTGTATTTTATATAATCAGAGTTTTTGTTTTTGAACCTCAGTCAGGGGTTAGCTTCATTTTAACTATTTATATGCAATATAGATATAGGGGACTGATGTTCAACATTGAATTGTCAGGTAACAGAAGGAATACAAGCTGCAATGAAGACCTTATTATCTTTGGTTGTCTATAATTTTTAATAGTGGGAGGAAGCCATGGTACCGTTTATCCCACTCCCTTGCTAAATAAAGTGAAGTATACAATAAAACATAAACCCCTTAAAGCATTACCACAGCAAATTTGCATGGCCATTTTGCTATTTTCCAATGCTTGTACAGTGCATTTACCATAGTTTCCTAAGTTTTTAATATGTTTTACCATATTCTATGTGGCTTTACAATGCTCACCAATGCTTTTCCATGATTTACTGTGCTTTATTACACTTTGCTACGCTTTTACTGTTGTAAATCATGTTTCACCATTGATCCATTGCATGAGCCTGTTTCTTTAGCTGATTGTTTACATGACAAGTTGTAACCTGTGGTCTTGTAGTGGAATTTGGACACTCACGGAGAGGTGGAATCTCACATCGTGTCTCTACAGGAAGGATTGCTATTTTTATACATGCATTTCTTCTCATCACAGTGTCCCATATCTTAGGGTTATACCGGCAGTGGGTATCATTGCTGATCACAACTTCTAGGATGGTCAAGGCAAGTCTCTGCTGGAAGTGAAAAGTGAAGTTTAATCAAGATGCCAGACCTGCACTTGCATCCTCCTGGGAGCTGTGTTAGTGCTCTACATTGAAGAAAATGACTCTGTTGTGATGAGTAGGAAATATTACTGAAAAAAAATTTCTTGTACTTCACTCTCATGAGCTGTAACCTTTGATTTATTTATGTATATTTCATAGATTTTGA
The DNA here is from genome assembly GCF_017654505.1 of Polyodon spathula. Taxonomy (NCBI): domain Eukaryota; kingdom Metazoa; phylum Chordata; class Actinopteri; order Acipenseriformes; family Polyodontidae; genus Polyodon; species Polyodon spathula. The sequence continues at coordinate 20,918,158 of NC_054550.1, forward strand.
ACTGATGGTAGTCATTTTTCAAACACACCCCTAGCAGCTCTTTATTGACAGAGTACACCATCGGGTCTTAATATGTTATATCCGGGGGTCATCAGTTTTGTCTTCATATTTAGGTTGTAAAGTAAATATAGCTACGTCACTAACATACATCCACTGCCATGGCTGTAAATTTTAAACAGGGCTATCTGTATAAAGAAGTAGTTGATCACCATGACACATAAACAGTATGTACAGAATACTATTGAATAGGAATTTGCAGTGAAATATAGTCCCCCAATCTGATACTATGATACATTTATGTTAAATAATGATAATACAAAGTTTCGTGACAATTGGATAAGCGGTTGTCCCAATGAATGTAACTATGTCTTGTAACATACAGATACAGGGATGTGTGGACAGACAGAAACCCCCATATTTCCCCAGAATCTTATATTTTCAATAACTTTTGCCAAACGGTGCTAATACCAGATTTCAAAACAATGTTTACGATGACATAACTACTGAACGGACGACTGAGTTCATAAAGTAAATCAACATCTATTGCGCAGTAATATAAGTCTTGAATTCGTTTTTTGCATTACCCATCCAGAACCAATATATTTTCATCCTTTTCAATTAGTTTTGAAGCTGTTGCTAGAATTTCTGTCATTGGTTGCTGTTCTTCAATGAATTTCTATATTCAGGAATGTCCATGTCACGTTTTCTTCTTTTAGTGACTGTCCTGCATTGCAGGATTTTGTTTTTGAAATGAAGGTGCTGTTGTCATGATATATGAGGTTGAGTACTGAATTTTACATATAGCATATACAGACAGATTGTGATGCTCATATTTCAGACACTTAGAAGATGTGTTGTTGCATTAACTATTTAATATGGGGAATGTCTTGAAGGTCTTTATCACATAAAAAAAGCAAAATGGACTATTTTCACAGGGATGGATACCATGATTCAAATCAGTTTGTTTTTTATCACATCAGCATTGCAAAGTGTATTTATCATCTGGTTTTCAGTAGTAGATAGGAAGACACAAGTAAATTATACCAAATGAATAATTCACGTTCTTACCTATTTGTTATCCTGTGTCATTTGACCATGTTGCTACTGATGAGTGTGTTTGTGTTTTGTCAGGAGTGCTTGGACGATTCAGACAGTAAGGAGATGCTGCCAGGAGAGAAGGTGCTGCTGGACACGAAGGAGAGTAGAGGGCACGAGATAAGACAGAGAGATTGAGCAACAGCTGGGACATCTGAACACAGAACTACAGTGTGGTATAAGTACAGACAAAACAAAATCACCCTCATAAAAGTTTTATCATACTAGAAACAGTAAAGCATAGTGAAAGCATGTTAAAGCAGATGTAGGCATTATGAAGTCCAGAGAGGTATGATACAACATATTAAATAACATGACAGATCATAGTAAAATATGATAAATGCTTGGGGGTTCCCAGAGTGGCTCACTTGGAATCATGTCTGTGCGAAGTCAGCAGTCTTCACTGGGGATTCCAGAGGGAATGTTGCACTGGCTCTGGCGCTCCTGTGGGTTAGGGAGGCAAAACTGACAGGGACTGTTTCTCCTTATCGCAGTACAGCAGACCTTACTGGCAAGGCACCTGGTGAGCTCAAGCAGACAACGGCAGGGCTGGCCTTTGTCCTCTAGAGGCCAGTAGCTCACTGACATCCACTCTCGAGTTCCTGGATAAAAAAAGAGGTATTGGCTTGGTCGTGGAATTTGAGGATGTCCACTTAACCTTCGGTTCTCCTCAGCTGTGTGATTAATTGGACATTCTAAACTGGTGTGAAAATCAGTGGGAAAATGATTGGGCACTCTAAATTCATTAACAAAAAAAAAACCCCAAAAGAATGGGAAAAGAATGGGAAAACTGCAAAATGACTGTACAAATTTATCCTGGAAAACTTTTAAAAGGGACAAGTAGCCTGAAATGTGCTTTCAGATAGCTTAGAATGAGAGAAAAAAATAAATAGGCAAACATTGCTGCTCAGTGTATATTAGAATGTAGTCTGGTATCTGAATACCTGTAGACCTGTGGTATGGTGAAACTATTTCCACTGTATTTGTATTGCACTCTGTGATTAATAAGGGTGTTGATAATTCACCCGGTCCGGGTAAAACACCAGCATGACTAATGTACAGTTACAGTTCTGTCAGAACCCAGTATTATCTGTTCTGGTCCCATTGTATTGATCATGCAGCATATACTCAACCCTCGCCTCCACTCATTGTTATGTAAGAAAGAGACCATCTAGCTTTAGAAACATGTGTTTATAATGAAAACCTGTACTGTGAGTTTAACAATTTTATTAAAAATCTAAAACAAACATTCTAAGGAATGCATGGAGAAATGTTGGATGTTTTTATTCTTAAAATCACCAGTGGAAACATGCTAATCTGCAAACTTACCATGCACATTTACAATACAGCCTTGTGAACAGGCTGGCTGTAGGGGTGACGTCAGGCCAGAAAGGAACACAGACAGACAATACTGGCGGCTGAAACTGAGACGCTGCGGTGCTGTGTTTTACTAAACTCACAGAAAAATAAAATGTTGAACAAAAACAGCACATGGCACTTTGGGCCAAAATAAATAGACAAACAAAAACAGACTAACACTAAACAAACAGTGGACAAACAGACAAACAAGTACCATGCTGGTGCTTCCAGCACATTGTAGCAATTATTTATTTTCTCTTAGTTTTTATTCTCCTTTCCACACCTGTTCTCCACTCATGGAACACAGAAACCAGAGTGAGTGCTTTGTATATATATATATATATATATATATATATATATATATATATATATATATATATATATATATATATATATATATATACAGCTGTGCTGAGATTCAATTACTAATTAATCATTCACTTGAATCTCGGCACATGAGCTAATATATGCAATCCCATGCTCGCATACTATTGCATACTTCTGCAACTGAAGTGACTGTGCCATCCCCATGCCTAAATACAACTATGTATTTTAAATCACTCATGTTACACAGACCCATTTATGTGCACCAATACATATACACCAACATTAACACACCACACACAATATTTAACACAAAATACACACAGGGGTGGGGCACACTGCCACAAGCCTATATAGCCCCAAAATACATTGGAGCAAGGAGCACTTTAATGAATGCTGACAGCTCTCACTGAGTCCTGGCAGAAACCAACGCGGAGAGTATGAAGTATTAATTTGGTCTGCACCCCTTGGCAAATGACAGAACCTTTCCAAACCTCGTTGGATATGATGGCTTGATTACATTAAACAACTGCTCTCAGCAATGAAACGACAAACCATTGCACAGGGGAGATTCATCTGCATTATTCAGGGATTGGATAAATTCTTGGCTGCAGTTATCACTACAGGTCAGGCAGTCTTCCAGTCATGTTCACTGGTGCTGTGTACTGTATACGCTCAGTAGACTTTCGTCTCTGGATGAAGCTACAGTACCAAAACCCTTGATTTATAACCTAGCCATTTGTAAACAAGCTATTTATTAATATAAGAAATGCAAATACTAAAAACAGCTGTCCTTAATTAAAATAGTATATGCAGTTAATACAATTTAATGTTAGACAACTACTGGACACATATTTTGAATTATATTTCCAACAAAATGGATAAGTCCACTGCATTCATAATGTTGGATTTAACATCTAATCTAATCTGAATTCACCAGATCCTAAAGGAGAACTCTTATTAATTAGCCTTTTTCGGTTTAGAGTTTTATGAATAATGGTGTGCAGTAACCAGTCAAATATTTGTCTCTCCACATAGTTCTGACAACAAGGATAATAATTTTCACTAGATTTAGATTTCTAGCCTCTGAAACGGGAAGGCTACTTCAACACAGAACCCTGCCACATATCCGTAATGGGAAACTTTGACAAAAGATCTATATATAGATAATATTACGGTATAGTATAGTAATACTCATAGTATGAGTAAAATGAAATATCCTTGACACTTAGAACTGAAAACTCACAACACAAACATTTATATATATATATATATATATATATATATATATATATATATATATATATATATATATATATATATATATATAATATATATATAATATATATATTAATTAATTAATTTATTATTTATTTTTTAATGAATACTGTTTCCAGTAGGGTATTAATATACTGTGGCTCTATTGTGAAGTGTGGCTACTGAAGAGTAAGTAGTGTCTGTGTGTGTGAATGTAAGTTTGGCAGAGATGGGGTTCATTTTGTCCCTGCCAACAATCACAGGTGTGGCCATTCTCCAATTAGGTAATTGAGTTCTAATTGGAGAGTGGCCACCTGTACAAAAAGATAAATCATTTGTGTGGGAGAGGATTAGGTGTGTGAAACTGTGTGTTTTGAACTAGTGAAGGTGAATGCCCAGCCTACATATTCTTGTTTTGTTTAAATCTTTTTTTTGGTGCTTGAGCCCTACATGTTTGTTCTATTTGTGCCTATTAAACCTGAGCAACAACACTATGTCTGAAGCTTCTTGATTCTGAGTCTCCTTCATGCCATGCGCTGTCCTGTTACATGTAGGGAAGGGGGCACTTCCAGTCATACAATGGTAATGGTGTTAAATTAGCAAGTAACCACTACGTTGCGCGTAAAGCTGTTACTGTTAGTATACTATTATTCTATAGTCCCCTAATAATTTTCCTTTGCACATACTTCAGAACATGGCTCTATATAGTATAGCAAAACGGGGCACTGTACTCACCCTTCTAAATATATCTAACTGTGAATTTCAATCCCTATTGTATTTAAAAGCTTGGTGTGATTCTGTTCCAAATTCCTTTACCTTGAAGTCCCTTGGAAACCATTCACCAGTGCCTCGTTATGTGAACTTCCATGGCATTCCTGCTACAGAAAACTCTCGGCTTCCCAAAGCCCCGGTTGCTAAGTGTCAAACGATGGAATTTGCCCCGGACAAAAGATGATGGATTTGTTTTCTTCATTCTCTGACATTCGTGACTTTAATTCAGTGTGTAGTGAGAAGACTAGGGCATTAAATTCCTGAATTTTGCCATGTCATTGTTCAAATGGCATTCGCTTACAAGAACTCACAAAGAAGCCAAAGAAATACCTGCCTCATCACTAGCTACTTATGTGCACGTTTTACAATAGACAGCTCTCTTGGAATAGAATGCTTGCTTGAGAGTCTGTGACCCTTTTAAGAATGTGACCCATTTTGCTAGGCCTTGTTCCTATTAAGTGTTTGTGTGTTTTATTTTATAACAATAACATTGTTACAGGCATATACAACGCTGTATGTTATTTAAGTAAGCAGATCCTGCATTTCATGCAGATGAACCATGCTGGCAAACCAATATATCTTCTGGTTAAACCTTCTATAGAAATGGACTATTGTACGATTAAGTCCTTTGTTTTGTGGTGTTCTGTATTTTTACAGAAGTTTCGCAATGATCTAATGTAGATTTCAAGACCCATTGTAACTCTCTGCTTCCCGTTTTCACTCAACGGTTCCTGCAATGATAACGATAAAATACAACTGATGAGAGCTATTGTTTTATATTGCGTTGTTTTATTCGCTGTTCCTTCAGCACTATTAATATTCCAGTGAAGCTACAAAAACAACTGCAATGGAATGGATAAAATGTACAGGATAATGACTTTTTTTATTTTGTGATTGGTTAAGACATGGAAGAGAATTATTGTAGGGAATGCAGGATTCCATTTAAATGGTTATTCATTTATAATTACACAAATATCATACTGCAAATTGAGATCGTAGCTGCCCATGTAGATTACTTTAAGTTGCATTTTAATATGTTGAATACACTTCTTATGCTGGTGGAGCATAAACAAAAAAATACACTAAGTTAATATAGTGTGTGCAGGGTGTTATTTGTTATTAAGAGCATACAAAAAGGAAAAATTGGACTGCTTTCAACAAAGATGTGACTTGCCAGTGATAGATAGCCCTTCAGAGCTCTCTGTGTTTGTCAGAAACATTCCTTGCAGATGGAAATCTATTTAGTTAATGATGCATTACTTTGGGCAAGGAGTATTTCTGAAACCATTAGCAGACAATCTGCCTATAATTAGTAAGAACTACTGATAAACAATAAAAGAAAATACAAAATTGTGATGAACAGTGTGATAAATCAATTGTAACTGCTGCGGCAGGAAGGAGGCTGGCTTTGACTGTGATGACAGGCTGATTGCTCATGGTAAATAAAAAATTTGCCTATTTGTAATTAGTTTATGAAGTATCTGTGTTTAGGACTGTGAGGCTAGCATATTGACATGAAAAACATATAGTGAAATTGTAGGGAAAACTTGTGTCAGTTTTCATCTCTCCAGAAAAGTAATAAATAACTCAACAAGCCCATCACAACAAAACTGTCTGCAGGGAAGCTCCAAGGTCCAAGGTATGAGGTCACCACAACAAAAATCTCGCAACATAAATTATTTGGACTCTTAGCAATCTGGCTGACACTAAAGAACCAATAGTAAAACAAAAAACAGTATTGATCCTCACAGACAGCACCACAGCAGTAAAATACATAAACCATCAGGGAGGCACAAAATCGTGGGACCACTGCACTCTAGCTATGAACACCTGGAACTGGTGCAGAACCATGGACATCTCTATAAGGGCGTCTTATTAACCAGGACTCAACAACAGTGTGGCAGACTGTAACAGGATGGCCTGTGTGGTGACGTCAGACCTGGAAGAAACACTCTATTGCCAGGTGAAATGTGAATTGCGCTGTTGCTCAGTTTAATCAATAAACAGAAGATAAAAGGTTGAACCAACAAAAAACACTTTGTAAAATAAAACGGCACAGTAGCCAAAATGAACAGACAAACAAAATGACAAAGCAGTAAACGAAACTCACTAACAAATGGCAGATGAACAGACAAACATGGTGAGTGAAATTATGATCTACTTTACTTAATGCTTTTGCTTTCTCCTCTCCACACCTGTTCTCCACTCACCGAACACACAACCACAAGTAAGTAAAAAACATGCTGCTTTTATGCAGCTGTACCAAGACTTGATTGATCAGTCATTCAATTGGAGTCTCGGTACAACTGCACGTGAATTAATGAAAGTGCAATTCCCTGTGCTCACATATTATTACATTTTACCTGCACGTGAAGTGCTGTGCAAACCTCGTGCCTAAATACAAATATACATTTTAAACACTCGTGTTACACAGACCCATTTATATCCTGTGTACCAATGACTATACACCAACATTAGCACACTACACGTAACATACAACACAAATAAATAGCCCGGGGGGGGGGGGGGGGGGGGGCACTTTTCCACACAGACCTACTCAGCAGGGTAATGGCACCCCACGAATGGTGGATCTGGCCACATATACTAGAGGGGGTATTCAATGAACTAGACTACCCAAATATAGAACTATTTGAACTAAAATGCCCAGCTACCACTCTTTTGCTCCCTGTTTCACCAGGAGACAGCAGTAGCAACAGCCGGTCTGTTTCATGATCAAATGACCTGATGTAAGCTTTCCCATCCTTACCTCTAATCCCAGAGGTACTCAGGAAGGTGAGAAAAGACAGAGCCAGTCTCATACTAATAGCCCCCTACTGGCCAAGAGGTAGTGGTTCTCAGAGATTCTACAGCTAACTGAGACAAAACCCATCCACTTTCCACAACTACTTCACCACAATCCAATACTTTTTCAACTTGCTGCTTGGAGATTGAATGGCAACAACTGAGGGATAAGGGGCCATCAGAGCAAGTAGTAAATATTTTATTCGCTTCAAGGAAACCTTCTACCTTTCAAGCCTGCTAAGGTACATGGAGGGAGTTTGTCTCCTGGTGCAAATCAAAATCCTTGCACCATTCAAACATTCCCCTCGCGGACTATCTTACCTTAGTCACTTATTCCATAAAGGTCTTTCCCTGTCCTCTGTTAAAGTACATGTTGCTGCAATCTCTAGCCTTTTACCTGGCTGGGATAATCACCAAGTGGGCTCCCATCCATTAGTTACCAGATTTATTAAAGGGGTGAACCATCTAAACCTCCCCCCCCCGATACGTCTTTTTCCCCAATGGAGCCTCAGTCTGGTACTTGACAAGCTCTTGGGTCCTCCCTTCGAGCCCATGGCAACTTGTGACATGAAATACCTGACATGGAAAACAGCATTCCTGATGGCAGTTATAAACAGTTCTTCCTAGAACTACCACGCGGGTCAGTGTGATCCATGCATTACAATACATGGCTTTTTTTTATATAACGTAAGATATTCTATTATTTTTGTAAATGCAACAAAGCAGCACAGGTGTTTTTTTTTTTTTCAAGCCCTTGTTTTTAGACTGACTACGAGACAGAGATTGCTATGATAGTGGATTTGTCAAGATGTTGACTTAGTAAAAGCCTAGTTGCTTATTTTTCAATGTACCTGGGAGACAACAATCCTTCGTTTTGTTCCACAAATGCAACTGGGAAAATATCAGAAGGAAATATCTTGAAAGTACTCATTTTGATTGGAATATGGCAAGCTGCACTAAGATGCATACAGCAAACTGAAATGACAGGTAAGATAAAAACATATGTGCCTAAAATAAAACATTTATATATATTTTTTATATTACTTTTAGAAAAAAAAAGTTTCGGTTTTGCAGGTTTGTATATACCAGTTTGCACGTGATTACAAAATAGTGTTCAATGGAACTGTGTCTGTGTTTACAACACAGCTCCTGGATGCATGCAGAGTCTGCTGACAGACGTGTACGCTCCGCCATAGAGTACAATGCAGCCATCATACCGGAAGTAGTGTTATATTTTATTTTTATGTAGTATTAGAAACAATGATTTTGGTTTTATAGTTTTGTGTGTACATATACCCATTTATACCTGTACATGGGTATATGCAAATATAATGCGCTGCTTATAAAAACTAAGCATTTTTTGTTTCATTTTCCATTCTAATATGGTGTTTCTGCAATGCAAATGTTAGATGTGATGTTCATGGATACAACTTTTCAGTTGTATCTGATAGTATGTCTTTCATTTTTCATAACAAAGCAGTTTAAAAATGTATGGGTCAAAGTGACCCACATGGCGGTTCTAGGTAGTTCGAAAATCTGGTGGTTCTAGTGTTAATTCAGCTTACCAGGGGAAACCTGTCTCTAAACAGACAATTTCCATCAAAGGACACTCTGTAAGGGGAGTGGCTACTACTTGATATCTGCAATGCTGACACTTGGGCATCTTTTGACACTTTCATCAAGCAATATAACTGCAATGTTTCTTGCTCTCAACCTAATTTTGCTCGTTCAGTTTTATCTGATCTGAGTTTTATCTGGTTTCTTCTACTAACATCTAACCTACCACCCTTCAGTCTACATACTTTGATATAGTTCACTTTGTGTGCAGTTCACCAGACAAGGTAAGAATACAAAGATTACTTGTAATATGGTTTCTTCATTGGATGATGATCCACACACATATATCCCATCCTCCTGTCCCCCCTCTTTTTTCATTTCTATTTTATCCTCTTGGTTTGTTTACTTTTTGAAATTTGGACAACCTGACGTGGATATGAGGTGGGATTTCATGGAGGAGGAGCACGCAATTGGTGCCAATAAGGATTATAAAAAGGATCTCTGGGAAAGAGATCTGGTTCTTTCTCCTGACCCAAGCGATATGGAGACTGGGAAGTTCACGCTGTTTGGAGTTCATCATCCAATGAAGAAACCATATTAAAGGTAATCTCTGTATTTGTTTTCTCTTTCCATTCTGCTTTCAAAGATCCCTGGTGAATTGAGTACCTCCATTTAAGAAAGCTCTGCTCAGACTGGTTCTTGGCTGCAAGCTTAATAAAGACGGCCATTGGGAAATTAATCATTAATATTGTATATGATGTTATCAAAAGATGGAACAAGAGGTGTTTATCTATTTTTATAACCTAGTTTCTTAGGGTGCTGTGAGAAAGTTTTGTAAAAAGCATTTGATATGTTAGTCCTAAGTAAATGCAATGAATGCTAACAAAAAAAAAATCAAGTGAATTGCATCTACAGCTTTCCTGCTATAGTAGTTGTCTCTAAAAGGTCGATGTCTGGGTAATTGGTTAGAATAATAAGTCAAAGGAAAAACTGGAGGGGTTTTTGATATTACACAACTGGGTCACCATTAAATGATTAAACCAATAAAAAAAGTCTTCACAATTACAAAGTTATAACCCCATACATCATGGATTGTGAGGAAATGATCACAACATCATTTTATTTGACTGAACATTAGCCAGTGTGGTCGTGGTTGGTGGGACACTGCAGGGTTTTATTAAACAGAGATAAATACTAATGATGTTGTTTTTCTCCCATGTGTATACATTTTGTCCAACTTGTTTTATATCTTTTTTCACAGAAGTGGAACAACAAGTGATGGCCTCTTTCCTATATTTAGGTATATTATTCAAAGCAAGTTATCTTTGCCAACAATAAATAAATAAAAAACACATGGCATTACAGTTTTTTGGCCCTGTAGGCACCGAGAAAGTATTGTGATATGTTGTTTCGGCAGGGTGAATCTAGTTGTCACCAGAGAATGAATGAATATATATATATATATATATATATATATATATATATATATATATATATATATATATATATATATTTAGAATTTAATATTCAAGACTTTAATACATTCTCACAATTATCTTGTTGTTCTACTGCTTATCTTTTTATTTCCCTGATTTTAGTTTCCATTTTGAACCATATGATCCTTTGTTACAAGCAATAAGACCTCCCTTAGCCCACACAGTTGTAGGCGTTCTATAGGAAACAGCGGGTCCTGTTCACAAAATAAAAACAACTGCATTAAATACATTTTAAGGGCAGTTTTTGTGTGAGAGTGTTTATAAAGTTATTGTTTGGGGAATAAAAAAACAACAATGTTTTGACAAATGAGAATGAAGTTCTGTCACGAATGGGGGTGCTGTTGTCAACGCACACAGAGAAACAAAAGTAAAGGAAAATAAACAAGTCAGGTCAATCTGAAGTCAGCGGCTGTTGTAGAAAACTCCACCGCAGAGCTTTTACTTCCTGTGTCAGACTTACATGGTCTACCAGAGTGAGGTCCTTTGGCTAGACTATGAATGTTGACCACAAGAAGTCATATGGTACGAGGAAAAAGTAAGTGCAGACATTATTTTTCTTCTGTGCAACGGTGCTTAAAAAGTTACATATGCATAAAAAAATGAGATTTTAAAACCTTGTTTGTTTTACTTTATACATTCCTGAACATCTTATCTGTATTAAATGTTTTGGTGCCAAATCACCCACATACTGAAATGTTGTGCACATTTTTTAGTACATTTTATAAGCCCCTCATTGTAATATTGTTTTATCATTAAAGTCCTTTGCAGGTTGAGCATTTGCATTTGTGTCATTGACTAATTTCAGAAGGGGGCCTTTGAGAAGTGCAATCCCAGCTTTGCCTGAAAGTCAAGACTTTGTTCTAGAGATGGGACCACTTTCCTAGACTCAAAGAGGCAGTGACGATGCAGGACACAGCTGTAACACACATACTTTGAATCTGGCATGCGTATATCTGCAGACTTTATTGAAACCTGTGGGGTTTCCAGGGGGAGACTGGCTGAGCATCAGGGTGGAATTCTTCACATACCAGCCCCTCTAAACTTGGGGGAAATAAAAACCCATGAAATGCAACTTTCACAAAGTTTTCAATGTGAAGTTATTGTTGTTGTCTAACAACAAATGCCATTGAGTCGTTTGAGTACACGAAACATTGTCTTGGGTAAGACAACCAATTAACTGAAACCTGTGCTCAACCACAGCATCACAGTTGGGGGTGCCTAGTGCTAAAAATACCATATATGCCTCTCGTCGAGTCTCTGTTCTATTTGTTATATTCCCTTTGTATTTATTTATTAGAAATAAAACACTTGTTTTTGTTTTTTGTTTTTTTTAACCCTATCGTAATATGTCATCATTTTAAAGATTTTTGTTTGGTGCATCCACTGCCGTTTTTTCATTTCTTTCATTATGGGTGGACCCAAAGCCTTCAGCTTGTTTCAGTCAGAAAGAGGAAATGTTTTGGGAGAGTCTGACAGTGCATTCCAAACTGTACGGTAGACTAGACTGTCTTATTAAAAACAGACACAGTTTCCCGTTACGGTAACTGCATTGTATAATACATTGACTGCTTCTGTGTACCTGCTGGTTTATTTAAAACAGCCCTTCTATATAGTACACTTAATTGGCTGTTTTTCTTTTATTTTCTTAGCTGGGCTACTGTGCAGGCCTTTAAAGCAGCATCACAGTTTGCCTCCCTAAGACAAAACAGATACAATCTAATCTGCATCAGTTTTTTAAATGTTAGTTTAGATGTAGACATTGATAATAAATGTGCTATTAAAGCCTAAAACATGTGCATGTTCTGTTACCATCTTATACCACTGTTAAAGTACTTGACTGCTTGTGGCAAAGTGATTTGCAGTTCGCAGGTGTACAGGTGATGTAATGTGTAACAGATGACAGACAACAAAGTTCACGGTCCAAACAATTCTTTATTGGTTGTGTTTGCAATCCAGGTCATTGCGATCATAAATAATAAACCCAGGCAATACACAGCAATGTGCATTGCACTGTTTTAATCCATGGGTTACAGTCCTGAAATAATAAACACAGTATTAACACACACAAAGACACAAACACGATCCAGAGCCCAGAGTCAGCGCTAACGTGCTAGTGGTGTAATACAATTTATTCATGTACAGTTGTGAAGTGCTGTCCAGGTTGATGCTGGCCTGGTCTAATAAGAACTAATGAGTGCAATTAGAAACGACAAAACAAACAAGTACTAAACACTGACAGTTACTTTATTCTCCTTCAGCAGTTCTCTCGCAATCATAACAAAGGAACAGATCGTTTAGCCATGACCCCTTTTGTACCGTCAGCCACGCACCCTTGGTTAGCAAGTGCAACCGTTTTTCTTCCAATCCGCCTTTGCCACATCACATCCCGTCTGGGGGCTATGACTTGGTGTACTGTGGCTCTGCCCCTTTTCTAGATGGCCAACTTCCACCTTTCCTTGGAATGAATTGTCAGACTATCAAGTCTGGGGTACACTGTTCTCTTTACACAGCGCCCTCACAGGTCAGGAGGGAGATTTATCACCAAGATTTATTCTTTCTCTCACGCTGCTTTATCAATATTAAATATTAGGTCAATATGACAACAATGATTAAGTATTTATGAACAGACTTGGAGATACATTTCTACTTCTCTGTTCAGTTTCTCATACAAACATTGGCTACAGCCCCGAAATACCTGGGCCTTATGTTTAGAATATCAAACTCTATATTTCCAAGACATGAGAAAGCTCTGTTATATTGTGTAGTGCATCAGTGACAGTAAAATAACTTAAATAACTTGACCTGGTGTCTTTCTAAGTAGACTTTTATTCTTAATTTAAAACACTGGTACACCGTCACATTACTTCAGAATAAATTGTTAATTAAAATGTAATCAAGTTTGAAATTTCAAATTGGCTTCATATAAAGTAAACATCCATTGTTACATTAAATGTGAAACCACACCCTCAAGTAGTTATAGATATGTTTTGTTCGCTACAATCACTGTACTGAGGGGATCATTGTAAGAAAACACGTACTGACTGGAAAGCTCCTTTTTGGCAGCACATTACCACATTAAAAAAAAAAAGAAAAAGACCCAATGAACAGTGGAATTTACATAAATAAGCAAGAAATGTGTTTAGTTGTATAAAACTACTGAAGAGCCTGTTTTTAAAAAAGCTACAAATTAATTCTAAAAATAAACATAAACATTTGTGTTCTGGTATTGGTTGCTTTCTAATTAACACGCTCTGTTTCTGTTCTTCAGCTTTGATCACATGTTTTTCTTCACTTCCTATGGCGGTGAAGCTAGGATGTCTGTACCTTGAAATCACTATTGTCGAACTTCAAGGATAATGTAAAGCATTGGATCCCAGAGTCTAGGCAGGGGAAGAGTGTGCTTGTGAAATAAAAATAATGTGAGCAAGGAGACGGGCGTACTGTTTGAATATTGGCATCATACTGCAGTAACAGTGCAGTAAAAGGTAACTTTAAAAGTAAAAAAAAATCAGTATTGTAATACTGAGTTTTAAAGCACTAAAAGCTAATACTTAATGGAACAAGCACAGGGTTTAAATTGTCTTCTCAGTGGATTTTATACCAGCAAGGTAGACTGTTGTCTCCTTTACTTATACTTTATTAAATAGCAAATGCTTTGGTATTTCCTTTTAAAGTCCTGTTTTTTTAATAGAAAAGTACCACTTTTTTATAGGGATTTGGGATCCCTATGAAAGTAAAAAGCAGAGAGATTCCATCTGCTAGATAATGTACAGTAATTTTGTTAGTCTTCATTTCAATGCAGTCTACTATTTTACCTATTCTTAGTTATGGGATAACCACACTTAAAAGTAAACGTAAGCAAGCAATTCTTAAAAGGAAGTTGGACATATGAGGAACTGTTTTTCTTGCCCCAAAATGTCCCTGCACAGATTTATGTTTGCTGGAGAATCTCATAATCACAGGATATGAAAACGATCAGCCATCTTTGTAAGCAACACAACACAGTAAGTTTACTTACTTGAAAGCACAACCTACCTATTTATGTGAATGGATTATTTGAATTCTTTGGAGAATTTATATAATCTAAGGAGCTATAAGGCAATCGGCATGCAATGTGAAGAACGTCATGTGACAGTCCTCTGAATTTGTGTAATTGCATTTCATGAGACTTAAACTCTTCCAGGCATTAATATGTACTAAACAAAGGACTTTAAAGTGTTTTAGACGATGTGTTAAATACATTATACATTATTACAGTATTAAACACTTTATTAGAACGTGTAACTGATATAGGGTTGGGCCACTGTTTTCCCTGATTTCGGCTTTGCCATGATGTGGCATAGGCTCCGCATAGGCTAACTTCATCCCATCAGTGTATAAGTGCAACGTTGTTGGATGGACTTGCTCTGCAGCAATGCTTAAGTAAACTTCCAGAGTAATCAAGGAACCCAGGGCATAACATGAGAACATGGACCACACCAGGGTGTTAGAGGTCCTAATAAAGTGACCAGCAGTGTGTGTGTATATATATATATATATATATATATATATATATATATATATATATATATATATATATATATATATATATATATTTTGATACTGGTCTTATATTTCAAGTATTGGAACAAATTGTAAGTTTGACCCTAGGTATTCAGTATCATCAAAAACTTGTTGGCAAGTGTAGTCTTTTTCAACCCATGCTTTGACAATCCAGAAAGACCTATTTTTTTCCAGAGGGTAAAAGTGCAACCAACTGCGCAGCCTAAATAACATCAATCATCCACTGACCCAGTCCACCCTTCATGTTGCACACAAAGCAGCTGCTCTCTCCTCTTTGGAGGCTGTTGAGTTTCAGTAAGGTACGCTTCAAGAGGAATCCTCAACTAATCACTAGAGGTATTAATGAAGACAAAATCACATTTGATTTGCTGCAAATGTATCCCCTGCAACACAGCCCCACTGGGTTTGGCATGGGGGCCTTGAATGTGTTCCCAGAATCCCATTATGTAGAGCACCATGCTCACTGAGAAGGAGCACTCTGTTCACACAGCAGCTGAACAGCTTCACTTTCCTTTAAATCAATTTGAATAGGAGGGAATACAGGGCTCACAGCCCTAAGGTGCCCATGTGGACCTAATCAGCCTGACTTATGCCTGTTTCACACTGCAGTAGCTGCTACCTGGTTACAGGCCGGACAGTTCTGGCTGCCTTCGGCTCATTTCACTGTGAAATTTACATGGTAATTACCCGCAGCTGATGCTTTAATAGCCAGCTGCTGCCAAAACCAGGCGTTTCACAAAGATACCACTGACAGCGATTGTGATCCAGTAAATCTGCAGAGCAAGGCATTCCTGCTTCTTTTAGAAAGCCACAAAGTGACACTTCTGTTTTAGAAAGGCAGGGGGTTTAATAGCCAGACAATTATTTCACTCACGGCAAAAAAAAAAAAAAAAAACAATCCGCTTTGGCTGCAATTAAAATTTAAAAAGAAATCCTCACTGGCTTTTGTGGTCTGCCAGCTGACTTCTGGCACACTGGTAGTATTAAAAATAATTTAAAAAACATAGCTGACTGTCCACTATGAATATGGCTGGTTAAGTAATGGGCCAACACCTTAGCTACAGCTGTGCCTTGAATGGACTTGAATTCCTTACCTCTGCTAATTTAAGTCTAATCCTGTTAATTAAAGCACCATTGCAAGGTAGTTCTATTAGGAAACCTAATGCACAAAATAGTTAAGTCAAAATATTGAAAGCCAATTTAATTGGCAACTTTTTTTTCTAACGAAAACAAAGGGATACCTTTAAACAAGATTTTTTAAATATAAAGTAGAAAGTTGAAATTGCTTTTTTTCTGAGAGATATCAAGTTCTTCATTCCATGGTTGCAAAATAAACAATGCGGCATGCTTTTGAGGTTTCTATTGCTTGTGTGAAATGTGCCCCGATACATATATACAGTAATCTTGCAGAATGCATGTTTTTCTGATTCCTATACTACGCATGTGTGGTGCTTCACCATGTTGACATATAACATCTAATAAACAGTATCAGGTGTGATGATCCAGGAAATACAGTTCGAGAGACACCATAACACTTTACATTAAATGTCTCTAATTACTGTGTATTTAGATAGTAGTAAATTTGGTTAAGTTAATTGCAATGTTATTATGCAAAGGTACAGTGTACTTAACGTTCACATTTTTTGTTCATGATATATGTAAGTACACAATTGTACCAGAAAAGGGTTAGGGATAGGGTTATTTCTTGCAAAAATGATTTACACATTAAGAACATTGTAACTATGCATAATAACATTGTAGTTGTGTAAGTACACATGTATTTACTAAATAACTACTATCTAAGTACGCAGTAATTAGAGACACTTAATGTAAAGTATTACGGAAGTGGCAAAAGTAGTTTAGAGGCTTTTTAATCCCAACAGAAATATAGAGGGTGTGCCAATGTAGGTTACTACAGCAGGACCTCCCTTTTTAGTGGGAGCATTGCTTCACCATCTATAGGCAACTTTTATACATTAGCTGTGCTTTTCCACTGTCTTTTGTTTAGCATTTTTGTATTTCTTTTTTACTCTCTAGTTTGTGTATGTGTGCCAGTGTGCTTTAGCATTGCTGGTACAGTCCATTTGTGTAGCGATGCAGTGTCAGTTGCTTGTCACTCTCCATTTGCCTGCAGATGCCCACCATCTCTTTTCACAGGACCCTATTAACAAAGCTAACTCAGGGCTGTCCGAAATTACTCTTTTGATTTTAGTATTCCTTTAAAAGCTCTTAGTGGGTTTTAAAAGACTACAAGGACCATCAGTAGTCTGTTAGACCGAAGTACGGCCAAAATTTGAATACGTTGATGGTATTAATTCCCCTTAACTAAACTGATGTTATGATGCAGTCTTTCTTTTTTGTGCATTTTCAATGTCTGTTTTTCAAAATAAAATGCAGTTTGATAACCTGTTCTACATTTTTTAATAAGCCAGTAACATTAGAACATGACTATTAAACTCTAATGTAGAAGAAAAGCTTTGTTAAAGTTAAAGCTTTGTGAATAATAGGGCCTATTAACAGTTTATTTTCCTTTGACTAGTGGTGCAAATGGCATAAACACCTTGACAAATCAAGAACAAAAGCAGAAGCATTGTGGCTCTACATTGGTAAATGATATTGTGATTTTATGAAATAACTTGTCTTTTTAACGCTCCAAACCAGCTTTCTTTCTGCATATTCTGCTATTTTGTAAATGTGCATTGCCATCAGCTAATGAAAAGAGAGTCAAGCTAGCTAGGAAGGTTGGCCAAGGTGTTCTAGTTTATTAGTTTACAGACATATTCACTTGTAAATGGATTTCTGTTGTAAAGCCAAAGTGTTTCTCGCATAAAGCCCAGAATAAATCATAAATTTATATAAATTAAGTAAATGTACATTACTGAACATTTGCTGTTCCAGTTACATAATGCGGGCTGTGTGGTCCAGTAGTTAAAGTCTAGGGCTTGTAACCAGAAGGTCATGGGTTCAACCTCTGCCACTGACTGACTCAATGTGTGACCCTGAGCAAGTCACTTAACCTCCTTGTGCTCTGTCCTTCAGATGAGATGTTAAATCATATAATGCACAGTTCACAGCCTACCTCTTTAAAGCGCTTTGTGATGGTAGTCCACTATGAAAGGCTCTATATAAAGATTATTGTTATAAAGATTTGCAATGCTTTTACATCATCATAGTCCAAAATTCAAAAGATCATGAATAAACCATTGTTAAATAGCAGTTATTTACAGCTTTGGGCATTAATGAGCTGTTCATTTCCATGGGAGAATGTGGGTCTTGATTCAATCATTCACTTAATTGTTTAATTTGGATATAAAATGCTGCAACTAGCCTTTGTGTTTAGTCCTGTAGAGGCTGGGGCACAGGAAAGAATACCTGTGGGTTGCTGCCACAAAAGCAGCTAAAACTTCAAACTTGTTCATATTTGTTAAACACATGTGTTTTATTCATATAAAAGTGCTTAGTAGCATCACTATTTCAATGGCTTCCTGATTCCCTGCCTTTTTGCCTGATCACCTTTGCAGTCTCCTCCCTAGCAATGAAGAGGTGAAAAATAGGGTTGCTCAATCCTGATCCTGATGGACCCCTGTGTCTGTTGGTTTTCATTCCAGCTGAGCCCTCAATTACTTAATCCAAACCTTAATTGAACTAATCATGTGCGTAATTCGACCTTGGTAAATTGTTCTCAGCTCCTAAAAAGTCGCCGATTTTAAGTTATAAAATTGTATTGTTAACTTGAAATATACAACTGTTTAAAAAGCTGAGAACAATTAAAAGGGTGTAATTAAGCTAATGAATGGTTCAATTGGGGTTCAATTAAGTAATTGAGAACTCGGTTGGAATGAAAACCAGCAGACACAGGGCTCCCCCAGGACCAGGATTGGGAAACCCTATGTTTGAATGCTCTCGATTACTCCCCCGTTAAGTTCTTACAAACTCGATGAATTTTACATTGAGAGGCATTTAGTTATGTTGCTTGTTCTGTATTAACAGTATAAAATACAGCACTATCTTGTTCCAAATACCTCAGGGTGTATTGCATCAGTTACAAATGTAATATAATAAAGATTATCTCAATTCACTGTACCAGTTTGTACTGAAACCGTGAAAACCAAAGAAACGTAAGTGGAAAATATCTACCAAAGGCTACTTTTACTGATGCAAGACATGTATAAACTACATATACTGAAAATAATATAGAATTATATTGTATTATCCCAGGAGGCAGAGATACAGCAGGGGTGTCTTTATTGTATATGCATATGTATGTCATACTTAAAAGTGTGTACTGCCACAGTGAAACTTACTGATAATGTTATATTCTGGGTGTACATAGTCTGTCCTTGTGTTACACTTACATTTTTATACAGTATCAAGACACGTGCTTATCCAATTGTGATGAAACTTGCTAAAGACCTTCTTAAGCACATGTATCAGAAACTGCTAGTATCTGGAGGCCAGTGGCATCTCATCATAAGATGTTATGGAGGCTAAGCTTCGCGTCATTTTGTAAAAGTAAAAAAACCTTACATTATGTCATGCTTTCCAAGGACTTCCAATATTTGTCTTGAATATTTCTGACAATGGTTAAACGGTTAGTTAAAATTCAAAAGGTCTGACACTTAGCTTACGTTTAGACGTGTAAACTCAAAACTATTAAAACCCATAGCATGCATAAAGAAAAATAAAGAATTAGTTGCAATTTGAGGGACTATGTGACAACATAAATCACAAGAGTGAAAGTTTGAGTCACACGACTCAAAGATGTCCAACTTATTTGCTAGTAATTTAGCAGCCCACATTGAGAATGGCAATTGGTATATTAAAAAGCAATCAGCACAAATTCAACATGGCAAAGGTGGCACAAGAAAAACACTCTCAACTTAAATAAAATCAAACAAAATTAAATCTGCATTAACATTCTACTTTATTAAGCACATCTCAGTCTTAAAGAACTGTATTGTGGTATTCCATGGCTTCCTGTTGCACTGGGGTATAAAAATGAGGTAACATGCATGTAAAATCCATTTGTAATCCATCACCATGGGGAAAGATAAAGAACTCACAAATGAAGAGAGACAAATGGTTGTTGACCTTCATAAATCAGGCAATGGGTACAAAAAATAATACTGCAGTGTCAAACCTGGCCTTTCATGGTGCTGCTGAGGCATAGTGACATTTTTAAACCTCGTAAATTTCCAAGCACCTGAGCTGTAGCACAGGTCAATCTGCACAATGCAGCCAGACTGGATGCAGTTTTGTGTGCTCATATTGTCCCTCCTGTTAGTAATCCCATGTGTGTCTAGGTAA
Source organism: Polyodon spathula (assembly GCF_017654505.1). Classification (NCBI taxonomy): domain Eukaryota; kingdom Metazoa; phylum Chordata; class Actinopteri; order Acipenseriformes; family Polyodontidae; genus Polyodon; species Polyodon spathula. The sequence continues at coordinate 20,938,689 of NC_054550.1, forward strand.
TGGTTTACAATAAGTGGCAGGAAGTCAAAAGCAATTCTGTATTAAAATATTATTCCATTACATTTTCATCCTTTTCTTTTGATGATTCTTGTCCCCAATCTGTTCATATGATGTTGACAGTTGGAGTAAATCAGACCTACAGTACAGGAAGGGATAAACAACCAGGAAACAACTGCATTTGTGTTTGAAGTACATTAATCAAACCAAGAAATCTTTAGCCAAAAAAGACAGCAATAATGTTGCAAACGCTAAATAGAGCAGCAAGACAGTTGCTGTCTTTCAGAAAAAGTGGTACGCACTTAACATTGGAGCAAAACGCTTAGTAAATGTGACCCTTAATTATAAAAGTGAAACTGTAAAAGAAATTGCATGATGTGGTCAGCTGCACAAACCCAGGTTATTTTCAAATAACCACATAACTTAATGCCTAAATACCCCACTGGTAAATAAGTGGAACACACACTGGTGCTTAACACTATAATTAAAATGTTTTTTAGTAACAGATCTAAAAATAGCGTATTTGAAGATGTAAACTAAGTACTTATGTTTATAGCATTCCAGCGATATACATTAAGAAACTTCTCGAATCTGTTTTTTGCGTAACTTTTTTGTTAAAACACTGTCGGGTTTCTGTCCCCTGTAGGTGAGATGAGGTTATACTTGCTAAAACGACGAATGCAGACGAGCCCAGCTCTTTTGCATTGTAGTTAAGGCACTCACTTGCAGTGTGCAGGGTTGCCAGTTCGCACCCAGGCTCCACCCTGTTATTGATGTTGTGACCCGGACCTGCAGCCGATCATTCCTGTTAACGGTAGAAGAGTGTAACGGGGAATGTTGTGTGATGCTCTGAAGAGTGTAACGGTCAGTGTTGTGTGATGCTCTGAAGAGTGTAACGGGCAGTGTTGTGTGATGCACTGAAGAGTGTAACGGGGAGTGTCGTGTGATGCACTGAAGAGTGTAACGGGCAGTGTCGTGTGATGCTCTGAAGAATGTAACGGGCAGTGTCGTGTGATGCACTGAAGAGTGTAACGGTCAGTGTTGTGTGATGCTCTGAAGAGTGTAACGGGCAGTGTTGTGTGATGCACTGAAGAGTGTAACGGGCAGTGTCGTGTGATGCACTGAAGAGTGTAACGAGCAGTGTTGTGTGATGCACTGAAAAGTGTAACGGGCAGTGCTGTGTGATGCTCTGAAGAGTGTAACGGGCAGTGTTGTGTGATGCTACGGGGAGTGTTGTGTGATGCTCTGAAGAGTGTAACGGGCAGTGTTGTGTGATGCTCTGAAGAGTGTAACGGGGAGTGTTGTGTGATGCACTGAAGAGTGTAACGGGCAGTGTTGTGTGATGCTCTGAAGAGTGTAACGGGCAATGTTGTGTGATGCTCTGAAGAGTGTAACGGGGAGTGTTGTGTGATGCACTGAAGAGTGTAACGGGCAGTGTTGTGTGATGCTCTGAAGAGTGTAATGGGCAGTGTCGTGTGATGCTCTGAAGAGTGTAACGGGCAGTGTCGTGTGATGCTCTGAAGAGTGTAACGGGGAGTGTCGTGTGATGCACTGAAGAGTGTAACGGGCAGTGTCGTGTGATGCTCTGAAGAGTGTAACGGGCAGTGTCGTGTGATGCTCTGAAGAGTGTAACAGGCAGTGTTGTGTGATGCTCTGCTCTTAAGGATTTTGTCATCTGTCATTGACATGAGAATAGGTTTAAAGCTCTAAAACCATAAATGCAGACAAGCCTGTCTCTTTTGTTTAGTGGTTTAGACGCTCGCTTGCTTTGCGCTGGGTTGCTGGTTTGCACCCAGCCTCCACCCTATTACATTTGCCACAGATTTATTGTGATTCATTTAAACTATTTATACTTGTTCCTTTTCCTGTACTGAAAGAGGTCACTGAATGAAGTGCATGGAGCTAGTAAAATAACCCCAGCTACTAATCAAATCAAATTTTATTTATAAAGCGCCTTTCATGTCAAACCATCCCAAAGCGATTTTAACTAAAAGAAAATAACATCTGGAAGAACATTTAGTCCAGTAAAAATAATATAAACAATAAAAACAGCAAGAGAAAACAACATTTTATAATTTTAGCAAAAAAGGCAAAAGATGAAGAACTCAAACCGAATATATATATATATATATATATATATATATTATATATATATATATATATATATATATATATATACACACACAACACACCTCCAGAGTCACCAGAGTCTCCAAAATTATTGGTAAAGATGAGCAAAAAAGGTTGTATAAAGTAAATAACACAGGTAATGAGCTATATTTTATGCTCAAAAATATGGGAAAACTATATTATTTTATACTAATACAATTGCTCACAGAAAATGTTTATTTTTAACAAGTAATATTTTTTTTTTTCTCAAAAAGATAGGTGTCAAAATTATTGACACCCCTAAAGATTCTTAGAAATTAAATCAAACAAGATTAAATCTGCATTAACATTCTACTTTATTAAGTATTTCTCAGTTTTAAGGAACTGTATTGTGGCATTCCATGGCTTCCTGTTGCACTGGGGTATAAAAATGAGTTAACATGCATGTAAAATCCATTTGTAATCCATCACCATGGGGAAAGGTAAAGAACTCACAAATGAAAAGAGACAAATGGTTGTTGACCTTCATAAATCAGGCAATGAGTACATAAAATAGCTGCAAAAACCTAAATATACTATATTAGGGCAATAATTAAGAAGTTCAAAACCAGTGGAACAGTGGTAAATCTGCCTGGTAGAGGACGCAAGAACAACTTGCCCCCACGCACAGTGAGAAGATGGTTCGGGAGGCAAAGAAGAATGCAAGGTGGGTGCACAAAGTACTGAAAACAAGGGTGCCAATAATTGTGACACTTGATTTTTTTGGAAATTAATTTATAATTTGAGATGTGTAATTTTGGTTGATTCCCTTGAATCATTAATAAAGTACAATATATTCCACATGTTGGAAAATTACAATATAGCTCATTACCTGTGTTGTTTGTTTTATACAGCCTTGTAACAGAGCGAGCAGTCCTGAACAGTGATTATTTTTAGAATGGGGTCTCCCCCTCCACCCCTTGTTATTTTGTATTTGTGTATTTATTTATTTATTTATTGTATTTGTTATTGTTTTGAGCCATAGCCGTGTTATGATTTATTTATTTGTTTAAATATGACTGCGTAGCTAGGTTGCGTAGATTAGTAAACTCGGCCTCTGCCAGGAGTGATTTTAAAAACCTTGTGCAGAAGGTGGCCATCTCCTGAAATATTTAACTGTGTAATGGTGTAAAGGCAGGTGTGAAAAAATGCTGTAAAGTAAGAATGCTTTCAAAAATAGACATGTTAATAGTTTATATTTAACAATTAACAAAATGCAAAGTGAGTGAACAGAAGAAAAATCTACATCAAATCAATATTTGGCGTCACCACCCTTTGCCTTTAAAACAGCATCAATTCTTCTAGGTACACTTGCACACAGTTTTTGAAGGAACTCGGCAGGTAGGTTGGCCCAAACATCTTGGAGAACTAATCACAGTTCTTCTGTGGATTTAAGCAGCTTCAGTTGCTTTTCTCTCTTCATGTAATCCCAGACAGACTCGATGATGTTGAGATCAGGGCTCTGTGGGGGACATACCATCACTTCCAGGACTCCTTGTTCTTCTTTATGCTGAAGACAGTTCTTAATGACTTTTGCTGTATGTTTGGGGTCGTTGTCATGCTGCAGAATAAATTTGGGGCCAATCAGATGCCTCCCTGATGGTATTGCATGATGGATAAGTATCTGCCTGTACTTCTCAGCATTGCTCCATTTGCAGAAATGCAGCCCCAAACTTGCAAGGAACCTTCACCATGCTTCACTGTTGCCTGCAGACACTCATTTGTGTATTGCTCTCCAGCCCTTCAGCGAACAAACTTCCTTTTGCTACAGCCAAATATTTCAAATTTTGACTCATCAGTCCAGAGCACCTGCTGCAATTTTTCTGCACCCCAGTTCCTGTGTTTTCGTGCATAGTTCAGTCGCTTGGCCTTGTTTCCACATCGGAGGTATGGCTTTTTGGCCGCAAGTCTTCCATGAAGGCCACTTCTGACCAGACTTCTCCAGACAGTAGATGGGTGTACTAGGGTCCCACTGTTTTCTGCCAATTCTGAGCTGATGGCATTGCTGGGCATCTTCTGATTGCAAAGGGAAGTAAGCATGATGTGTCTTTCATCTGCTGCAGTAAGTTTTCTTGGCCGACCACTGCATCTACGGTCCTCAACGTTGCCCGTTTCTTTGTGTTTCTTCAAAAGAGCTTGGACAGCACATCTGGAAACCCCTGTCTGCCTTGAAATTTCTGCCTGGGAGAGACCTTGCTGATGCAGTATAACTACCTTGTGTCTTGCTGCTGTGCTCAGTCTTGCCATGGTGTATGACTTTTGATAGTAAACTGTCTTCAGCAACCTCACCTTGTTAGCTGAGTTTGGCTGTTCCTCACCCAGTTTTATTCCTCCTACACAGCTGTTTCTGTTTCAGTTAATGATTGTGTTTCAACCTACATATTTAATTGATGATCATTACCACCTGTTTGGTATAATTGTTTAATCATATACCTGACTATATATCTACAAAATCCATGACTTTGTGCAAGTGTACCTAGAAGAGTTGATGCTGTTTTGAAGGCAAAGGGTGGTCACACCAAATATGGATTTGATTTAGATTATTCTTCTGTTCACTCACTTTGCATTTAGTTAATTGATAAATATAATCTATTAACACGTCTATTTTTGAAAGCATTCTTACTTTACAGCATTTTTTCACACCTGCCTAAAACTTTTGCACAGTACTGTATACTGTATTATAACGATATAAAAGCCCTGTTATAAAAGTATGTTTTCAATTTATTTAAAAAAACTCCCAATGTAGGTGTGTCTCTCACTGTGCATGGTAGAGCATTCCAGTGTTCAGGTGCCCTGTGACTGAATGCTCTACCACTTGTCCTTTGCTTTAAAATCCTTTGACAGATAGCAGCCCTGCATCTTGGGATCGGAGTTGCTGGCCAGGGGTATACAGGACTAAAATATCTTTCAAATAGCCTAGAGCCAAAGTGTTTAGGGCTTTATAGGCAATAAGAAGGACCTTAAAGTTAATCCTGGACAGCACCGGGAGCCAGTGGAGGGCTGCTAACACTGGGTAATGTGCTCACTTCTTTCTGTTTTGGTTAGTATCCTGGCATTTTGTATAAGCTGTAATGGTGGACAAAATGTGCAGATTGCTCCTTTAAATATAGTTAAATGCTGCATTTCCTGCAGGTCACATAAAGGAACACAGCGACACTGAAAACATGTGAGTTACAGAAAAAGCAGAGATTGGTTATGTTTTTGAGAAGGATAGTCAGAGTGTGATGCTTCCTCATCTAGTTTGAACTCTGAACCAGCATTTCCTGAGTGTCTGTCTTTCTTTATTTCATTCTTTTTTTTTGCAATTGTTGGTAAAAACAGAGGATAACAACAGGCTCCCCCCAGCCCCCCTCTTCCATTGACCATCTTTGCCCTTGCTAGGTAGAGTAGGGGTGATGATGAAACCCTGATCACAGTCATAAGCAACAGATTAAGAGAATGTACTCTTTCAACACCTCAGGCCACTATAAAACTGTAAGACAAACATACAAACCTGTATGGTTGTGTAAATCAGATGAAAGGGAAGCTAGGTTGTGGTATTGGCAAAGAGCCGATGAGTTAATCTAACAAGAAAAGAAGAGCCTGTAAAATGCAGGTTAGTTAAGCCGTGAGCTTGCATGCGGGTCTCTTTCTAGTCACAACAGCACAGCTGTGATTTTACAATCATGAAACCATTCAAAAAGACATTACTTTAAACTTTTAAAACTTGTGGCGTGATTGTGATTTCTCATAGACAAACATGCATTTCATAAATAATGGAACAGAAGTGTAGATTTTAAAAGCAGCTTGCTTTTAAAGGGATCATATGGAATAACAGTTTCAGATAAATATAAAGTAAGGAGAGTTTAACTGGAAGTGCGGTGATGCCGATAGAGAGAGAGAGAGTTGTGACTGGGATTATACTGTTAAACATTGATGAGGTACTACAGTTAATATAAAAGAGAATAATATAGATTAATATAGGGTTTATTGTGGCAGCATACTCAGATGTACAGCGATCTAGATTGTATATCTCTCTTTTCTGACCACCTAAACTTGATATTTAAGAATTATAATATGCTGTAGCTCAAAGACTGGTATCATTACAAAAACAAATAATTAAATACAGTACTGCTCTATAAATGGTAAATGAATCTTTGGAAAATCTTCTCAGTCCCAAATGTAAGAATGCAATATTTAACAAAATCCCTTTTACAGTATTTTCAAACAATAATGCAAGGCATTTATTTTAATTTTTATAAACAATAGTAAAGTCTGGTCAGTTTTTTTGTGGCATTGTTAAAAAGCTGCAGTTGTTAACTTTGTTCCCAAAACAGAGATATAAAATTAGGATCGCTGTACATCTGGGTATGCTGCCAAAAGCAGAGCCTGGCAACGAGCTGAAAGAGAATTGCATTCCAATGAATCCCTGAACATCCCCATGCTGAGAATGAGGAGGGGAAGCAGAAAAGCCCCCTGCCTCTCCACAGTGTCCCCTCATGGGCCAGTGATCAGGCAGCGCTGGAGAGGGACATTCCTGTGATTAGTATAAGTATGTGTAAATTCGTATGCGAGACAGGAGGCATGCTGTGAGAATGAAAAGGAGTGGGCTGCAGGTGTTAATTCAATAATCTCGATGGGAAAGGAAAGCTTTCACAAGTCTGAGAATGGGAATTGGAGCACAGTACACCAATGAGACAGGCGCTTTTCTTGCTAGTGGCTTTGTTACTGTGCAGGCTGGACAGAATGACTGATGTGCTTCAGAAAGCCTTTACATTACTGCAAATAAATAAATAAAACAAACTAGGGCAGTTTCATTTATTGTGGATAATGTATGTGTCTAAATTTGGCTTTTCTAGAATTGAATGTACAAGAAAAATAAAGACATTGAGAGCGCGGAAGCATGTATTCCTTTTATGTTCAATGAATGCAAATTGCGATTGAGTGTTTAAGTTAAACCTGCCATAACATTGTCAACAGAGTGTAGGGATGTTCAGTCAGGACTGTGCTGACGGGGTGTTAGAAAAGTGTTTGAATTGTTCTGGAGTGATACATGACCATCCCTTAGTGATTAGAGCATCTGCACTGAAGTCTGTTCTCCAGAGTAGCCCATAGAGAGAGAGCCATGACTTTGAGACTGTCCCGCAGTACTTTGTGCAGGCTAGGATATAGAAGCACTTGCCAACTGATCTACTAAATCCTCTCTCAGTCAGTTCAGCTGTCGTGACTGAACCTGGGAGCAACAGGGAGATGTGGCTGAAAGTTTCTATTTATGTACATCTCAGTTGAAAACTGCAGTAGCTAAGCAGTATTTTAGATGGACTTCTGATACAGGTTAATTTTTACATTGTGTCCAATGGGAAAACAGGAAAATGTGTGTCTTTTCATTCACATAAAGTCAGAAAAAAACAGCATATGAATCCAAATTAACATGTATTTATACTAAAGTAATACAAAAATGACTACAAAAGATTTAGAAGTGAGTAGTTTTTCGAGATTTACGATTATGCTGTAAATAGTGATATTTTGAAATATCACTGTCCTGGTCACAAAAGCAAAGTTTGTGGGGAATAATAGCCATTTTCTATACTTTTGAGGCATAAGCAATTAGGAAATAACACTTACTACCCAGGAACAAAAATAAAACAAAAAAATTGTTACACGGTGTTATATTGAAAAAGGAACATAAGAAAAAAACAAAGAATGGACATTATAATGGCGTTGCATTAATAGTATGCCTTCAGGAAAGGCCTTATATGTATAGAGTTTCAATCCACACCATATGAGACAGTGAGATGTATTCATAACTTAAAGAAACTAAAACCCAACGCATGTGCTGGAAATCTCACAAGATGTGACCGCGCAGAGTACACTGGAGAATGTACTGGGGATCAGGGGCACCACCACCACAGGGGCCAAGAGAGCTGTGGCCCCTCCACTTTTCCTACTGGGGGGCCCAGTATATGTTTTGGCACACTTTTACTCTGAAAAAATAAAGCTGCCTACATTTTTTTTAAAGTCCTCTATGTAGCATTCTTGTTTATTAACACACTTTTTTCATAACCCTAGGTCTATTTAAATTAGCTTTCTAGGGGTCATAGACACAAACAAGACTCAATATAACCATTTGTTATGGGAAAAGGAAACAGAAGTTTGAACGTAACATTTTCTTAGCTGGATTTTAAATGAAGAGGTCAGATTGAATTTACTCTGCCAATCTTCATGACACAACTGAATTATACACACTATGATTTAGGTAAACAGCTACAGTGGGCGGATGTGCAGATTTGTGATTTACCATCATACCTCAGCAGCAGTACTAATACAAGCCACAGAGCTTTACATGTACCTCTTTAAAGAATGTTACTAGAAGTACCAGTGTGTTTTACAACATAAAAAAACATGTAATAACTGTGCTGTACTATTTGATAATAGATAGCATTATCATTTTGTATACGATTTATTTTGACTAAGGTCAGTCAGTATCTTAAGTTAGAAGAAATGAGATATCATGTCAGGCAGCCCTTTCTGTCCTTCTTTTTGTTTGGCCCTCTGTACTCTCTTAACTTCTTTTAATCTGTCTGCTTTACTCTCTCTTTCCATTCCTGTATTGCTGGTATTTTGATTATTGTATCTGCCCTGGTATAAATCCAACAGCCCATCTGTTCTACACCCACAATCCTTCCAAGCAGTCGACTTCACAGGATCCCATTGCCTGTCATCTGAGGTGTTATTTTGACGTTTTATTACTGCTGATCTCATTAGCCTTGAGTGTTTGTGTAATATCTAACGCATGTTCGAGTCTCAGTCAAGTGATGAAGTCTCTTTGTAACTCCTGCTTAAATCACTTTAGGGAACAGGTTTAAATAGATGTAAAAAATTATGATAACTCTCCTTCTTTTTCGTTAATGTGCCTCAGGCAGCATCTTTTCCAGTTTCAGATCCCACTGATTTTTATGGACAATAATAAACTTTGTCGCCTTTTTAAGAATGAGGTTACACCATATTTTACAGATGCCTGGTTTTAACGCAAAAGACAGACAAGTTCCTTAATGTATAATCTGTTTTTCAGTTTTTCTACTCTAAGTCCATGCAGGCAGGTTTTGAAACCTGTTCATGCCAAGTTGCAGATCTTAATTGTAAGCCCAATGGGAACACTGCATTGGGGAAGAAAATCATCCAGGGATAGTCTACTCTTAGGGGTCCCCTGTTGGCCAGGCAGAGACGAGTCAGGCTGGGCCTCTTTGACAGGGTCCAGTAGCTCAGTAACATGCATCAGTTTAGCACAATAGATATTCCTCTTAACCCGGCTCAACAATGGCTCATATTTTTAATGTTGTTAAGCCACTTTTCTATAACTTTCTAGATCATTAAAAAAGCTTGCTTTATCAATGTCCAGATTAGTTTGAAGTAGTTTGAAGTTTTGGTCCTCATTGGAAACAAATATGTGCTTGTGTTGTTTTGTAGAAAGGAGAAGGGGATGGTTTTCCATTTCCCCTGATAATATTCTAGTCCAGGGCATAACAAATACATTAAAAACACATGAGACAGGTGTCATTACAGAAGGGGTGACAAAAGTATATTTTTTCAACCTTACTAACATGACAACACAATGGCAGCAGGCCCTTTCTATGATTCTTTGGGAAATTCATAAATCCTAAAAGAAGAACAACATCTGTCGATGTCACAAAACTAGAAAGTAAGAAAATCCATTGAAATAAATTCCTAAATTGTTCAGTTCAACTTCAATAAATGTTTCCTTTCAGAAAAAAAAAAAATCCTAATAGAGAAAATAGCTTTGTTGAATTTCCCCCAAGTATCTTGTGAGGTGTTGGGGGACTGCAGTCAAGACAATAACCGGCAAGACAGTGATCAGACTCTGCCGACTATCTCTTGTTACCCCCTCTACTTTCATCCTTATATTCTTCTATAAGTTGTTTTCTGCCTGGAATCAGCAATGGCAGTTATGTGATAATACCATGTGACCCTGTCTCCTAGCTGCAGCCCCTAGGCCTTCACCAGCCATTGTTCACCATGCAGCAATCCATAACATTGATTGATGGACCTGTTCTGGGCTTGAACCCCATTCAATGAGGTGATAGGCCAATCTTTTTATTTGAGAGGATTTCTGAAGAGAATGCTGTTTGTCAAATCCCCTTTCTGCATACTTCCTTTGTGCTTCTCAAGAAATGTGAACTGCTTCTATTTCTTTATTTATAGTTCTAAGAATTGCATTGGATGTTTGTCCGAGCAGTGTGGAACGTGACAATAGATGGAGCTGCATACATGGCTGAAATGTGTTTGTTTTAATTGAAACTCCATTCAACTATCATGCTTTACCATATGAATCAGTCACGTTATACATAGCTAATCATTTATCCGAACCCTTTAGCTTTCTTTTAGATTTTACTGTTCAGATATCCCCTTTTAAAACATCACACAGTGTTACTTGCACATGAGTTTTCTTCAATGAAGGCAGCTTATACCATTGACGCCTCCGGAATATGCATTGTAAAAGTGAATTGTCCACCACAGTCTGTATTGTACTGTGTTTGAATATAGCGGCAGGTATCAGAGCAGGACAAGCAAGCAGATTTGTTCACTGCTGAGTTTATCTGCCTGATCTCTTCGTGAATAAGCAGTAGCTCTCTTGTATTTTAACACCTCCAAAGTCTGTGACTGCAGGGGAGGAACATTCTTCATCTGTGACAGCAGCCCACGCTATTGTGCTGATACGAAGCGAGGGATGACGAGGTAACTTGAACTTCAGATTGTCTTTTGTTGAAAAGATTCCTGCGAAATTTGGATAAGGGTGTTGAAGCTTTGTGTCTGACCATTTTAATACTATGGAAGATTGCTTATAAAACGTGTATTATTTTAAACACTAATTATCGGTGTTGAACTTAAAGCCGAAGAAACTTAGAGCCAAGACCCTTTTAAAAATTATATTTAAGCTGGTCTGATTAGTCACAAAGGAACCTATCCATATTACATGTTTTAAATCTTCTTTTGACCCATTTAATGAGGGCACATGAAAGATTGATTAGCACATAATCTTATACTTAAGGTTGTCCTATTTTCTATTTTTAATACAAAATACTGCTTAGGAATCACTCACCTTTCAGAGTAACGTTTGCTTTGAGCAGATCAGGGTTCTTCATTGAAACAACCTTTTAATTGTGCAATCCAATGCTTTAATACGGTAACATACATGATTTACTATATACAATATGTAAAGTATATTGAAACAGAAGACTAATTTTCTGTTGCCATCCTCGTCCAGTTCATCAGATTAGTCAAACTTTTTGGAAACTGTTGTATTGTAATTTAGAAATGCATTTGAATAATCTTCTGATTCCAGACTAAGATCAAGAATCTGATCTTTAATGAGTTTCTTTCACAACTAAATAGTAGTTCTATAGTTTTATAGTAAAAGAAAAAAAAAAAATTGTAGCACCAGCACATGCTATATATAACTGTAAAGTTGAATCTTATAAAAACATACAGATAGTAACATATTGCCTGGTTTAAAATCATCTTCAGATGCTCACACTGAGGGTGGGGATAAAAGGCCTGCTCCTTGAAGTTGTTTGGGGTTTCACCCTTTTCATGTTAAAGAAATGTCAGTGCAGGAATGCAGTAAGGGCTTGGCAGATGTCTAATAAAGGTGCATGACCATGAAAGTATTTGGAAGCGCTGGGTTTGATTAAAATCAGACTGCCCTAGACGGCGCTCTGTCTCCTTCCAGGTGTTGACTGCCTCTGGACCCAGTCCTTCCTGCTGACTGTGGATTTAATCAGGAGTACAACAGGTTTAATGGCTGCTGGTATCCAGACAGCTGGCCTATTGAAGAGTTCCTCCTTTGCCAATGTGCTGAGTGGATTACTGATCACGGTGGGTGCACTTTATTTCTTAAGTACCTAAAGTTTGTAGTTAGTACATAAAGATTGTAATTAGAATAGTAGATCCATAAATCTTATCTATTTTGCACTTAACTACATAGGTTTCAAATGAGCAGTTTTGAAAGAAACACATGTATATAACAAAAATTCATTTTAAAACAGTACATCTGTTACACTTGCACTTGCTAGATAAGTAATGGTTTTTTTTCAGCAAAATGAAGTGTAGTGTAAAAGCATTGGAATATGCCATAAACAATTTGATAATGATTGATTCAATGAAAATACACAAGTATGTATGTCTACAGAACCAATTATCCAATTGTGATGAAACTTGGCTTTCCCTCTCTCTGAGTGGCTGAGAGGCAGGTCTTGGGGGGATTGTTAGTCCTATAAAATAACACTGCTGTTCCCTCAGGTCTGTCCTTTTATATGTGCTGAGCGTGCGGAAGCGCCAGTCCAGGATAGAACGGCCGGGAGAAAGAAGCTGGAAAGAAAAGAAAACAAAGAAAAATAGTGGTAGCGGGGAAACCTTGGGCGGACCCCCAAAGTGTTGTGTATAGCAGGCTAAGGGAGCCGCGAGTGTAGGTCAGTGACCCGGGTCGTGCGGGTAGCGACGACCGGGGTAACGCTGCCAAGTGCAGCACCTTTTATTTGTAATTTTGTTACTGTGTTATTTTCCCTTTTCCTTTCGCTTTGTTTTTTGATTATTCTTTTGAGCACCTGCGAGTGCGCCCACACTTGAATTGTCTACCAGCATTGGTAGTCCCCTGGTCCTGTCTATCATCGCTGATAGTCAGGCCATGGACAATAGTGCCCTCTGCGGGCTAAAATAAATCATTGAACAGAGAAACAAAAGAAATTGAATTAATAAAACTGGGCACCTGTGCAGTGTTTCAAGTACACCTCTCTGTCTCCCGTGTATCAGTGAATTACCCACCCTTCCACAGTCATTCTATAGCATCTCTCTCTTCTCTCTTTCTGAGAGTGTCACATTTAGGGAATATAAGGGGGTGCCCGTCCATCTGTCTTTACATTTGCAGTTATATTGTTTCATATATATGCAGTGCATGTAGGTCATTGCAATACACTTTGTTAAGGTATTGCTAGCTGTATGTTACTGACATGCTTGTTCAATGGGTTTCTGAAAAGCTCAATGTTATCATCCTTAGAGAAGGTTACATTGTATCAAGTGGCTTCAGTCCTTTCCAGATTTAAAAAAAAAAAAAAAAAAAAAAAAAAAAAAGCTTACAGTAGAGAACTTGTAACAGTAATTAACTTGTTACAGTGACCCAAAATCAAACCAGAGCTTAACACCAATGAACCGATGTGACTGTTTTCCATCATTGTCAGGGCACTGAAGAATACGAAGAAGATACATTTTTGAGACCCGATCATGCTTTTGGAATCTCTCTTTGCCTACATTTCCACGGTAGTTATCACTGCTGAAAATGTTTACAGGGTGTTAGTTAGTTGGCTGAATTATTCTAAAACTGAATCGCAGCAAATAAGTCTACAGTAGCTAAAGTCTTCTATTTGCAGGTTTTTTAAATTGAAGTTAATTTTACGAAGCCTCCACGCTGTCAAGGCCTCAGGGACCATTAGGCGCTAACTTAATCTTTGCAGCGTTACATAAACACCACATGCGGAAGATGTCATTGACCTCTGACCCAATACGCCCGCCAACAGAAACATTCATTTTGTGTGGGATTTATTTAGTTCTTCCTAAAAAATGGCAGTTATTCCAAGATTCCACTGCAGTTTCAAGACGGTTTGTTTTGTTTTTTAAACAGTAATTGCATGTTTAAATTCTGTGATAATTGCATTCCACTGGGACATCCAGTATTTTCAATAATTGTTTAATTGCATCCTGTACTTTGAGGGGATTCTTTCAATTTATACAGTCCCATAGTTAAAGAATCGCTTTGGCGTGTTACTAGCAAGTTATACGTTTTGCAGAGCATTGGCTTGCCGATCGTTAAAAATAACATCCCTGCAGCCAGTAAAATCACATATTTGGCAAGGAGCTTAAAACAATACTCAGTTACTAGGCTGAGTTCAGGGTCACATTTAATGGGTAGTGTTAATCTTTAGGGGAAATGCTAATTACAGTGTTCAGCATTAGTAGGCTGGAGATTACTCACTGGAGATCTTAAAGACCTACTTATTTACACAGAACAAAACCTAATATTAAAATGCATACCCATTCCATCTGCTTATCAGTAACTTAAACATAACCATGTTTCCATTTGTATGTAATACTTGGAGTGGAATGATTTTTAGACCCCTGGATTTGTACTTGGTGTTACATGAAGATTTTAGTCCTAATTTTAAACGAGTTTATTATATAAATGTCTAATGAAGCTTTGACAGCATCTCTGACAGTGAGATGGATTTCTTGGGGTTATGTGCTTTTTAAATATACCAGTATTTATTGGTTAAGCAACAGTTAAGTAATAGAACCTTTAGCATGGGCATTTAATGGCATGATGCGGACCTTACCAGATGGTAAAACCCTTTTGTGAAGGTTCTTTTGCTATGAAAAAATGGATACCTTAAATATCTAGTGCTGTCTGTTCAGTAACTTGAACAGTAACTTGTTCATAGTGTTTATTAAAGGCCTGTGGCTTTGTTAGAGAAAGGAGTAATGTGCCTGTGCTTTGATATGCTGAAGTAGTTACTTAAAGTCATCAGTCTACATCCAGTTGTTTAATTTCTATAACTTGTCATTCAAACTGGAGACCAGTTGCTATTGCTGCTGTGATTACTGTATTGCTACTGACAGCAAACAGTCTACATTGATAGACTGCATTCAGAGGGTGTGTAGAAGAACCAATATTTTCTGTCATCAAGCAGAAAAAAGGTCAAATGCATAAATACTATATTTAAGTATTTGCTAGCGGATTGATTTGGAACCGAGATTAAACATAGTTTGAACAATATTATTTGAGGTCCTTTACCAGAGACCTCATATTAACCAATCAGGTTAAAGGACAACTCCAATCCACTTTCTAAGTCATAAGAGGTCGTAATATTTAAAGGACAGGGCTAACAAAATAATTGCAGTAAATCATTCTCATATGAAAGACACACATGCTTTTATGTGTATCTGATTTGTTTTAATTTTTTTTTTTCGTAGCAGTCAATGAATTCAGATTTTCTACCATTTCTTTACTTTTTACAAGCACTCAATCCCAGAAACCATTGCAACTCCTGCACACTTTGACTTATCCATTAGCTGCTTTTCCTATAACTCACAATATCTGTGCATCCTTACCTTTTGACTATTTGATGAAGGAACACTGGGACATAGATGTACAGCAGTGAAAAAGGAGACATTTTGGAATTGCTGCACATTTCACAAACGCCTCGCCTTTAGTTTTGTGTGGTCCCCATCCTGTTTCTCAAAACACATCTCTTGTCAGTTTGTGAGTTGATTTTCTTCCTTTCTTGTGAAGCTATTGAGTAGAGCAGAGTATCTGATCTAACAAACAGAGAAGTAGTGGTAGGTATTGTTGCACTAATCTGGATATTCAGACACGTATGTGTATATGTTATGTACTAGGTAGGTAAATGACCAAAAAAACTAGTTCAGACTACATTTACACAAAGAAACACAGTTAGCGGTTTCTACAGAATTGACGCTTGGAAATTGTTGCTGTAAAGCTGGAGGGGGGCATTTCACAGTTGGAAGCCCTTGGGCTGTGTACTTGGAATATAAATTTCAATCTGATTATGGGGATAAGCTTGGTTCTTTGTTCATTGTTCACTGGACACACTGGTAAATCTGAGGACCCACCTCATACTCAAGAGAGGCATAGACAAGTTTCAATTCCACAATTACATGACATGCAGTTTATTGAAGTAATTGTTTTATCGGTTTTTGAAAACAATGTCAGTTTAGCTCTGAAATCTGGACAAAGACACCTGGGTAATGCATCAGTATACAACCGTCCTTACTCTGCACCTGTGAACTTCTCCAATACTAAACAAGAAATGTATGTCTGTTTCAAGGCAGGTTAAATAATTCCATAGATTAATGATGCGCTGGGGATTACTAGAGAGAAAAGAAAAATGTAGCTTAGCCATTGACCTTGTAACATGAGCAGCATACCTTCTGGTTTAGGATGGTGCTCTTAAAAACATGCCTGGGCTACAAAAACTTGAAACCTTAGACTTAAAAAGCCAACGCGCACAACCCACAGCTGGACACCCGTGTCCTTAATCCAGCGATCGCTTTTCCAAGCAAAGTGATTTGGTTGTTTAAAGCTGCAGTGTCCCAAAATGAGGATCCGTTTTGCACCAATATATCCTTCTGTCTTTGTTTTCTACCAGACCTGGGATAAATATATCTGTAAATATGGTTTGTGGAAAGTAACTATTATTTGAAAATATTTAAATATGAGTAAAGTAGTTGAAATGCATTGAAATACTTTAAACTCTTCATAAATATCTAACTGTAAAATGTACAGCAGCCTAATTATTATCCTGCATTCTAAGCAGGTTAAGCCTTGTCATTGTTAACCACTCAGTTATCTTTTGGAAACTGCTCTATTTCAATTAGATTTAATTTGATCGATTAATTGAAATATTTGAATATTTAATTTACGTGGGTAAATATTTGAAAACAATTAGGTATCTTTAACCACTGGTTTAATGGCCTGTTTTAAAGTTATTGAATTGAACATGTTTAGCATTTTCCTCGTTAGAAATCCTCCTCAACCACCATGTGGTAAGACTTGGTCCATAATTATACATTTATGGTAAGAATTAGGTTTTAGTGTTTGATTGTTCATTAACTATTTGGGAATAGTTGAAGATATATATATTTTTTTCAAATAACTTACATATTTTAAAATAATATTTGAATATTTAAAAACAAAATTGATTTATTCAAGCATTCATTTAAATATCATACTTTTAAATATTTCAACTATTTGAAATCGTTGGTGTTTACAAATAGAATATCAACTGTTTTTGTCTCAGGCCTGTTTACTACATCCTTCCACAGCTTTGCCTGCCGTTTTTACTTTTCACAGTCCGGTTTGTTTATATAACCATGTTTGTTTATGTTACCTCACACTACTGTAGCTGCAGCAGTAGATGATTATACATGATAGCTTAGCAGTGTTGTAGCCCAGAAAGCAAAAGCTACTGTTACAATGATAACATTTTACAGAGAACTGTGCTCAGCTTCCAACATGGACTTCTAAAGGGATACCATCTACAGTACATTGTCGGATTTTAATTTAAATTCTTACCTGTTTAATATCGTATAATATGTGTTTTGTATAAATCTGTATAGATGCTTTTGCTGTGAACATTAATTGGCAGGCCTATTTACTCATGTCATTCCACATGGTCTGTTTCTGAAAAGACTCCTGTACTCTTAAAGGTAACCATATTCACTTTTTTTTTTTTTTTTTTTTTTTTGTAATTATTCTTATTGG
Organism: Polyodon spathula; assembly: GCF_017654505.1. Lineage (NCBI taxonomy): Eukaryota > Metazoa > Chordata > Actinopteri > Acipenseriformes > Polyodontidae > Polyodon > Polyodon spathula. The sequence goes on from NC_054550.1 coordinate 20,956,162, forward strand.
AAATAATTATTATACATTTATTATATTTACTACTTGCTTTTAATGGAATTTATGCTTATAACCAAAAATTTAAGTTTAATTATGCACAGTGTAATCGCTCTCAAACATAATTATTTTCTATATTTATTTTCATTCATTTGAATTTGGTTTTAATTGCTACTGATTTTATTGTATTTTATAACTGCTCATCTGTATTGTGATATTTTGTAATGTGATACTTTGTAACATCTATAAGTTGCCATGGATAAGGCCGTCTTCAAAATAAATAATAATAATAATAATAATAATAATAATAATAATAATAATAATAATAATACATTTCACAGGTGAGGTGGTTTTAGTAATGACTACAGGTGGTGTGCAAATGGTTTCTGCCCACTCTGCAACTATAGCCAATCAGAAGTAAACAACTGACACATTTAATTTAGGGGTCTGTGAGGAGTGTGAAGTTATTTCTGATTCACTTTAGAACTGTATTGATGTTTTTTCCTAAAATAACACTAATAATGATTTCGATTAAATAGCTTTGAGAAAATAGGCAAAAACTTTAAAACAGTAACTCAGGATTATGGAATTATACAATTAAATCTCACCGCTAAAATAAATCTTACAGAAAAAAAAGGTTAATTTTATTGTGATTCTATTTTAGAATGCAAAAAGTCCAACTAAGTTTAGATTTCCAGAAGAAACCTACGTGGTTGAGAAAGGACATTGATGAGTAAGCCTGGTAATTCTGAGCAGAAACACATTAATACAAAACACACAGAATAGAATTGAACATGTTTTAAGATAAATAATCATGGATGAAGCACAGCTGGAACGATCAAATTTTAAAAACTAAACACACAAATAATACTTGAGCAAAACAGTTTTTCATTGCAGTGGTGCTAGATATTATAAACAGCAGTTACACAATTTCAGAAAAAACCCTGCTGTATAAAAAGCAGCATGTCAACAGATCTCGCTCTGTTTGCTATTAACGATGTCTACAATGTTAGGAATGTCAAAGTACACTGCAAAGTCAGACAGAGTGTGTGTTAATTTAAAATTAACTGCTCTGGTCTCAGTAGGAGGTCTGCTGTATATTTAATCAGTCTCCCTTGATTCGTCTGGATATGCATGCTAAAGGCTGTTTGGTCACAAAGGGTTTCAAGCAGGACATGCATTCTCTGTATAGATCCACTCAGGTTTCTAGCTTCTCTTAAAGAGCAAATATCGGGGTTCCGAAAAATACAGCGTTATAGATCCCTCCGTGTTTCTTATACTTTTAAAGTCTGTTTCAAAGCTATTTTCAAAGTGGCCATTCTAGTGCACTGGGGTTTGAGATCTGCCCTTTAATCACTACAGGATAAGCGATTTAAAAAAAAACAAACAAACAAAAAACATAACAAGGTCTCTGGCTTTTTTCTTTTCTATACCGCATAATGAATTGTTATGGCTGTGCTACCTGTTTGATAATGTGGACAATAATCCGTACAGTATCAGAGCACTAAAACTGACATTTTGAGAAGAGCTTTGAAGCAGATTTTAAAGGCATAAGGGTAAAAAATTGTTGGGATGTTATCAATGAAAAGAAAAATGACATGTGTATTACTTAAACAGTTGTATCAGCACGTGAGGATATGTAACACTATTATTTTATGTTTTATATTTGTAATTAATTTTGAACAATTTGTAGATTTTATTTTTCATTTTGACATTATGGAGTTTTTTTGTGTTGATCAGTGGGAATTTTGATTACATGTTGTAACACAAAATGTGAATACTTTTTGTGAATACTTTTGAGAGCCACTGTACACAGTTGATGTTTTCATTGGAACGGGTTTGAGGTTTTGAGAATAGAATAAAGAAACATGACACTGTAATAAACTGTTTAATGTTTTATGCCCGCTGAGGAAGCATGTCCTAGGCAGCAGGGATATAGTGGTGGCGACTGTACGCTGTGACTTGCAGCAGTAGGGGGTCATTGTTTTTTTTGAGGCTACTACAGTTGGATTTCTAGTTTCTAAGTGGGTCAAATTTACTGTCATAACAGCACTTGCAGTGGCTAACTGTAATTAACAGTTTAAAAAACTCTGTCTTGGGCCCTATTCAACACTGTTTTAACAAGTGCTTATAAACATGGGGTATATTATGAAAGCACTCCCTGCTGCTATTTAATTAAATTCCAATTTTTGGAAAGTTGAAAAACACCTGTTTCTTTTACCAAACTAGAACTAAGTAAGATATATCAAGGTCTCTTAAGCACTTTGTTTGTTTCTTAGTTTTCAAAAAAGACTGAAAATATGGCCCTGTGCCTTTAATATAACTGTTGCACAAAAATGCAGAGAATCTGGCATAGTGTTGTGTTCAACACCATCACGCATGCATGCGGTGTGCCACTGTCATTAGTATTCTGCATGCAGATAGAAAATATGTTTTCTTCAATAGAGTCCACGGTGGCAGTACAAAATTTGAAAGGAAGGTCGTTTCTTTATTTCAGACAGCACTGCTCCCACAGTCACACACACAGAAGACACAATATCAGTCCCTTACCACAGGCGTCCTTCAGCAACCTGTTCTAGTCAGCATGACTTGCCATTATCCAACCGAGGGAAATGAGGGCTGCAGCCTCTTGGGGCCCAGATATCTTCTAAAGCCTCAGTCTTTCCCACAGAGCAATCCAGAAACTATTACTGCAGGATTTGAACAAATAAGTGTAAAACAGTCTGTTATTGAGTCAGCATGATCCTGATACCATGTTTTTAGTTATTTAGGAGTTTTGTTACCCTATGAGAACCCACGTTTTATAATATCAACTAGGAGTTTCCTGTGTAAATGGAAATGGTCTCAAACAGCGTCTAGGGAATGTAAACAATACTGTCTGTTTTCTGAGAAAGTAGAGTTCACACAAGGCTAAGCAGACAGTCTCAAAAACAAATACATTTTTCTGAAGGTCATTGTGAAAAACATATTTCAGATTTCCACCATGTCTACCCTGAAGGCATGAGAGGCAATAAGAAATAGTCTTGTATCTCTCCAAACACCTTCCAGACCTGTCACATTAAACAAGTGCTGCCCTTGCAGTACAGGGCAGTGTTTCAGGTTTTTTGACAAAAAGCCTGTATCTCTCTCTCTCTCTCTCTCTCTCTCTCTCTCTCTCTCTCTCTCTCTCTCTCTCTCTCTCTCTCTCTCTATATATATATATATATTAGATATATTATATATATATATATAATATATTTAAATTAAACTTCCGGCTCACATAAATCCCCCAACTGCTTTTTATCCACAAAGGGTTAAAACCAAGTTCATTATTTTCAATAACTCTGTTATGTGCCTTTGTTTTCAGAAATTCTGTTTCATTATAAAATGAATGAGCACTAATGGTATTGAAGGAAACCCTGGCCACAGTGAGCTTGGTTTAATATGACAGAATATGATTGTGGGATCTCTTGCTATCAGGTAATGAGCTCATTGTGCAGCCTGGCTGCCACTGCTGCTTTGTTCTGCTCAGGGAGTTAGAACAAGGCCTGGTTTATAATGCTCCCAGACATAGCTGGGGCTTCAGGTCCACCTGCACAAGATTAGCTCTCTGGAGCAGCCTGTTGCCATGACAATCAGTGTCACTACCATGGAGAGACAAGGCCCAATCCAACTATTAATTAACAAGGGACACCTTACACCGGTCTTCAAGTGGTGGGCTTGTGTTATTAGCAGTTATGTGTAGAATGAAGCTACAACTACACACATTCTTAATTAAAGGGGCATAGTCAATTGGGTTTGGTCCTTAAATTACCTTTTTAAATTAAAGACCTAATAAACTATTTACAAACTGTGCTATGCAGCGACCCTCACACTCATCACTGTGAATTGACACAAGGTTGGGTTTGTTCATCAAAGTGCAGAGTTTTACCTGTCGTCGTGATGCAGTAGTTACCTGGAATTGTGACCAGCTGTTTAGTTGTGTCATGCTAGTATATACTATATATAGTGTCAAGTACAGTTTATACATTTTACAAGTGGTGTGAATTATTGGAATTAGCCAGCAGTTAATATGATATCTTGCAGTTCCCCATAACTTGCTAGGCTCTGTTTGCTCTGAAAAAAATAGGGAAGGAGTGATGTAATATTATCCTATAAATTGAGCATTAACTCAAAGCAACCATGTTTAGATTGTAGTGTAGACTAATATTGAAGCAGCATAATTAATATTGTGTGTTAAGAGTTTTTTATATATCTGTTTTTGGGGTTTTATTAATTGTATTTTTTGGTACTTATTTTGTAGCCATTTTCAAGTTTTATTGAAATGATGTTTTTCGGGCCTTTCGTTTTTGATATACTTTATGAAATTAGTGTTTCGGTTACTTTCCAAAATGCTTGAGCATTTTTTTTTTTTTTTGGTGTGTGTGTCAAAATACTCATTACGACATTACTCGTACACTTAGGTTGTACCTCTTTTTTTTTCTGTCTTCCCTATGGTCACAAGTACATTCTGCTGGGGTTTTTGTGTGTAGGCATTTTTGTACATTTCGCCGCAATTCAGTTTTAAATCCTCTGTATTTTAACTGTAATACAGCTTTAAATCCTGCTAACAAGCCTCAATCCTGATTGTAATCTCGTTTTAAATCTTGCAAGTGGAAAATAGAAATGTAGGAATGTGCTGTCACTCAGTAGTTGGGGCGGGTTTAAAGTATTCAGAACAAATCAATGACAGATACAAGTCAGGAAGGCGGGACATTGCCCAGCAGCACTGGGAAATGTATTTATTATTGTTTTTGCAGGAAGTTTTTTTTTTTTTAATGGGAAAAGGGGAAAGTCAACATGTTTCAGGTGTTTTTCCGGTGTTTATTGGCTGTCCACCGATATATATATTTTTTTGTATTGGGGGTGTTTTATCTGGTTTTATCGGTTAAAACCGAAAATCAGAAGCCCTATATATATATATATATATATATATATATATATATATATATATATATATATATATATATATATATATATATATATGCACACACACACACACACACACACACACACACACACACAGTGCCGTGAAAAGTATTTGCACAGTACAGTACAGTACAGTACCCTGTACAGTATAATCGTAAATCTCTAAAAACTACTCACTTCTAAACCTTTTGTAGTCATTTTTATATTACTTTAGTATAAATACATGTTAATTTGGATTCATATTTTGTTTTTTTCTGACTTTATGTGAATGAAAAGACACACATTTGCCCGTTTTCCAATTGGAAATAGTGATATTTTGAAATATCACTGTCCTGATCACAAAAGCAAAGTTTGTGGGGAATAATAGCCATTTTCTATACTTTTGAGGCATAAGCAATTTGGAAATAACACTTACTACCCATGAACAAAAATTGTGTTACATAGTGTAATGCAAGAAAATAAGTTCATATTCATTTTTAAACAACACAATACTAATGTTTTAACTTAGGAAGAATTCAGAATTCAATATTTGGTGGAATAACCCTGATTTTCAATCACAGCTTTCATGCGTCTTGGCATGCTCTCCACCAGTCTTTCACATTGATGTTGGGTGACTTTTTGCCACTCCTGGAGCAAAAATTCAAGCAGCTCGGCTTTGTTTGATGGCTTGTGACCATCCATCTTCCTCTTGATCACATTCCAGAGGTTTTCAATGGGGTTCAGGTCTGGAGATTGGGCTGGCCATGACAGGGTCTTGATCTGGTGGTCCTCCATACACACCTTGATTGACCTGGCTGTGTGGCATGGAGCATTGTCCTGCTGGAAAAACCAATCCTCAGAGTTGGGGAACATTGTCAGAGCAGAAGGAAGCAAGTTTTCTTCCAGGACAACCTTGTACTTGGCTTGATTCATGCATCCTTCACAAAGACAAATCTGCCCGATTCCAGCCATTGCTGAAGCACCCCCAGATCATCACTGATCCTCCACCACATTTCACAGTGGGTGCAAGACACTGTGGCTTGTAGGCCTCTCCAGGTCCCCGTCTAACCATTAGACGACCAGGTGTTGGGCAAAGCTGAAAATTGGACTCATCAGAGAAGATGACCTTACTCCAGTCTTCTACGGTCCAATCCTTATGGTTTTTTGCAAACCTCAGCCTGGCTCTTCTTTGCTTCTCATTGATGAAGGGCTTTTTTCTAGCTTTGCACGACTTCAGCCCTGCCCCTAGGAGCCTGTTTCGAACCGTCCTCTCAGTGCACTTCACCCCAGCTGCCATTTGCCATTCTTTTTCTAGGCCACTTGATGTCATCCTACGGTTGCTGAGTGACATTTGAATGAGTTGGCGGTCACCCTGGTCAGTGGAGAGTCGTTTTCACCCTCTGCCGGTCTGTAGCTTTGTTGTCCCCAGTGTGTGCTGCTTGACCTTGTTCTTATGAACCGCCGTCTTTGAAATTTTAAGAATGGAAGCAACCCGACGCTCGCTGTATCCCTCTACCAGTATAGCCAGAATTGAACCCTTCTTTTCCTCACTGAAAACTTTCCTTTTCAAGTCTTTGGGCATGGTCAATAGTTATTTTTTGATTCCAGTTGCTTTTGAGGTACTACTAGCACTGTTTTGCCATCCAGCTGGTCCTATTGCAAGAGGATAGTGGTGACCACAGGAGTGGTTTTTATACTTTTCCTCGTTAAATAAGATTTGGTTCAGCTGATCCCCTAAGTTAAGTCAAATTTATATTTGGTGTGACCACCTTTTGCCTTCAGAACAGCATCAGTTCTTCTAGGTACAGTTGCACAAAGTCAGGGATTTTGTAGGCATATAGTCAGGTGAATGATTAAACAATTATACCAGGTGCTAATGACCATCATTTCAAAATGTAGGTTGAAACACAATCATTAACTGAAACAGAAACAGCTGTGTAGGAGGAATAAAACTGGGTGAGGAACAGCCAAACTCAGCTAACAAGGTGAGGTTGCTGAAGACAGTTTACTGTCAAAAGTCATACACCATGGCAAGACTGAGCACAGCAGCAAGACACAAGGTAGTTATACTGCATCAGCAAGGTCTCTCCCAGGCAGAAATTTCAAGGCAGACAGGGGTTTCCAGATGTGCTGTCCAAGCTCTTTTGAAGAAGCACAAAGAAACGGGCAACGTTGAGGACCGTAGACGCAGTGGTCGGCCAAGAAAACTTACTGCAGCAGATGAAAGACACATCATGCTTACTTCCCTTTGCAATCGGAAGATGCCCAGCAATGCCATCGGCTCAGAATTGGCAGAAAACAGTGGGACCCTAGTACACCCATCTACTGTCCGGAGAAGTCTGGTCAGAAGTGGCCTTCATGGAAGACTTGCGGCCAAAAAGCCATACCTCCGATGTGGAAACAAGGCCAAGCGACTGAACTATGCACGAAAACACAGGAACTGGGGTGTCAAAATTTTAAATATTTGGCTAAAGCAGAAGGCAGTTTGTTCGCCTAAGGGCTGGAGAGCGGTACACGAATAAGTGTCTTCAGGCAACAATGAAGCATGGTGAAGGTTCCTTGCAAGTTTGGGGCTGCATTTCTGCAAATGGAGTTTGGGATGAGGTCAGAATTAATGATCTCCTCAATGCTGAGAAGTACACCAAATATTGATTTGATGTAGATTTTTCTTCTGTTCACTCACTTTGCATTTTGTTAATTGATAAATATAAACTATTAACATGTCTATTTTTGAAAGCATTCTTACTTTACAGCATTTTTTCACACCTGCCTAAAACTTTTGCACAGTACTGTATGTGTGTGTGTGTATATGGCAACAATAGCCTGAGCTTCACAAAACTGGCCTTTATGGGAGAGTGGCAAAAAAAAAGCCATTGTTAACCTCACATCCCTCACATCAAAAACCTCACATCAAATCTCGGCTAGAGTTTGTCAGAAGGCATGTGGGAGACTCTGAGACCAAGTGGAAGAAGATTCTATGATCTGATGAGACCAAAATAGAGCTTTTTGGCTTCAACGCTAAGCGCTATGTTTGGCGCAAGCCTAACACCGCCCATCATCCTGAGAACACCATCCCTATCGGTGGCAGCATCATGCTATGGGGATGCTACTCTGCGTCAGGGCCTGGAAAGCTTGTGAAGGTAGAGGGCAAAATGGATGCAGCAAAGTACAGAGAAATCCTGGAGGAAAACCTGCTGAAGTCTGCAAGAGACCTGGGACTTGGGAGAAGATTCATCTTCCAGCAGGACAATGACCCCAAACATACACCCAAAGCCACACTGGAGTGGCTTAAAAACAAAAAGGTCAATGTCCTGGAGTGGCCCAGTCAAAGCCCGGACCTCAATCCAATTGAGAATATGTGGAAAGAGTTGAAAATTGCTGTTCACCAAAGGTCCCCATTCAACTTGACTTTGAGCAATTTTGCAAAGAAGAATGGGTGAAAACTGTAGTGTCCAGATGTGCAAAGCTGGTAGAGACTTATCCAAATAGACTCATAGCTCTAATTGCTACCAAAGGTGCCTCTACCAAATATTGACTCAAAGGTGTGAATACTTATGCAATCAATTATTTTCTGTTTTGTATTTGTAATTAATTTAGAACAATTTGTAGATTTTATTTTTCACTTTGACATTATGGACTTTTTTTGTGTTGATCAGTGGCAAAACTAATTAAATCCATTTTGATTCCATGTTGTAACACAATAAAACGTCGAAAAATCCAAGGGGGGTGAATAGTTTTGAGAGCCACTGTATATAATAGCGCTCCTGTGTGGGTTAAGCGTATAATGGTATGGGATGGAAGTGGAGGAGGAAGCGAAGAATAAAAAGACTAGAAGTTCTGGTCAGTGGCACTGGAGCAATGTTTAAAGTGGGGCTGCTGAAAGCCACTGAAAAAAACTGTAACCCCTGTATATGATGGAAGCATGTGTACAGTGCTTCAATCCAGGGGGTGCTGTCGCACCCCCAGCACCCCTAGTTCCAGCGCTCCTGGTTTCGGTATAGCATACAGTGGTCTGTGTGAGTGATTTACTGTGAGCAATATATGAAAACAACCAGAGATATAACACAGATGACACCAGAGTAGGGTTTAAAACCTGTGACCACACACACACTTGTTTCTCCCTTAATAGTTCAGCTTTTTTTTTTTTTTTTATCATATACATTTTTTTAGGTCTGGTTTACAAAGGTCAATCAGCCGGCTAGAGTTTTGCAGTTGAGATGCAGTCGTAAACTATGTCAGTGGTCTCAAATTGGTAATAAAACTGTTCCCTTATTTCTAAATAAAGCACCAAGTTTATAGTACACCTTTCTTATCAAGCTATCAGTACTAGAGTCAAAATGAAGCTGTGGGTCAAGCCACACATCAATATACTTTTAAAAGCATTCTTTAGATCACTTTAGATAACTTTGTGAATGGTTTTGAAGGCGCAGCTCCCCAGATGCTGTTCTGCTGTGTTTTTGAACACGAAAGAGCTCTCTTGTGGATGCCAAGGAGACTGGGATGGCAAGATCTCTGGTTTAACACTGCTGTCTAATATTTAGCAGCTCCTTGTGTATATTGTGTGCTTCTCAACCAAGAAGCCGGATGAGACCTAAATAAACCTGGCATCTACAGCCGTTCTTTGACAGGGGAGGCTTTTCCTCTTCGAGTTTGTTCCTCTTCGTGCTTTACGTGGGGCATGCGTAGTCCATATTGTGTATGGTGATCTGAAATTATATCAGTAGCGTTTTGAAATGTAGCTATTTCTATATGGAAGAAACGGTTTTGGTGGTGGTTATGATATTGATGCATTGGTCAGTGTATATTTTTGATTAATTCATTTATTGTCTGTTGTCTATTTTCTCTCTGGGAATGTTTGGAACATTCCTGGAAAACTGTATGTTTAAAGTGAATGAAACTAACATAATAGTTCCATAATGTTTTCCCGCCATGCACATCCATTCACCTATATAGGTCTCAAGTATGCAGTTTTAAAAGAAAAGCATGTTTGCTCAGTAGAGTATTTATAGCAGAACATGAGAAGTCACAACAACTTCTGACAGCTCTGTGTGTGAGGAGACCCTGGTGGTATGTAAACATTAACTGAGCAACACCTTTCGATCCAGTGTCAAGATCCTCACCTCGCTGTAGCTGTCCTCTGAGATATACTGCATGCACTGTCCTTCACAGAAGGCCCTACCTTCTTCATTGTTTACTGTAAATATTCAACTCTACAGTGCTCCTGTGTTTACAAAGCATGACGATTTTAACATCTAAAATCTGCCAATTAAACACTCAATAGCACTGAAATTTAGAAATAGTAAAAAAACTTAAATTCAATGACACATGTTTCAACTAGAGGTCTTTTTCAGTCTCATTGTAAACGACTTCTAGTCGAAATGACATGACATGCAGAGTTGTGGAATGAGCTTCTGAAACTCTCTATTAATTGGTAGCAATATACTGTAGCATAGATATAGCAGCGAGATACACACAACTTGGTATTATTGATCATAAACACTATAAAAATGGGTCCCTTTTCTCAAATAAATATGCTCATCTCAGTCTCTGTATCCACTTACATGGATTTTAATACATACTATATAGTCTCCCAATCATGTGCTAATGAGACAGTAATGTGCTTATTACACAAGATGAGTCGACCTACTAAATCTTCCCAGAAAAAAAAAGAAGTCTGCTAAGCAGAATAATACACAAGCCCCATTTACATCAACATACGGTACGTTTGTTGTATAATGTCTCTTATCAATCATTCGGTTGACAAGTAATGCACATTTAAAAAAACATCTCTGCCACCACTTCTGGCATTCGCACTCATCTTTACACATGCATTGCATTTTCACAAAAAATGAACTACAACTGAATACACAATTTAGCACAAATCAGAATCTGAAGATATGCCGTATGGAGCCGGCTGTTTGTAAGTATACGTGCATGTTAGTAACACTTTTTTACATATTATTATAGTCATAATAATATGTATAAGTACTGTGGCAGAGGAAGGTAGTTCCTCGATGACCACACCCTGTATAATGCTATAATACAGTTTTGGTCAACGCTTCTGTCTTTTGATAAAGTACTTCAATAGCATTCATGTACTGTAGTTGGTGACTGAATCAGGCTGATAAGCTTCTCAGCTGTGCGCTGTCCAAGTATGTGCAGACACTGATTTAGTGAAGCAGGGCAGTGACACTGGGCTTAACCTTCTCATGAACCTGTTTTGCAGACCGGCGCGATCCAGGAAATAGCTTGTCTAGGAAAAAGGGCTCGAGGTGACCTTGAGACTCACATCTGTGAGCAGAGGGATTTTACAGTACACATCGGAGCAACTGGCAGGACCCAGAATTGTTTCATGGTCTCTTCTGTTCTCAAACTCTTGACTTCTTTGCTTACATTTGTATTCATTCATAGTTGAAAAAAACATATGTTAATGTCCAGTATTTCGCTTTCTCTAGTTAATGCATTATTGCTGAACAGATTTGCATTTACAAGTGAACATGTACCAATAAATACATTTAGCACTCTAAGTGTGACAGACAGATGGATAGATAGGCACTGATACTCTTGCTATCGTGATTAGATAAGTGCATGGGTTAATTTAATCCTAGATCTGATACCTATTTATCTGACAGGTAGAAATTATACAGTTTGCAAATGATGAACCATATGAAAACTAAGAGAAATAAAAAGCAAAAAAGAACTCTATATACATAACATGTACAATAATTGAATGACAAAAATATACTGTACAACGTATTTTAGGTTGCAGTGTCTATGAGTAAGACAACTGCTAGTTCTTTTTTACATAATATTCAGGTTTGACAAAAAAATTAGTGCTCTTAACAACGAGTGTCATCACTCCTGCTCATCAGGTATTGATCAAACCTAAAGATTATGTTAAAACCTGGCTATGCAAAGGTGGGCATGCAGCTACCAACACCAGCAATAAGGTATGAAACCCTGAACCCCGCTAATAAGTTTACTTTGGTGTACCAGCGTAAAAGCATAGCAAAGTGTAGCAAAGCACTCTAACTGTAAAAACACTCAAAAGTGGTACATTTTGAAATACTAAAAGAAACATGTCATACGGTATAGTCAAAACATTTGACGTTGAATTTGACGTTTCTTTTAGTATTTCTATGAGTGTAGAATTAAGCACAGAGAAAGGAGGCTGAAGCACGTTGAATCATGTTAAACCACAGATTTGTATGGTAAAGAATTATACAAATTCACAGGATCAGTGTGGATAAAGCATGATAAAATAAAAAATGACTGTTCAGATTTACCATGTGAAACACAAGAGGCAAACTTGATGTCAATATTATGCCGCCGGTTGTTAGCTGCTGCTCTGGTATTTTCAGCTGTGTTCTGATTTGTGTGGCAGTTAAGAGCAATCATTCACCAAGACAAGCTCCTGTTCTGAGGGATCAGTTGTTCCTCTCTGACAGTGCTTCCAGCCCCTCAGTGGCACATGTATAAATCTTAACTAGCTAAGTGTTTTTCCAGAAGCCATTCCTTAACCTTTTAATGGTATTATGTACCCTCAATTCAACCACTGTGAAAATTGCATTGTGGCATTCCAAAATGTGTTTGAATTGCCCCCCCATTTCATACTATATATATATATATATATATATATATATATATATATATATATATATATATATATATATATATATATATATATTATTTTTTTTTTTTGTTTAAGGTTAATAAAATTAAACACAAAATTGTTTTTACCAACAAATGGTTGAGTGGAGAAACCATCTCTTTGGTAGGGGGTAAATTATATATATATATATATATATATATTATAATATTTTTACAATGTTTTCACCATTGATCAGATCATCTCCAAAATCATAATCTTGGTAGTTTTATACCTTCTAAGTTTCAGGTCAATAAAACTTGGACTACCTTGTGTTACCTTTGTTAGTGCTATTCAGGGACTGTAAAAGAAGTCTATGCTCACCTAGTAAAAGCACAGCCACATGGTGTGCAGGGTGAGTCACACAGCGCAGGTTCACGTCCTGGATATGCAAAGTCGTCAATCTTTGCTATTGATTCCGAAGGGAGTGTAACATTGGCTCTGGTGCTGCCACTGGTTAGGGAGGCAAAACCAAAAGGGACTGTTTTACCTCATCACGCTACAGCAAACCCTGCTGGCCAGGCGCCCAGTGAGCTCAAAAGCAGACACCTGCAGGGCTGGCCTTTGTCCTCCATAGGTAGGTAGCTCGCTTACATCTACTCTCGAATACCTGCATGTAGAAGAAGAAGCTGGCTAGATTGAGGGATCAGAGGATGCCCACTGAACCTTCAGGTTCTCCTGATCTGTGTGGGTAATTGCTGTGCTCAGTGGAAAAAAAATATTGGACATTCCAAATTGGGGCATAAATTGGGGGTAAAATAATTGGGCACACTAAATTAATAAAAAAATGTAGATAAAAAAGTAGCCTATAGTCCCAGAGACACCGTGACAACCAAAAGGCACAGCCTGCATCAAACTGATTGCTTTTGGACTCCCTTGGAAACCTTTCTTGTATTTCTTGTTGCTTTCCTATTTCTGCCTCCACTTGTTTTGCTCCTGTGCTGCATGTCCTTTAACTGCCAGCTGCAGATGGCTTCAGAATTGATATGTGTTTATATACAGTATATATCTTTAAATTAATGCTTAATATATGTATTTACATGTTCCTGTGTAGTGTTCCTGTGTACAGACCATCCTTAGGAAGAACATTGAACCTGTCTGTGATAATGAACCTTCAATGTAGGAACAACTGCACTTTAACTACATTCAGGTCCATTATCACTCGTGAGGCTGGAGATGGCTATTTGATCCCCCTGTGTCCATCACCTATCTTCTGTCTCCTATCGTTTAATTGTTTAGTCCAAACAGCTACTTCACGCTATGTCAGGCCAGTTGGTACTCCTTCTGTCAAGGCCATGCTGAGAAATGTAACCCTACTTTTCCACTTAATATAAATAATACTATAAAAATAGATGGGATTGGCATTGACTAACCCCCATTTTAGTTAATTGGTTGTTTATAACTTTAAAAAAAAAAAAAAAAAAAAAAACATCTGGCAATGCAATTTTCTTTGTTGATTGTAATCAGAAATGCATCAAACCTTAATCTGGCTGTGACTGGCAGTATCTTTCAGCTTTGTGCTGTTTGACTAGCTCTTGCATGGTTCAACCAAAGCATGTGTAGTAAAGATGTCATGCTCTTAGTCCATGTTTAAGTAACCTGTCATCAATCTGTGACTGTGGTTTTGAAAGTTTTACTCTTTTGCACTGTATAAATAAACTCCACATTGTAATGGATCCAGAGGGGCATTGCACATGGTCTTCAAAATGACAGACAGCATGCTGTGTTTACCATATTTCGCAGCCACAGGCTACACAAACTATTACAAACTCAGCACCTCTATTACTTGTTGCTTTAGGGTTAAACATTTATATGAGTACATACATGTTTTTCTCATGGGTAATCTACATGGATACTATGGTATGAGGTATGAGTATGGGTTGTGGGTTTAGATTTATACATGTATGAATGTTAAGTTATATATTTGAGAATATGTTTATATAAAGTTTAATTTAAAAAAATGTATTTTACAAAATAAAACTGTGTTTAATGGATTGCAAGGACTGCAAGTGCCTATGACTGGCTTATATTGACACTCGAAACATGTTCTCTTCTACTCGTACCAATACTCCCTCATACACAGACATTCAGCATCCTATAACACTCTAATATGTGTCATTAGTTTTCGCCATGGTTTTCCTGCTGTTCAGAACAGGAGCTGTGTTCCGTGTTTGAGCCAGGGCTTACTGCACATGGTTCAGGCGTTGGCTGATCTAAGAGAGTACGCACACCTGGCTTTGTAAAGAAACAATGATTTTAAACAATCTAAGAGGAAGCCTACAGTTTCTACCTCTGAGTGCTCAAAGCTGTAAATATACCTTCTGACAGAGAGCATTTCTAAGTGTGAATATTCTTTTGAGGTTACCATTGTACTGAGTCCACTATTGCGTGGAAATGGTACCTCCTATGGTCACCTCATATATGTAGCTCTACAAGTGTTCCTGTAAAATTTATGTTATTTTAGTTGTTCTTGCCCGAGCTACAGTGAAGCTTGTAGATCGCATTTATAACCCCCTGCAGCTGCAGGTAGCGTCAGCAACATACACAGACAACTACTTACACATTCTGAACTCTTTACCTTGCCTGACTGAAAGCAAATATTCATGAATGGTAAGAAAGAGATGGGTTAATGTAGTGTTCTGCAAGAACTGTAGTGCAAACAACTGTAATATTAGGATTGTCCTGAAGCTGCCCAGTTTCTTTAAGAATGCATTGTTTTAGATAACAGGAACCTAATATAGCTGAGTAATGGGGAGCAGCTTTTCCAAACCACACCATTGTCTCCTCACTAGAATATAATCATAGTTAGTTATCAGCTCCTGTCAGGCTACAAACTAATTTGAGGAGTGGAGTTGAAATGAATAGTGTGCAGGACTGGGGACGCCTTGTTATTAGCACTTAAAATTAAGGGTACTGATTGATTGACATGTGGGATGTTTACAGATACAAGCAAGGTACAATGAAACTCAGTATGACACACAGATGGACATAGTAATGAGGACTTTAAAGAAAGGTATGTCGGTCCTTTTTCCATTCTGCTGAACCAGAGTGCCCTATTTTTGTTGCTGATGTATTGTAGAAATTAATTTATACACTGTTTTTTGATTAATTAAACACAATGTGATATTCTGGAAACTTTTCCAGATCTCTCAAATACAAAATGGATATTGGATACAGATTTATTGAAACAAACTAATAAAAAAGGATGTATTGATGTGTGTTTATTCCGGTGCTTAATTTCAGACGTTATCAAATCTTAGACAGTGTGTCAAGAGATTCTGGCTTAAAGAACTATCAATGAAAATGGATAAAACTATTTAAACATGTTTTACCTAGATTGGGACTCAATGCAAAAGATAGAAGCTGTTTAGCTATGATAATGCCAATAGGAGGACGCAAGCCGTGAAATACATATGCCTGAAAGAGCCGTAGATTAAACAAGCCCTGATCTTGCTTAACAAATTCTGCTGTATTTTAGTTAGCCATGTCTGTATTTTAAAGCAGGCTTGAAAATGACATTATATAACCACTGGGTTTGAGTGAACACAGCCTGTGATCTTCAAATACATTGTGTGCTCTTGAGTTTGAATCTGAGCTAAATGAAATCCAAAGAGACTGATTCTATTTGCATATACTGTGTATGTATGTATATATATATATATATATATATATATATATATATATATATATATATATATATATATATATATATATATATATATATATATATATAAGCACATGTTAGATTGTATATTATCAACTAGAAATTGTGCTGGCTAATTATTGTCATCCCATATCTGTTAATAGCTAACATGTGTTTATGAAAATCTGTAATTGTGTCTGTTCCGTACCCCCAACCTTTAAGAAGCTGTATGTAGATTTTTAGATCAATCCAACAAGTTGTTCAAAAATTATAAACCACAAAAATTTGCATTGCAATAAAAACAAACAAGAAAATGTATTTTGCCATTCCTGATAGTGCCCTCTGTACAGTAAATTAAAAGAAAACGAATGCCACAGTTTCTCTTTCAAGGATGGCTACATAGCCACACCGGTAGTCTTCATAACAATAGGATGTTCAGGGAGTATTTGAAAATATTTCAAATGTTATTATTCTGTGAGGACGTGCACAGTGAATTGTAGTCAGACCTCTAAACGTGTTCATGTTTCTTTAACTACAGTCTCACAAAAGATCAGATTCAGATGCATTTTGTTTGTTCAAGGACTGCAGTTGTAGAGAGCTTAATAGAAAGGTGTGTCTCTGGAGGAAAGACAGTTTGATAATTGGATAAATTCAAGGGGTTTAATAATCCACTAGGATTCTGAAGGGAGCTTTGCAAGATTATTTTGTGTTTTCATTCACAGCTGTGCACGTCTTGCTTTATTCCCACAAAAATCCTTTAGTGTACCATGTGGTTGTCACAAATGTGTGCTTTTTTTAACTAATTTCAACATCCCATCTTTGCATCAGTAAATTAGTCACATAAAATGCGTTAGGAAACTACAAGAGAACTAATTTCACCATAGTGAAATAGGCTACTAAGCAGTTGTTATAACAATTTATCCCTGCAGCTGAAGCATGTAAAAAACTTGGACAGTAAACAATGGCTCCCACACATGACCATTTCTAAATATTTCATCACTTTTAATACGTGTTTCAGGGATCTTACACACACAGTACTGCCTACATTATTACATTTTTACATATGAAAGATGAGAGGGATAATTTTCATTTACTTGGTTTTGAAATAAAGATTTTAAAAAAAATGTAGAAAATGATTGTTGTTTTAGGATACAAAAAAGTTAGTTATAACAAAAAATTTTGTTAGAATCAGTTCTGATAAATGTTTTGAGATTCACAACATACCAGTGTTTTGGGTATTCAAAGTTGTTTTCTTTCCCAGTTTGTAATAAAATATAATGTTGAGTGGCATAGTTTCTGGCGTAACCCACTAGCTCAGCTCCAACACGCAACCATTTGACTTTTAACCTTTATAATAATTTACAGAAACAGAAAATTAAAAACAATGTCTCTGAGCCAGTATTAAAATATGAGCAGTTTGTTGTTTTTTACTCAAAAGCGCCATATCTTTACAGTCATCTACTCCTTAACCTCACAGTGACACAAGTCGCAAGGAGCTGCAGCTATTAAAAGGGTACAGGTAGTGAGTAATAGTACTCGCAGCTGGCTGGTTCTTATCAACCTCTTCCCTCACAGATCAGCTCTGTGGAGGAATGATGACCTTAGCAAAAGACCTGCTCCCCTGCTGGGTACAATGGTCTAGTCTATCAGCAGGGATACAGAGGACAGCTGATAGCAACAAGAAAATTGATTCCTGCCGCAGAGGCCAGTAGTAGAAGTTCGTAGACGGGGGCAAAGAATGTGTACTGCCATTGAGAGCAGGAGCACGTGAGACTGAACTCACTGCAATGTAAAGCACTACCTGACAAGGTAATTGTAGGGTCCGTCCTAAACATGACTTCAGCCTCCCCTACTCTTTCGTACTTCAACTGTCACTAGGACTGGGGTCTCTTTTAAAGCCTTATTGTATGTTAGTATACGGCAGTATTTAGTGCTACCTGGGAGAATCAGACTCCTGAGGTATGTATAATATATTTTAAAAAAAAAAAAAAAAAAATATATATATATATATATATATATATATATATATATATATATATATATATATATATATATATATATATATATGTTGGCCTGTTAGCATGTATACTCTATAAAGCAGTTTCTTCTTCAGTGTGACAAAAATAATTCAGGCCTAAAGGGGTTAATACAGAATATTTCACTAGTTGAGAGAAAGAACATTGCAACTAATGAGATTATAAAGTTTTAGGAGTTTTGTAGTATTTTAATTTACAGTCATTAATGATCTTTTTTTCTTTCTTTCAAGAAACAACATTCAACTACCTTCTGAATCCTAAACAAAAATAGTCATGCAGGATATCATATGTATTTTTTTCTACAAGCATTTGCCAATGTAATACAGCGCCAATTGAAAACCCAGCACAGTTGAATCTTTCAAATCTAGATTGAATGCCTATCAGTTTGAGTGTGCTTTGTCGTAGCTAGAAATGATTAAACTACACTCATTAGGGACCTTTTACTTTAACATCTTAAGCTTCACATTTTGCACTTGGAAAGTTTGTTGAAGAGTGATTGTGACTGACTGAATTGGTGGTGGTGGTGGTGGTGGTGGGGGTGGCACTGCTAGAAGCCCTTAAAAATAAAAGTAAAGATTTCCTGTTTTTATTTTCTGTTTTTAAGCTTTCTTAGTCAATTATTTAAATTATATGTCAAATTATTCAAAAATATTAATTACATGTCTTTTTCTATTAAGTACTTTTTGTCATCAAAAAAATGTAAAATGTAGTAAACATAACTAAAACAGAAGAACCCCATCTTTCACTTGTCCACAGTGATCCTCAGGAAACAGATTGTTTGAACCCCTGATCATCACTTTCCTGTGCCTTGTTTTCAATACTCTGGATCCACATAGTATGAGCAAGTGGACAAGTAGAAACGCATGTTGTCAGTTTGTACAGAGTCTAATTCTTAGGAACGTCCATGCTTCCAGGAGGATCTATACATAAACCTTATTCTGAACTGGCATCATAATTTTACCCCAAACCTTCAACATAATCCAAAACTTAAAGTGATTGTAGCCAACACAAGAATTCTGTACATTTCCCACACATTACACACAGGTATTCACTATATAGCTGCTATTTTCTTGCCCTACAGGTGAAGTTGGAGAGTGAAACATTATGTAGGCATGGGTTACAGAATCAGATAAAGCAAAGCAATGCCGACAGCCTGCAGGTCAGACTGGTCACAACCTCAGAGCAGGGCCCCAAATACTTTGTAGAGAATTTTCAAATCGTAACAAAATCCAAGATTAGGCGTGTTAAAGTAATTAAATTATTTGGATTTTAAAGTATTTATGAATCTTTCAAACAATATATTATTAAAAAAGAATAAGGTTTAAAGTGTTTTATTCCTGGTGAAATTGTTTACATATTTTGTTTAAATGTGAAAAATAACATCTCATTTTTGTGCTCTGTGACTAAAGTTTTTTGAGAAAGTGCATGTGATTTTTTTTCCCCTCCTCAGACAAACTTTTAATGATGTTCAGATTTAAAGAGAAAATAAATCTCCAAAACAAGTAACTCATAAAAGTGTTCCCTGTTTAGTGCAAATCCCAAACCCAGTTGTTAAATGTTAATTTTACCCTTGTTAACAGTACCTTTTTAAACAGAAATTCCTGCAAGAGTTTATAATTAATGAGGGTATACTTCAGCTGTCATCCACACAAGAGATTTTTGAGGAGGCCTGGTTGTAAGATGAATGGTTTCTGCTTTGAGGGATTCTCTGCGGGAGTCTCCAGGAGTGCTAACTGCACTCCAACTGGAAGCGTTCCGGGCGTGGCAGCAATGCTAAGCCAGCAGGGAAGTCATGCCCATGCATCCGGAGTCCCAGCCCGGCCACAAAGACTTCACGCTGCAAACACTTCAGCATATTCCATTAAGAGAATGTAACTCTGCCTTTCTTAAATCACTTAACATATATCAAATGTTACGTTGGCTTGAGAAAAGACGCCAATAAAAAAAGTCCTGCGTAATAATCCCTATTTAAAACATATTTATTGCCGAGTGTATCACTATATAATTTGTCACTATCAAAAGTGCATATGTAAGTGAGGGTAGTTGTTTTAGTTGATGTTAAAAGTTCTTTAACCATGAATGCAGACAAGACTGCCGTAGTGGTTAAGAAGCTTGCTTGCTTGCTGTGTGCGAGGTCGCCAGTTCGCACCCAACCTCCTCCCTATTACATTAATGCCATGACCCATATCTCATAGATTGGCTGCAGATGATCATCAGGTTAAAGAAGGGTGTAATGGGCAGTGTTGTGTGATGCACCAGATTTATGGATTCTGTCCCGTCAGTGAGGTTAAAAGCTCTATAAACATGAATGCAGATGCATAGTGGTTAGGATGCTCACTTGTGGTGTGTCAGGTTGCCGGTTTACGCCCAGTCTCTGTCCTGTTACATAACGCAATCATCACCTTTGATTGCAGACTGGATTGTAAACTGTAGATGGAACCAGGGCTAGGCAGTTTGATATTGGAACTAGTTGAGCTGGAGTTGGTTTGTGCAGATGGAAAAGTTCTGCTAGACAGAGCTAGGAATGGCACTGATCTCAATGTGTAGGATACTGGATCATATGGAATTGCAGACCTGAACTCGGGTGTTACTGCACGTTTCATAGAACTGATCTCCATGGGACAGTCAAAGACCATTCTGTGATGGATCGCATGAAGCAGCTTCAAAGGGTAAACCCAGCAGGGCAGATGGAGTGGACATCAGTGTAGCCCAGTGAGGGACAACAAGATGTACTGCCTCATTTGTCTTACATCTTATGACTTAGATAGGAGAAAAACAAAATGTATTTGAGTGGGTCCTTGAACTTGACAACACCAGCAGTGTTGAGAAGAGGACTGTTTGACCCATCAGGGCTCAACCCTTTCTAGCACATAATTTCCAGGGCAGATACTAATTGTTTTAAATGTTACTACTTTACCTGGTTAGCTATTTTATTAGGGTTTTTTTTGTACACTTTAACCAGCGATGTCAAACTTAGTTCCTGGAGGGCCACAGTGTCTTCTAGCTTCAACCTGATCTCTCAATTACTTAATTGCTGTAATTATTTGATGAATTTGGACAAATTTAACACTTCTCTCCAGGCCTCAAACGGTGTCATGGGTAGTGTACCTTGGATCAAGTGTATTTTTTAAATCAACAACTGTAAAAGACCTTGAAAAATATCAACAAATAATTAGATCAATTATGTTGGAGAACCAGAAGACCCTACTGCCCTGAAGAACTGGAGTTTGACACCCCTGCTTACACAGTGCTTCCTAATTTCTTCTTATGATGTAATTTTACTTAGCTTCCATTTGTGCACTCTTGTCCTGTAGGAACTTGTGAACACAAAAAATAACTTATAAAAAAAATAAAATAAAAGATAATACTGTTAGAATATCTTAGTGTGCTTTTACTGCCGCATTGATGTAAATTACAAGAATAATGACAAAAAAAAGCCCTCTAAAATCTCCCCTCCATCTGCATACAATAAATGCTGATTATTTAGAGAATGCAAGCAAAATCAAGCACTGTACTATATCTTATGTGTACTATATGTTTTGTAGACCCCGGGCTAAAATGTGTTGCCCATATTGATGAAAACGTTTGTCGAACTGGAATTGTTGAATGAATCTTAACAATGTCCAGAGCGGAGGATTGTTGACAGATTTCAAGGGCTAAGGGTTGTAAAGCTGCCAAATTTTGTCTATGGTTCTGTTATTACAGGAAATGCATTTCCAGCTGCTTCAGTCAAACTGGATGGTTTTTTTTTTTTGTTTGTTTTTTTTTGTTTTTAATACCAGCAGATTTGAATTGCCATTAGCAGACACATTACTGGGACTCTACAAAGCATGGATTATAAAGTAAAATGAGACCTTGTCTATAGCATAACTCAGCCTTTAATTTTACTGAAGAGTGATCCTTTGGAACTTAACACTAGAACTACCGGGTGTACATACATGCCTAGAACTACCGCTGCGGTCTTCTTTACATTATATAAAATGCGTATAAAACTACTGCAGCGTTGCACGCTACCAAACTGTTCTGTGTTAAATGTAGTCAAATATACCAACTTTAATTCCCATTTCCTCACTTGTATTTTACCATAATTTCTTTATAAATCAGACGTTTCTCCATCTTGGATATTTGGAGCGTAAAAACATTGGTTTGTGAAAAAACTTGTTTATGTTACTGTTTGTTTTGCTTCATGATATTGTCTGTGACACAGTTTTTGCAGCCTGCTTGTTACATGTGAGGGACATGTGTTACAACATGAGCACTGACAGAAGACTTGGGGGTGGTTTTGGAAGGGGACTTATGAATTCAAATGCTGGGCTATAAAACAGTGATTTTAGCAGCTCAGAGACTGCTTTTGACATGCAGCGGGGGCTTACGACACCGTGGAGCAATAGAGAATTGTGCCCGAGATTTGTTTGTTTGACTTTTTTATACAAGTGTTTTCTGTTTACCCTTTTGTTTTGTGCTTGAGTTTGACTCTGTTAGCTATTCAGAGTCCATCTTTCCATCTTCAATCTTGCAATAGCTAGTTTGGTACACTGTTATTCAGTAACTTTTTTCTTCAATATAATCACGACTAAGACTTGCTGTGCAGTCCTGCATTGTATTGGTCTATTCATTTTAACTAGAAAATAAGTATTTTCACAGCTGTTAGATAAATCACATCTGAAAATGTCTCCTGTAGCTATTCAAAACAAGCACAACGCTCTCAAGTTCAGCAGCACTAAGCCAAAATCACTGTTTTTTTACTATGCCAGTCAAAATGACAGTTGCGGTAGTTCCAGTGATAATGTATTATAACTCCATAGGTTTCTGCAACCCTTGGTCTACTGATGGTTTGAGATGTTTAATATATATATTCAGGAAAAGTCAAAAAAGCACAGGTGCCTAGCTGCCAAATCAGTGGAGAATTAAATCCATTTAAAAACTGTGATGCGCCAAAAACACTGCTCCAGTAGTTCTAGTGTTAAGACCCAAACTAAAGTGGTGACCTAAGATAACCTAGTTATACACTTATGTATAGACACAGATCAAGCAAGTGGAAGCCATGCCAGCATCTCATACAGCTTAATAAACAGTCACCAAGTAGAAGCACTGTACTGTTAGACGGGCCTTCAACCTTTCTGGTTGTCTTTCTCTGGTATTGCCTAACAACCATCATGTAGAACACAATCCCAAAATATATTCATGTAGAGTTCATTCACCAAATAAAAACACATTGGATAACGTTTTTAGGGAATTTACACTCTTTTTTTTTACATAAATATATTGAAACACTTGTTAAAACTTGCTATGGACAAACGTGCTAAGCACGTTCTGGGGGCATATGGAGGCATCTGTCTGTCTGCCTGTATGTCACTTTATTTTTTTATGACACTGATAACTGTAGTTAAAATCCCCATGCACTGGACCCTTCCTTGGATTGTGTTTGGGAATACTTCAATAAACTGTTTTTACAAATTTCGTAACTATGAGATTATAGGGTCCCTCTGCATGTGTGTTTTGTATCAGGAGATGTTACTGTTTTATACGTAGTGTTTTTAATTTCAGATGGGAGGACCATATTTATCTGAAAACCGGTTAAAAAGCATGCTGGAGAAATGCATGCAAGCATAGAACAGAACTGGTAGTGTAAGTCTAACAGAAGGTCTGTCCACAAGACTTCAATCCAGTACATCAAGTGTCTCCTGTCTCCTAATGCCTGCGACCCTGTCTACAGTGCACAGTAGACCAAGGCTTGTGTCTGCAACCCCCTCTACAGTACACAGCACACCAAGGCCCTCTGACTCCATGCTCTCCCTGCTGCTGGAGGAGGCAGGCTGGTCTAGGACTTCCACAGCCCTGGAGAGAGAGCAGGACGGGGAGAGGGGAGCAGAGCACTGCAGGACGGGAGAAGCCTGTCCGACAAACTGCTGTCAGATTTAGAGGGGGAGGAGGCTGGCAGTGCTGCTGCTGATGGCACCTACATGGCTCAAGCTCTCAGGAGAACAGGAGTGAAGAGGCCTGCTTTCCTGGATGACCCGTCTTACACCAGCAGTGACCGTAGACAGGCCGACAGATGAAGCAGACATTTCAGCCGAGGCAGGTAAGCCACACTTAAAAAAGGGAGGCTCTCTGTAGAGTCATTCTGTGTTCTGCTCTCTGACTAATTTGACTTGTATGCATCAATTGAATGTTTGATTTGTCATAATAAAGAGTTTTTATGATGTCTGGACATGCATGAAGGTGTTTTCTTCATATCTTGTTTATTATCAATATTTTCAATTGTAATCCCAATCTCATTTTTATGACTTACTCATTCCTCATAACACTGCATATTTAGCTGAACTGTTTCTATCTGCAATGTTTTGCTACTTTTCTGTAGTTGTTGGTGTGTTATGTATCTTTTAATGGCCTTACTTTTGGGTTGTGGTGTACAGTGTCCTGTGATTTGTAAAAAGCTAACCCCCAATATTTGGATCTTATGTCGCGGTACGATTGGCATGAAAAGAGTGGTTACGAAACTCTTAAGAAATGATTACCATTGGTAGTCCAAAAGCATAACAGTTCTTATGTATAGATTTGGCAATGTTGCCCGCCCCTGTATGTAGTTCAGTGTTATATGTTGCGTGTTGTGTGTTAATGTTGGTGTATAGTCATTGGTACACGGGATATAAATGGGTCTGTGGAACATGAGTTTGTTTAAAATGTATATTTGTATTTAGGCACGAGGATTGCGCAGCCCTTTACGCGCAGGTAAAATATAATAATATGCGAGCTCAGGGAATTGTACTTTATTAATTCACATGCAGTTGTACCAAGACTCCAATTGAATGATTGATCTCGGTACAGCTGTATAAAAGCAACATGTTTTCCCCCACTCGGGGTTGTGTGTTCGGTGAGTGGAGAATGGGATTGGAGATGGAGGTAATAATAATAATAATAGTTAAATATCAGCTCACCGTGTTTATCTGTGTAGTCCGTTTTGTTTGTCTCTTTATTTTGGCGAAAGTGCCATGTCCTGTGTATTTTGTCTTTGCAACCTTTTATTTTCTGTTTCATTATTAAACGCTGAGCGCAACCAATCTCTCAGCTTCACCAAACTCCACCTTTCAGTTGTTTATTTTGTGTTGGTTCCTGGTTTCTGGTCTGACGTCACCCACTGCAGCCGTCTTTGTGACAGTAAATCAACAGGGAATCTGCAGTGCTATGCAACATTGGTACAATGGTAGCACAGTTTTAACATTTTTCTGACATACCATACAAGTGGCATCACACTGGAACCATGGCACTATATCAATACAAGGCAGATAATGTATCAGAACCACTGGGCAATATATGTTGTCAATGCTGGTAATGCTGTGATCTACTAATAGTTCTGCTAGAGGTATTTTTATGGGATTTTCCACCTGGAGATCCAATCAGATTAACAAAGCACTGGAACTTAACACCTTAATGCATGTTGAAGAAATAAGTAAATTAACTGATAGTGTTCAAGGGTGTGTGTCACTGTATTACGCTTTGAAACTACAAGGACTGAATGTTCATCCAAATTGAAATAAACTACCGCCTCTGTTATTACTCTTATCTGGCATGTAACATTTAGACAGGTGCCAGATTGTTCAAGGCTAATAGGGCTTAATTCCAATTGGATCAAGGTGTACAAACATTACAATAGCTAATACTGCTGTAGTAATTAACATTAGCCTGCGGGTGTAAGTAGCAGTGAATGCCTGTGAAGTAATAGAACTGCTACATTGGGACTTGTAAAATGTGTGTATCCTGTGCTAGACATAATATGAACTGTGCTTTACTGTTTTCCTGCAGGTGCTGAAACAGAAGAAGGTCCATCTTAACTAATCTCTTGTTTGACAGCTGTGGGACCAGTCATATTCCTGCACTGAGTTCCAGTCATATTCCTGTTCCAGTCAGTCTTAAATATAAACAAAAAAAATGTAAATCAAATAGTCGTCTTTGCTTAATCCGCGTCTACATTACTGACAAAAATAAACAATTATCATGATGCTATTTTATTATAACACAAAAGACAGTGCCAAAGACCTATCGTTGTTTGGTTTATTTTTATTAATTCTGTTATTATGGCTGAGTCTTTAAATGGCTTATTATAGCTATAGCTAAGCAATTCCAAGTCTTACTTGTTGTGCAGTTTTTTACGTTGTATAAACTATGAAAAATATGTATTTCCTTTTAAAATACTATACCGCTACCATACTAGGTGAAAGAAATGTCTCGGTGTGTTGTTGCTTATTGAAAAAATGGTGTTGAAAGTGGGGACAATTTCACTCTCAAGGTCAATTAACCTAGGAAGTGCATGGTTACCTGAAAGTAAGGCATGTAAAACTGTGCTTTCTGTAACCATCTGTGGTCCCAGGCCCCATTTTTAAAAGAAGTCTTTCAAAACTGCATGTGCAAGACGCAGGATACTTAATGAATGGGAGTGCATGATAAGTAAAAACTATTGAATTGGTTAGAAACTACAGATAAACTACTTGTGTTTGAACCTGGAGTCTGGAAAAACAGATTGTATTTGTTATGAGGTTTAAGCTTTAGTTATACAGTTTTCACACTGATGCTGTAAAAAAAAAAAAAAGGGTCCCACGATCTCCTCTCTTCATGTAACCCCTAATGCTGGTGTTTTTTCACTAGACCAGCGTGATTAATGACTTGCTAAGGTATGCAGAACTCTCTTGATGCTCTTGAGATAACATCACATTGTGAAGTTTTCTGTATGTGTGCTCTAATGAAGCACACACCTGTTTCATGCTTTCATTTTATGTTTTTTATCAGCTGCTCACAGAATAATGGGGCGACACGGTCGGGTGGTGGTTAGCACTGTTGCCTCACAGAGGCAGGGTCCTGCGTTCGATTCCAGCCAAGGGGTCTGTCTGTGTGGAGTTTCAGGTTCTCCCCGTGACTGCATGGGTTTTCTCCAGTTTTCTTCCAGTTTTCACAATCTAATTATTTAAAAAAACTTATGATAAATAATGTTTATACCAGAGGTACAGGATGATTAGAAATGGGTAGTGTGACATACATATGCCTGTGCTTTTATTAAACACCTAAATCAGTTTAAAATGTAAGGAATACGTTTCCTGAAAATGATTTGTCCTTGTATCTAAAAGCTGTTAATTAATGTTTTGGAGTTTGTTTTGGAGCTATTACTAAAGTTGCGTTGAGATAAAGTCCTTTGAAAAAAACAACATGACTAGAATGATTGTTGGATTTAAGAAACATCCTTTGGTAAAATAGGATAAGAATTATTAGCCATTGCAATGATGTGTCTTGAATAGAACCATTATTCAATGTATGGGAAAGTGAGTATGAGCAGATTCCTGAGTATAGTGCATAGCAGCTTAGTAATGTACATAAAGGCCTGTAATAGAGTTGACATTTTTTCTGTTTATTGTTTTGTATGTTACAGATTTTTGAGTAAAACAGCTTTTTTTCAGTTTTATTAAATTTTTTTTGTAAAAAAAACTGGTAGGAATGTGTACAAACAAGCATCCGCTAATGGTAAAAATAGAAAGAAACCAAAAAAAAAGAGAATCATAAGCAAAACATCCTCACGTCAGTGTGCAAACGGTTTATACAGACAGAAACGCTTAACTCTACAGGTAGCGTTTCATGATAAATTATTTAAATAGCATATATCTACACAATTATGAGATTATGTTACAAGTAGCAACAATAATTTATTTATTTTTTAAAAAGCAAAGGCATACTCTAAGCTAAACATTAGAAAACAAACAAGTTTTCAACGCTGTTACCGTGGATACATCTTCTTTCATCTGCAAAAATATTTTGTATTTTTTTTTTTTTTTTTTTTACTATGTACAGCATTTTGTACTACAGTAGCTTTTAAGTAAATTGAAGTGTTCTGCTGCTATATCCAAAAGGTACTCTCTCTTCTTTGTCTCAGTCATACAATAATAATGAGGTAATATTTGTACATCAAAGTTCCTTTATCAGTTTCTTTTTTAAATTTGTTTTTTACATTTTTTCTTTCAGAAAAGAAATGATAGGCTTTCCACATACTGCCAAAGGCATGTGTGAAAAAGGCACTCTTTGCTTTTCTCTGAATAAGCAGAATGAAGGCATCGAATTACTAAAGGCCCCACTGCCTGTCTGAAACAGTATGCCCCCCTTTCAGTTCTATTCAGGGCTGGGGGCTCCTCTTTTTAAACAAAACATTTAGGACACAACTACTGGACAAAAATAGAATTCTAAGCATCAATACAGAACAATGTTAATAAATAATTACTTTATTTACAATCTTATGTACTGGAGTCTCATCTAGACTAGCAATAACCCTTACCTAGATGTCTGTCGTCTCATTTCTTACTCCCCCTCCCTATAAAGAAAGTGTCCTTTGCTCCAATATAAATAATTCTCTTACAGATTGGGCTTAATTGAAAATGGGTGTCCGAAACAATTTCAAATGGATAATGCTCTTATTTTTGCCCCCTGTGGTTCCACATCGTCTTAACCATTGACTAATATAAACTCCTTCAACATGGAGGGGGGGGGGGGGCAGGGCAGCAGAGCAGTCTGGCTTATCCTTGAGGATATTTCCCATGCTACACTAAGCTACATGTACATCTGCAGTCAATCACAGCACTATGACTGAGTGAGCCACAACTATGTCTAGTTTCTGTTACTTGCTTCTTTCAACAAGGCCATGAGAAATGTTTGGTCTAACTGGCTTTGATGAGGTTATTCCTAACTGTTCCTAGATGGGTTTGTTGAAGAGGGGGGGTTAGCGGGCAGGCAAGATGGGGGGGGGGTTCTTTAATTTCATGTACAGATACGTTACCAAACTCATAAAAGCTAGCACACAATTATCAGTTAATATGAAGTCCACAACTATACATTTCAATAGCAACAGTCTCTCCATGTTTTATTCATCGTTCACGGACAGTCAAGTCCCCAGGGTGTCTGACCCTAAAATAAAAGGTCTTATTGCTTTCTTCATACAACTTATACAACTTTGTCCTTTTTTTTTTTTTTTTAAGTCCACATCAGATCTGAGGTTGGTCTTTAAAAATAATAAAAAATACTTGAATCCTTCCTTGGGACCATCCAGACAGACGAACAGAAAGTGCAAGGGGAACTGCGGAAAATTAAGTCGTTTCCAGGCGTAGCGGGAGGGTGGTCTGGAGGGTTTAGCGACAGAGATTCAGCTCCCCTGGATCAAGGGAGAACACTGAGCGCTGTACTGACAGTCAGCTGGCTTCTCCCAACGTCACGTCACCTCGAGGCAGGTCACATGCTCTGATCCACCCTAGTCTTTTGCAGCAGGAAAAGTAATAAAAATAATGGCCCCAGGATTCATTTTGAAAAATATATATATATTTATATAGAAAGGTGCAATATCCAAACAGTTTCTCTCGTCTGTGATTATGCATCTAAACAAGAGGAGAAGAAAAGGGAGAATCAGTTAGTGTCATTGCAATAACATGATTGCATAAAGCAACACTGTCTATGCAATGTCAGAATGAGATTCACCCTGTTTTAAAATGAAATTATAATCAGTGTTTAGTGGGGGTTGACTTGAATGCCCAAAATATGAAACTATTCAGGCAAAACTTAAGCTCAGTGAAGCATTGTCTAGCTATTGATAATACTATGTATTTGCTATAAATAATCAATTTAACTGGGAATCAGGAATCATGGCATATATTAATTCAGCTTTATAGACATAAATAATAATACTCAATGTTAAACAGCAGTGGGAAATGATATACCAACAAATAGAATGATCCTTACCTCTGCATTCATACTTGAGGTCTGAGAAGTAAACCATTTCTTGAGAAAACACAAACAGACCCAATCGACCACCGGCATAGGTCTTGTCATAGATGGCTCCAGAATCTGCCATTATTCTCTTGCCCTCATACATCACGACTCTGCAATGAAGAACCAATATTCAGTCCACCTCTTCGTGTAGAACAAACTCTTTCTTACGTTTACTTTCCGCTACTTTATATTTATCCAGCATCTCATCATTGCCCTAAACATTCATTCATGCGACGCAACGTTCATGCGATGCCACTCACCTGATGTGCCCAGTCTTTGGCCTGTGGGTAAGGTGCCATCTGTAGGCTGTGAAGTCTTTCCAGCCAACATTGCGAGGGTCGTGCCACAAGGTGCGCACCTGATGAGAAAAAGACACGTGTATAGATGACTGCTGATTCATACGCAAATGAACATGGCTGCCATCGAAAGTATAACAACAAAGTGTGATGTTCAGTCATCATTCATTATTATGTGTTATTCTGAGATGATATGGTGATTAGCAGCATACTTAATCGGAGAACAACACATGGCCATATGGGACCACAAGTAACAGCACAATATTTAGGTCTTTAATATTCTATCAGAATGAATGTAAATTGTGGACAGCTAAAGGAATCTAAGGTGAATTTGACAGTGATAGATCTTCTACTGATAAACCACGGCAGTGCTGTTCTTACCTGTCCGGAAGTGTCGCCTGTGTGCCACAGTGCATTACGCAGATGCTCCCCTGGACCTGTGGTGGAGTTGACCACCTTAATGGACAGCCCTGAGTATCCCTGAGCTCTTGTGGGAGAGTCGGACCAGTAGGTCTGTGTGATCTGCTTCCACATGACCACGTAGAAGCGAGCGCTGGACTGGTAGCCAAACACAAAGCCAGCGTAGTCGTCATCTCGCTCGGTGTTGATGAAGAAGGTGCCGCTGAAATCCACTGCGTTGAATTCATCAAAACCTGCAAATGGGAAAGTAGGATTAATATTTTCATCCAGTACAACTTCCATTGGGTCAGTCACAGGAAGTGTCAAACTGTGTCTAAGAAGCTACAATGGAATTTCCATTGATTGAATGGTAACATGGTATGAAACAATACACACTGGCAGTCCGTTGCAGTACTGTATTGGGAGCATTTCAGTATGAGGTTCTAAAAATACCCCAATGGAACTGTTCTAAAAGCCCAGTGACCATCTCTGCTGCGCTGTGTGTGATGCAAGTGCTCAGTCAGACTCACCAACAGCAATGCCAGGGTCGCAGTTGACGGTTTGCACCAGCTCCTTGCCCTGATGCCGCACCACCCAGTTGGGATCAATCTGGGAGGTTCCTTTGGGGTCCAGGGGTACCATCTGGAATTTGCGGAAGTCAGTCTCACTGATGTCAAAGTTCTCTGGGCAGACGTCGTAGATATCAGGCACGTTATCTTGGTCAAAGTCGTCTTTGCAGACATCTCCGCGTCCATCTCCTAAAAATCAGCAACCGCCAAAACAAGTTAATGAAGTGAACATCTCAACACAGTGTAAATCTCTGTTTGAGACAATTGCAGGCAGGGTGGTGAAAGAAGATGGAATCCCAATACCAGCACCATGGCTGACTGTAGCCTGTGCCATTCATGAGCACTATATATCAATAAAGCTGCTTTTTCATCTTCTATGCTAACAGCTGACCATCGCCTTGATTATTAAGCCATCAATCCTCACCATCAGAGTCGAGCTGGTCAGGGTTGAAGGCCAGTCTGCAGTTGTCTTTGTCGTCTGGGATGCCGTCATTGTCATCATCGTGGTCGCAGGCATCACCTTTCCCGTCTTTGTCGTGGTCGGCCTGGTTGGCGTTGGGGATGTAGGGACAGTTGTCCAGGTTGTTCTGGTGTCCATCTTCATCAATGTCCTGGTTACTGTCACACTTGTCTCCAACTCGGTCAGAGTCAGAATCCACCTGCAATCAAAAAACCAAGCAGTTACCTCAAACACAAGTCACTATGCCCACTGAAGGTTCATCCAGGACTTTAAACACACAATCATAAGATATTCAGTACACAAAAAAGTTAACAAATGTGAGCCAGGGTGAGATTCTGGAATTCAACAACTAATATAGTGATGTTTTCTTGCCACTTTCGAAGTTAAAAAAGAGTCAAACTCAATGAAAGGATTCAATACTGAAGCTTTTGATTGCACTTTTTTTTTTTTTTGTAGGACTACAACATTGTTACGCACACAGAAGATATCCAGAGACAGACATTCTTTGCATTTCCCTTCCTCCCCTAAAACTAACAGTATGATAACATTGAAAATTGTGTTCAGCAGGCTCACAATCTTTTCACAATTTGTGTTTGTGGTAAGTGTAAAATTATCTGAGTCAGTCCTGTCATGCTGCAGGCTAAAAGAGCGAAACACTGAATACTTCCTTTATTACGGCAATAAGAAACTGGGGTCAGTTTACAGCGGCTAATGCCACCTGGGTGTTCCAAATTTGGGAACACCTATTTTTATCACTGTATTAATAATACTCTAAAATAATACATATTATCATGCCGTGTGTTTGTATTGGTCATTGAAATTCAATTCACTTTGTATGCCTTCCAGAGCAGTTTCCAGTTCTGAAAGCATCAATCATTTTCACCTGACAAGGAGAATATTTCAGTCTGATGGTTTGAGCAGCACATTAAACAATGCAGAAAAATACTCAATGCTGCATGGCTAAGCTCTTCAGACAACCATCCTTGCAATGCCCCTCGGGCTACGGCTCTTGTCTTTGCAGCTTGCAGGACTACACAGATATTCGTTCCCGTACGACGGAGGGTGGAGGACATTTTTTCACTCATTTTTCATTTGAGCAAGCACCTTTGCTGCACAAGTCTGTACTCCGTCCCAGGATTAAACAACAGCAGGTGTGCAGTGCAAGCAGTTTACGGACAGGGCATGCATGACTATACAAGTGTACCTGTACCTGTACGTTTATAATTAGGAGCTTAAGAAGGAATGTGATTTGATTTTGTAAACGAGATCATTGGTGCATTCTTGTACCACACTCCTCCCTTGTACAGACCCCCCAGGCCCTCTAAAACCTCTGATAAATCACACACTTCTAAATCTTTGCTCAGCAGCAGCTAAATTATATCTTTGCAGCAAGTTTTAGTAAGTAGGCACGGCTGTAAGCCTTATTAGTGGGGTGTATGTGCATGATGTCTAGACAAGGTGATAGAAACACTTAGGAACTGCTCAAATAGACTTGTCTTTTGCTAACATACATTGTGTGACATTCTTTGGTTCATACTGCTTCTGTTAGAGGCAATTGATTCCTTCAGGTGGAGGCACCACACAATGACCACTAATCCATCCATATAATAGGACGTATTGAACACAGCTTTGAATTCTGGTATGGTGCTTTTCTTGTTATTGGTATTGCTGAAGGACATACCTGGTCAGGGTTGTGCTCCAGTGGGCAGTTATCGCACTGATCTCCCACCCCGTCCAAATCTGTATCTCTCTGGTCAACATTGTAAACGTAGGGGCAGTTATCCTTCTCATTCAGAATACCTGCGAAGTAAGAGATTTCAATAAGACTTAATTTGAAGAGTGATGGAGAACAGGTGGAGTCCCTCTCCCCAAGATAATCTTCCATGCTGTCAAAGTGTTATGTAATCTGGTATGTGGCAGAGACAGAATGACACATAGATGTATGTCTATATAAACTAATAGTACACTAATCATAATGGTGCCTGGACTGTAACTCTACTTACACCCAGCCTGGGAAGATTTTTAAGTTTAGTCCAGTGGTATTAAATCTCATCACTACTTAGACTTCACTGCCATGCTGATTATATAAATAGTATTCAAGTTTTTTATTCTATTTAAACTAATTTCTAATATTTTTAATTCAGACAGACCATTCTTACAGTACAGTTTAAGGCTAATCTCTGTCCTCTGATGTTAACTGATCCAGTCAAACCCTTACCGTCTCCGTCGATGTCCACGGCGCATGCATCTCCCTCCCCGTTGCTGTCGGTGTCGGCCTGGTCAGGGTTGTGGTTGTATGGGCAGTTATCACAGCGATCACCAACATCGTCACGGTCATAGTCATACTGACGTGGGTTGTAGACGAACTGGCAGTTGTCCTGAAAACAAACAAAAAGGCAGGTTTTACATATGAACCGAAACGCAACAGCTGAAATGGAAAATGAGAACTAATGAACTAAATCTTTATGTGCAGTCTCTGCTAATAATTATGCTATTTTGAGTGTTTCCCCCATGTAGTTCTCATTGGATTTTAGTGGCTATGAATAGCAGTGAGTGTAGTACTTCAGTGTTGGAATGCAAGGCATCAATCTGAGGAAGCTAGTGTTTGCTTGTGCTTTTTTTCTGTCCCGGCAAACCTCTTTACACGGATGCTGGATATAAAGCATACAGTGTGAACCAGGGAACCTGGCCTTGCTCTCATAACACAGCCATCTGGTTTGGGTTCCATTGGGTTGTTATCTATATGCTACCACTGAAGGCTTCTGTGCTATTGCAGAGGCTGAGAGCCTGCAGCCTGGGGCTGTGTTTCTCAATAGATGAGAGAGGTTAAGTGAATCGTTCAACATTCTGACACAGAATTGCCTTTCAAGTCTTACCCTGTCATCTGGGACGTTGTCATTATCGTCGTCGTTATCGCAGGCATCGCCGGTTCCGTCCTTATCGTAATCTTCTTGACCGGAGTTGGGAAGGTTTGGGCAGTTGTCCTGCAAATTAAACACTGTTATTTAGTCCTGAGTCAGCTTTTCAACCCCAATCATCTGCAAACAGTCCCTTTTAAGTTATCTAAACATATGATTTGGAGAGGATAAACGGAAGACAGTTTTTTTTTTTTTTTAATGAAGATAACAGGATATTTTTAAAAAAATTTGAAACTGGATGGGAAAAGAATATTTATCAAGTCAGGAAGGAATGTGTCTGTGCAGATGCTTTTTCTGTTATATTTTGCATCATTAGACATGACCCAGTAATTCAAAACTTCAAACACTGGGAGGAAAGATTAGAGGAGACAAGAAAAAAGTTTGGCAAAAAATAAAATAGTGACATGACTTTTTACTCCAGTGCACTCCGTTTACAAGACTTACTGATATAAGAATCAACCGCATATAATAATCAAAACCACTGGGACAAAATCATTCCTGTACTAACCATGCTAAAATATCCACTTGTAAGAATCAAGTAAGAATTCTGTAAGAATTCTGTTAGTGAAATTTTGTTCTAATAAAGTGAATATACTGAGTACAGCACTGTTACTGTGTGATATGCATGTAGAGGGAGGGGGAATGCATAGCGGGCACCTCTTTACACCGTTTAGTGAAAAACTGTGAGATTTGCATTGCAACTGAAAAAAAGCAAGCCACAGGTGCTTAAATGCAGTAGTAGTCCTAACAATAAAATACTATAATGTAATGTCATTTTAATTCAAAGGCCATTACAAGGAACACCATGCGGCAGTTAAACTATACGAGTATACTGTACTAAAATAGGATTCTGCAGCCTTGAGTAAACAATCGTGATCATATAACAAGTTGCTTACCCACAAGGACTTGTTCTGATGTGTTGTCCTCAGTGACTGAGCACCACTGAGATTTGTATACTGTATTTAAACTGCTGATGCGCGGAGGCACGCTTTTGCTAATTGTAATCATATCTGTCAGTTTTTAAGAATCAACTGCTTATAAGAATCAAATCATCCAGGACGGATATGATTCTTATGAACGGTGTGCACTGTATAAGTTTTACCTTATAGTAAAGTTACTATATACTTCCCACCTGGCTCTTAAGCTTTTATGCATGAATTGTAACATAGTGCCCTCCTATACATGACCTCATTATTCCATGTAACTGTGCAGTATTTCTCTGCGTACCTTCTTGCAGTGGTAGGTGGCGTTTTCCACACACACAAGCTCCTCGTTGGGCCAGCCGTCCAGGTCGGTATCCTCTCCGCAGATGTGTCCGTTCCCAGCATAGCCAGGTTTGCACTCGCAGCGGAACATGGGTTCTGTGTAGTGCCCCAAGTAGATACAGCGGGCGTTCTCATTGCAGTCGTGGGTTCCGTCATTGCAGGGGTTACGAGGCTTGCAGACCTGCAGACAAGACCCAGGAGGTCAGTTTACCTTCCTTCCCAGTCCCAGAATCACCACTTATTGACTTGAAAATCGGTCATGCATCGTGCATATATTTATCAACATCAATCAATAAAACATCAAAAGGCACTCAACTAAAAGAAACACCACTGTGTGCAAATTCATTCAAAGAAACACTGTTTATGTAATATACACCAGAATTGTAGTTGCAGGTCTGCTGTTATACTGAATTTTCTGTTTTATAGTATCACTTGCCTGCTTTTTAGCTGTGGCGTCCTCCACTCCTCGGCCGTAGGGCTGCTCCCCAGAATAGCGTGGCGGGCAAGGCAGGCAGTTGTATCCGGGATCTGTGTTTTCACATCTGTGGACGTCGTTAAACACGAAGCAGGCGTTGGGCACCTCTTTACACTGAGAGGAGAGGAGAGCAGGGAGTTTTAGTTTTCGAGCTCTAAGATTAATGAGGTGCCCTGAAGGCTGGTTGAACTGACTTAAACTGACCCAGACCTCTTACCTCATCAATATCTTTGCACTGAACTCCGTTGCCTTGGTAGCCAGTTGGGCAGGGCCCGCACTTCCAAGAGCCATCGGTGAAGCTGGTGCACTTGGACCCAGCGAAGCAAGGGTTGGACAGGCAACCATCTGTGAATAAAGACGCATGAGTACAAGCCTCTCTGCTGCCAACACGCAGCTTCACAAAGAATAAACTAGAAGGAGGAACATAAATTTTTCTTGTTTTTCCTAAAGGCTGTTGGACAACCTTATTTTTGTCTTGGTGAGCAAAGATTCTTCCGAAAGAATGTAGTAACATATTAATTTCATGGCTTTTGTTGTTTTTATTATTTTCTGGAGTTGGGTTTAAGCTAAAATAAGTGTTTTTTGATTTTGATAAGTTTCTAACAATGTATGATTTAAAAAGCACTGAGAAATGAAATTTTGTTTGCCGGGTCTTCTGTGGTTCTGTTTTTCTTATAGTTTTCCACAGCATATGCCTATAACGATGAACCCTGGTTCTCCCAAGGAACTGAATTTTAACAACATTAGCCGATTGTACCTCTGAAAAACAAAAAGCTAAACAAAAACAAAAACCTGTAACTTCATCAGAAGACTCAGACATCTGCAGACTGGATAGCTGTGACTGTTGTTCACACTCACCGACAGGGCAGTCGTTCTTGTTGCAAAGCTGGGACTCTTTGGGCTCCCCAATGCAGTCTTTGCCCCCATACTTAGCAGGTGGGTTATTGCAAAGACGCTTGCGCTTCTGAACCCCTCCTCCGCATGTGACAGTGCAAGTATCCCACACTGACCAGGGACCCCATTTACCATTGACTAGAAAAGCAAAACACACAAGCCAGTGTTAACCACTAAGCTTAGTTAGACATGTTTCTATTTCAATTCTGCTTGTTTTTGGAAACATGTTTTGTTTACCATACACTTCTCAATATATATGCGGGCAGCGGCTCTACAATGACAATGAGCCTGTAAGTAATCAGTACAGTACCACCATACCATATGGATACCTTGACTACTGACTGGTCTGCTCCTCTCACCCCACAGGTGACTAATACAATGGTGTCCCAATAGGACTTATTTCAAACTTTTCTGTATGCTAATTCTGACATTGTTTGCTTTACATCAAAATGATGTATTCATCTGTATTTTTTTCTTTGCTGTTCTTCATTGTGCTTACTTGGACATGGTGATTTCTGACACTTCTCAGTCTGCCTGCCCTCTCCCACACAGTCCTTCCCTCCCATCTGAGGGGTGGGTGAGTTGCACAGGCGGATTCGGGTAATGACTCCAGCGCCGCAGGAAACTGAGCAGGACGACCAAGGGGACCAGTGGCTCCAGTGTCCATCTTGTTTGACTGAAGGAATGAAGACAAGATGACATGTAAAGCACTGCTGGGAGTAGGATCTGCCACCTCTCTGTGTGTGCCGGTGGGTAACTCACATCTCTTGTCGCATTCCTGGATGTAGCAGTCCCGGGTCTGCACGGAGGTGCCCTCGCAGCTGCTGCTGATACGATCACAGGAGCGGCCCCTCTGCTGGATACCTCTTCCACAGGTCACTGAACAATGAGTCCATTCAGACCAAGGGGACCAGCCGTCCTCTGCAGAGTCACTCGCTGTGAAACACAAGCAATTCCATGTTGAGAAACTAGGGAATCACAGCTTCCCTTATACAAGCAACCACAGTGCTTACCTATGCTATACCATGCTTTATTACACTTTCCTACGCTTTTACACTGGCAAACTTTTAAAAGGGCTGTGTGTCATGATGCACAACCATTACAGTCCTGCAGATCACGGAATGATCCCACTTGTCTTTTAACCACTTAGTCCATCATTAGTGAGCATTTTACCTTACATATGCTTTTTATGCATATCATGGTGACCTGCGTATTGTGTACTGTGATTCTAATGTATTGACACAAGTCTAATTTCTAGCATTTGTTTGTGTTAACAGAGAAGAGAATGTGAGTGGCACAGAGTATACAGCCCTAAAAATGAAATTAGTCGTTGACTTTATTGGGCTCGTTGTTTTACCTGAATGGAGGTTAGGGGAGGAGTGCCAAATAACCACAAAAAATAAAGTCAATTGAAGACGGTCAATTCCGTTGCTTCCCGTCTGGCTCTTGGTAGGTGAAAAACAGTTTTTCGGATATGTAAACAGCCAGCTTGTTCTGTTGCTGCTTGTTTCCCAGATTAAAAAAACAGCCCTCTTAGCCTGTACAACAAAGTTGCACACACGCTTTCCTCACCTCCTTAACCAGTCACTGTTACTGCACACAAATAGGGCAGGAGACAGAAAGGTGTAAAAAGAACCAGGCTCCAGAACAATGGCTTCTTTCAGTGGGTGGGATCTTTGCTTAGGCTAATTTGTAAATGTTAATCCCTTTTCTAAGCACTGGCTGCAGTTTAATCAAATGTTTCAGGTTTTAATAACTTAATTCTACCATGTTTATTTAGTTAGTAAATCCTGAAATTGATTTGCTGACAATGGTTGAAGATTACTACAATTACAAATATCATAAAAAATACTGAAAGATTTTGTTTTATTAATTAATATTGCTTACGTTTGATCATGTGCCTGATATGTGTCTTCAAACTATTATAAATCTTAGAATTTGAATGCTACTGTCTACTACTTGCTATACAAAACACACATCCTACGAAGAAGATGTATAGTCTGGACATGTGCCATTAACAGCTAGCTAGAAGAGCTGAGCAGCAAAACCTATAGACCCAAGCAAATGGCACTTTGCCCGGGAAGCACATACTCAAGGTGACGAGCCTGCTCTTTTGTTTGTGCTTTTAATGAGATACTTACGGGTGCCGCAGCGAGGGCAACACTCTCCGTCTGGAACTGTAGCATTGGCACAGGGCATGAGGGGGCAGGAGATCTCGCGGCACACTGTAGCAGAGTTCTGTGGGAGAGAAGAACCGTTAGCTTCACTGCACAGGCATGCTTCACAAATCCTGAAAGCTGAATTGTTAACTTATAAAACTGGCTCTATCGAGACTAATTGCAGTGTTTTGGAGCACAGAAATGATCTTTGGCTTGCACTTGAGGCTCCCGCTGAGTCCTGGCATGGCAGCTGACACCCGCCGAGAGGGGGGCAGAATAAACCGGACAGTTTGTGACGGGGAAGCTCAAAAAACAAACGTCTTGCTTGGTTTTTTTACCGACTAGAGGTGAAACTCCAGTGACAGCCTACAAGGCTTATCTGCTAATTCACCAGCAATGGAAAACGCTGTCAACATATCACGACACTTTAACTTTCTGGAAACTTAAGCTGCTATTCTGCACTGTAAAGTCTTCTTAATTAAAGAGCTAATTCTTCAGTGCCCTGTTTGGCTGCCAAGTTAGGTAACATATAGGGAAATGGACGAGATTATGTTTAACTCAACAGAACAAAGGGGTCATTTATAATTTCCAATTTGCATTTTCACTGTTATGTTATGGCACTGAAGTCCAATTAAAAGATTCAACAGTAAATGTATTCTGAAACTCCATTTGAGATCCTGTCATCAACTATTTTTGGAGTGCAGGGATACACACATAAGATGCATCTAAAAGTGCCTGAGGCAATGACACAAACCTATACTATAGTGTTGCTGATTATGGGTTTTGAAGCCAGTGTAAATACTCTCTATCTCAACCATACCTGGCAGGTGCATTCGGTGCAGCCGTCCACTGTCCACTCCTCCTTATTGTTGTGGAAGATGCCATTGTGGATGCAGATACCAGGTCGGATTTGAATTGTTTTCTGGATGAGTTCATTTTCTTCAGTCTGGGAAAAAAAATGCATGGACAGAACTTCTATTAATCCACTACAAATCTTCCTCAATGCAGAACTGCTTTCAGCAGCGGCATTGGGTTTTAAACACATTTAAATCCTGATTGCAGCTATAAGCTGGTGCCCTGTCCTTTCAGTTTAAATGTGTGTGTGTGTGTGTGTGTGTGTGTGTGTGTGTGTGTGTGTGTGTGTGTGTGTGTGTGTGTGTGTGTTTTATTCTTTGAATATTATAAATTAGCATTTCGGACATATGAATAGAACATAGGAATGGATAGTAGTTCCTAAGTACAATCTTATTTTTCGAGTTAAAGTTAACACATTAACGTAGGGTGTCTCTTATAATCAATATCATGTTGCACAGTTGGAGCAGCCCAGCTTCTCTTTGTGGACCTCTCCTCCAAACTGCATCTTACAACAAGAGACATCGTACACGTGATGTATCAGCTTATACTGACAATCACGCTGCAGTGCAGACCAAGCATTCTGTTTCAGTTGCTAATGCAGTGCTGAC
Source organism: Polyodon spathula (assembly GCF_017654505.1). NCBI lineage: Eukaryota > Metazoa > Chordata > Actinopteri > Acipenseriformes > Polyodontidae > Polyodon > Polyodon spathula. The sequence goes on from NC_054550.1 coordinate 20,997,091, forward strand.
AGTAAAGAGAGTCTGGGTGCTTACCACTTTGTGCACTTTATCCACCAGCTGGGTGACGATGACTCGGAGACCCTGCAGCTCCTTGAACATGTTGGCCAGCTCATCACAGGAGAAGCCGCACACATTCTGAATGTCTGTTGGCGGGAGAACATAATAAGCACCTGTGCTGTGAATACTTTATGGGTTTCAGATCAGTTAACACAGATACACATGTGTGAGTATTATGAGCTGCAATGTCCACCACTTCTCATGAGCATAGCTAACAATTACCAAAAGCTTGAATTAATTGTTACGGAAATTGTGATAGAAAATAGAGAATATCCACTAATTAAAATCATAGACATGGTGCTAATATTTATGAATACTACCAATCTGCCCAAATGCCAATAAGCATGACATTTACCTTTGGTTTTGTGCCCGATGTAGTCTGTTCTGATAGCCGGGCTGGATCCATTAACGGGGTTGTCCAAAGTGATAGTGTCAGTGACAGCTACAAAAGAATATAGAACAAACATCAAAACGTGTGCTGTATCTGCATTGCAACAGTAAAAACAAACCTGAATCCGGTTGTATTTAATTACCAGTAAATATGTACATAGTATCAGCAGTAAAAAAAAAACTAAAACAAAAAACGATATATACCCTTTCGTGAATGTCTTCAAACGGGTACAATACTGAAATCTGCAGCCAAAACGTGACTGTTTAGAATGCATTTGAACTACCACAACCACTGCGCTGTGTGAACTCACCAACGCTTTCATCAAATTCAGACAGGCTCCCAGGTACTTAGATAATATATATATATATATATATATAATATATATATATATATATATATATATATATATATATATATATGATATATATATTATATATATATGATACCATATATATGAATGCCTTGGTATGAATGAGTAGGTTTAGACTATATTCTACATACATAGGTGTGTCTAAAGTGTGTACTTGTTTTAAACGAAAGGTGAATCAAATATACAATTAACGAATTTCATTCTAACTTACATCTGGAACACCCTTTGTTTCTCAGAATTGCTTCCAAAGTGGTTCCAAACACAAAGCGTACGTTCTGTAGCACCCCCTGTGGACAAAAGAGGAACACTCCCCCAGTTTAACATCGTGTTATTCAAGCTTTCGTGCTTCTGTGCGCTAACAATTCCAGTCCTGTCCCAAAACAGACTATCGCTGTTTGCCACTTACGGTAACATACCACATGACACAAATAACAATGCATCTTATAGACGACTAACTAGTTTGAGATATTGTAGTGTGGAATACGTAATAGATATATGATTTGCCTTAATTTAACTTGAAGTCAACACACACTGGGCTTTTCCTTACCTGAAACTTGTCCTTGACCGCCCCTTTTCCCACCCTGAGTCGGGCAGTGTCAAGCAACTCCTGGGTGAGGATTCTGTGGATGGAAGCGTCCATCTCGACTGAGTCAATCTCATCACAGCCCACGTACAGCTGTACCCGGTCCTCCTGCACTAACAGCGTGATATTCTTCCAGTTACCGGTCGCTAGCTCCGCATCTTCCAGCGACACTACGTGCTGCTTGTCCTCGATGGTGTAAACCAGATCCAAGGTGCCCGCATTGCCGTTCGAGACGATCTCGAAGACCTGGCCTGACCCGTCGAGCTTCTCAATGGCCAGCAGGCTGCCCCGGCTCCTCTTGGACTGCTTCAGGTTAGCAAGAAACAGAAACCCTTTCTCCGCGTGAATGGCATCCATCAGGTCCCGGAAGGGGGTTTCGGGAACCGAGGGGATCAGGTCCGCGTTGAGAATCTTGTAAGCGGGGCTGTACGGGTCTGGTCCTTTCACAAGTGCAACGCCGTTGTTTTTTCGTGCAACTCGGCTGATTTCGAATAGGTCAAATACACTATTGTCTTCTCCAGTTTCTAAAAAGGGATAGACGGCATAGTATTAAAAAAAAGAAGAACGATATTAAAGAGGAGAATACAACGAAAGTGTGGATATAAAGTGTCGAAGAAACCATTAGCACTGGTTCATTCAGAAATGTCATTTGTTTTTCTAGGTAGCTTGGTACATACACAGCGGCAAAAGAATGTAGTCGCTGTTGGTAAGCGGCGGGTGCTCACAGTTGAGTCAACATGCTGCTTGTTTAAATACTATGTATTATCTCACCTGCAGCTCGACTTGCTTCACAGATGCCCAGCATTAGCAGCAAAAACAGCCCCTCAGATAACGTCATTGTAATTCTCTGAGAAAAAAAAAAATCTTTGTTATGTATCTTTACATTGTTTTTTGGTTATATATCTGGATATGCTTAATATATATAATATATATATATAATATAGGATATATACGATATATAATAGATATATTATATATATTATATTATATATATATATATTATATATATTTTGTCTGGTAATGACCTAACAATTGTATTACTCTGCTGGTTAGGCACTGAAAAGGGAACAACGCGTTTTAAATGTAGTATCCCCATACACTGTAACGACCTGAGTTATACAGGACTAAATTACAGCTTTGCCGCCGCTCTGCATTGCACTGAATAATTTGGCCAGTCATGCATCACAGCATAATCTGTGAAGTAATCCCAAGAAGCAAAAACACCTACCTGTATAGAGAAGAGATATTCACACACCAGGGGAAATTCAAATATATAGATATATAAATATATATCTATATATCTATATATATATATATATATATATAGAGATAGATATAGATATAGATATAGATAGATAGATCCACTTGAAAAAAAAAAAACGTGCAAAATCCTGAGGGCACTGACCAAGTCCTGAAAGTTCTATAATAGTTGACTTTCTAAAAAAAAATGAATACAAATTTTTTAAAAAATGAAACAAGTTCTTCACTGAAGCCTTTCAGACTGAAAGCAGTTCCTCTTGTTGGAGAGCTTAAAGACTGATGCTCAAAACTAACTATAAGGACTGCAAAACTGCCCTCCTTTAAATGCAATCTAACATTCCTAAGAACGAGTCTGCTCCAATCAAAAACGGCTTGGCCGGAAAAAGGGGTCGTGTTAATTCAGTTACCTCACAAAAAAAAAAAAAAAAAAAAAAAAAAAAATCAGTCTTCCAAAGACATGCACTCGAGCCACAAAAAAAAAAAAAAAAGAACATTGTAATCTGTGTAAGGTCTCGAATGCCTTACGGGTTTCTTCCTGTTTAAGACCAAAATACCCACCAAGTGGGTGGTTCCTGGAAGGACATTTTATTAACCCTTTATTTTAACAGTAGTCCACCGACCTGAAAGTGAAATTTAACTGATTTTACACTAATAAAATTATATATATATATATAATATATATATATATAATCAATATATATATATATATATAATATATATTATATTATATATATACACGTTGTACATTTCATGTAAGTTTATATATATATAATTAAAACTTTTTAAAAATTTTTTCCTAAAAGGATTTTGATGCTCAAAAAAGTCATTTTAATAATCGTATAATAATAATAATAATAATAATAATAATAATAATAATAATAATAATAATAATGTGTTTGATAATGTCCAACACGTTTACTGGATAGGGGTTCTCAGGTTACGTTCAGTACTGTATTGCTTTCTCCGGATAAAATTGTTCTTTGGTTGCTGAATGGCAGATTGTCCGCTAGGGGGGGTTGTGAATTCACGCGAAGTTCATAAAAACGAAAAAGGGTACTGACACTATATTTTTTCCACTCATCAATTCAGACGTGCTGTTTTATTATTATTATTATTATTATTATTATTATTATTATTATTATTATTATTATTATTATTATTATTATTATTATTATTATTTCCTTAACTATCTTTATAGTTTCCCTTGGTTTCAAACAAGAGTTATCTGTAACATTGTTAATCTGCATGAATAGACAACATTCTTCATCTTCAGAGATATCCATACCTTTCATTGTTTTATTGCAACACAGTTTCAGTTAAAGAAGGTCCTATTTTATAGTTTTTATTTTTTTAGGGAATTATATCGAATTCGTACTGTAGTTTTACTATTGTGATATGTATGGATCATGTACGGTATATTGGCTATATAGTAAAGTAATACATTCTAATTATCATAAATATATTTATATATGTTATTTGCTTTCGTTTTTTTGGCAAACAAATTTAAAACAGATATGCTATGTATGTATGTATATATGCATGTATTTATTTATTGTGGTTTTTCTGAACGTATTGTTGCATGCGTAGGACTTTCGGGTTTGAAGTTTGACGTCATTACTTTCCCTCTTGCAGCTCCCTGCTCGGAACAAGACGAACAGTCTGCATGCCTTACAGATACAACAATTACCAAATGTCCAAAGCGCACTTCAGTTTTATAAAAAATGTACAGATCACTTTTCGACGTGGAAGGAATGTGAGTAGCTACTGTTTTCCTGAACGCATTCTGGCTGGCAAAAAAGAAACTAAAAAGTACATTTTTTGCAAACAACGACCGCTAATGACTTAGCTATTCTGTACAGTATTATGCCAAATCAACCGTGAGCCTATATATCTATGTTAAAAAGTAAAACATAAGAAAACTTTATGTACGCGGTGATGATTAATATAATCTTAACACAGTAATTAACAAACCATACATACACACAATGGCGTGTGCGTAAAAAGATATACATCGATTTGTTATTATTCAGCAACTGATATCATTAAAAACAGTCCCCAATCAAGAAGTAGCTTCTGAAAATCACACAGACTGCCAGAATTTAATATTCTCATGCTATACATGGCAAGTGCTATAATGGTTTATGCTACCAGGGAATAAGTGAGTAGCACCACAAATTATTAACATTTTAAATGTAATCTCTGAAAAATAATGATATCTAGGTGTAAGCCAGGATAAAATGACTTTAAAGATGTTTTGTGGCCGGGAGGCCTGCCCCTATAAGTAATGTATATTTGGTGGTGGTCTATATTATAAAAATGGTTTGGTGGCTTAAAAATAAAACAATGACTGTTTGTAAACTAGTGTGTGCTAGATATGGCACAATAGGGAGAGTAAACTTGCCTCCCTACCTAATTGAAAAGGAATGTGCAGCAGGTGGCCAGGTGTCAATTGGTCACCTGCCTTTAAAAAAATGGCCAGGAAAACCAAGCCCTTTGTTCTTGTTTGTGTGTTCTGTGGAGGTGGAGATGGAGATGGAGATGGCGGTAAAGGAGGAGAACCCTCACACATGCATAACCAGGGTGAGAAATGGGTTATCACCACGTGTAGACCAGGATACCTGCAACTTTAGGGTAGAGATTCATGTAGTTTATATAGGGAGAAGGTTCCTGAAGCAGGACCTCCATTTTAGTGGGAGTAGCATTTAGCTTGGCCACCTTGGGTCAATTGTAGTGCACCAGTGATTTAATCCATATCAAGTGGACTAAAATGCAGACTAGAAAGTCACGCAAATCTGTAGGCACTAAATTAATCCTGATTGCAGCATACCAAACAGATGATCACGGTAATGGGTTTAGATGATTGGAACAAGTGGAACAATTTAGACCGATTAATGGGGACTAGCCTACAGCTATGGCAAAGTTTTTCATCACCCTATGAATTGAAAAGTTGAATGAAACCTACCAAATAATTTTACATTACATTACATACCACTTTATAGTTTTCCATATACTTAACAAAAAACTGACACATCTAACATGAAATACTGTACTTCTATTACGGCTTCTGGTGGACTTTTGCAATATCATTTTGTAGTTTTTTGTACAGTAGTTTGTCTCAATCTAAAAATTCTAGGTGATGCAAAATGTTTGGCCATAGCTGTGTAAACCCTTCTTTGCTAATCTGATGTGTGGAATTCAGCGTCAGATAAATATATAAAGGGATCCCTATACAAAAAGTAAGCCATTTTTATTACACTAAATATTTAAATAAAAATAAATGTTTTGTCTTTTTGTGTACTTTTCGAACTGGCAGATCATACTTGCCTTTAAGCTGCCGACTTCTGCATAGGGACAGATGTTTAATTGCATGACATTGGACCATTAGTTGTTTCTAGTCAAAGCATATTAACTGAAATTGCATTGTGTTAAACTGAAAACAATATGATTGAAAAGTTTATTTTCACAGATCTGCCTGCCCGAATGTGGTGGTCATAAAGAAATATGTAGAGTTAAGTTTTAAGATGTACTTGTCATTTCAGAGGAAAAGTGCAGCTGTCTCTGCAAACATTTTTAAGCAGTAAATGCTGCAATCGGGTTCTTGTTTAGTTTGATTTAGCAGATGATTCACCTGTGATTTAACTTCTGGCACGCTGCAGTCAGGATTGGACAGTGTACTAACTTTAGTCCAATCAAGTGTACTAAACCTGCTTAATCTACTAGTTAGACACATTAAATGTACTAAATATGGTACGATGTAATTACCTCTCTGTGTCTCTAATATCTCAGCGGATACACCATGACAGGACCCCCTGGTACATGTTTACATAAACAGAAGTCTATTTGACCAAAATGCTTCACTACGAAAGCAACCAGCCAAGTTAAAATAAAAACATCTAATGTAAAATGTTGATGTTCATTTTTACTATATAGGCTTTAAGGGTGGTGATATTTAAATCAATCGCTGTTTAAATAATTTAAATAGTTTTAAAAAATACCCAACAAGACTCAACTGGGCCAAGTTAGCCGCTGTTGTGCGTTATCAATATAGTTACACCGTTTTGATTCAGTGTTAGGTACAATCAATATCATTGGTCATTGTCTTTTTGTAAGGCACTGTGACAAAAATACAATGAGTTCTGGTGATAAATCTTCCTCCTGACCTGTGAGGGCACTAAAGAACGGGAGGAGAAGTATCTGGAAGGGCTGGCCTGACCGTTCATTTCCGGGACCGGAAAGTGGATCAGCCTGGAAAGAGGCGAGACTCTGTTGTAAGACCGTATTGACTTGAAAGGTAAAGGAGGGGCAGCTGCAAGTAATAAGGCAGCTGCAACCGTTTACCTAGATATCATGCAGGATTACATATAGGGGCCAGGGTAACGCTGATCTTTTCCTTCGTTTGGGTTAACGTTTGGAGAGAGAAGGATCGAGAGAGGAGCTCTCGTTGTTAAAGAGAATTACGTTTTGTTGTGTTTGTCTGTGTTTTTTCACCACCAGACAGTTAAAACACTACTCCATGGCTGTCACCAAGGGTCAGCACTGTCCGGAGCACCACTGCACACCGCACTATCTGTGTTTGCACTAACCACCATCACGACTGCACTCACCTAGGACTGGTGACCGTCTCTTCGTTTTGTTCGGGACTATGCCCTGTTTATTTATCCCGTACGTTACACATTGTTGTGTATCGCCGGGGAGTTGTTTATTTTATCGGTCACAAGACCTGGAGCACTTTCCACTGGATTACCGTTGTCTGCCTATCACTCCTGCACCGCATCACCGCTACACCTGTTCCCCTTAACAGCCACTTTCCCACAGGCATGTAATATCAGATCAAATCAAAACGATCCCATCACTTTCTTACTCCAGTTACAGGCTTGGTGTAGAAGATACAATAGGAAATGGACATGTTTGTTGAATTAATGTCCGTACAGCCATTTAAAATCGATTTAACAAACAGATCTGTTGTGCAATCGTACGTCTGTCGGACAGAACAGTGCACCACGTGGATTTGCACACTGAGCGGTAAGGGAGTACCTAGGTGGTGGCCATATTATTAGAATTCTCCAGTAAGTGGCCACACTCAATATATGTAAATGAACAGATTCAAACACAGCTGTTTGTAGCCTGATTGAAAAGGGTCAGAGTGCTTGAATTAGGGGCCCTGTATGGACACACATGACTGACACCAGCTCATGAGAAAAAAGGAATTTTTTGTTTTTAGTCATATGTTGTGTGTCTTTTAATTCCAGGGGATTCCAATGTTAATAATGGCTCTTCCTGTGTGTGGAACCTGCTAACTCAAAGTTTATTGAATATCCCAGCTATTAAAACAGATTTTCTTCCCTCTCATCAGCACACCTTTCATTCACGTCCTTTATCATTTTTTATGCAGGTGGTTAAGCTTTCCATAAGAGAAAGGTAGGATGTCTGGCAATGAAGGGAGAGCGCACATCAATACATAACAGTCCTCCAAACCCTGATAAGATTTCGAACTGTGAGGCAGCGGAAACAATTAAAAATGCACTCAAACACTGTAGCCAAAAGATAACCCACAAACATCACTGCAAGATAGATGAAGTCAAACCTCATTCTCCAAAAAGAGAAGCAGCATCTCCATTATGGTTCTGTAAACAGCAGGGATGAGCCTCCCCCACCCCCCACTCCCCCCTTTAGAGTGTAATTGATTAGCTTTTTTTAATAGGATTTGTCTTGCAAGTTAATTAAAAGTTTAATTCTAGACAGCAAGTTTGTTTATAAGTTAAAGCCAAGAAATGCCTCACACTTATGGCACCTGTTAGCTCTGAAGTTGAAGGATTATCTATGTCTTCTAGGCTGTGTCATCCTTAAGTTCAGACCTGGGTGTTTGTAGACTCTTAAAGTGTGATGCACACCAGAGTAATCCACTGTGTACATGTTTGTGTTAGATTACTTGAATGAGTATAATAAACTCATACCCAAATTGAAGAACAATGTGTCATTAGTCATGCATTGGGCCTGGAGATTAATTTCAGGTAGTTTGAGTCATGATGGCAGTGGTTTTATATATGTTTGCACGTACGTTAAAACTACTTCCTTGCAGATATTTTTTGGAGTCAAGTAAAGTTAAGGTCCATATCACAGCTTTTTATTTCTTCTAAAAACTGCCGCTTTGTTTTGCTATTTTTTTATATACACATCATAATTGAAATGAGTGGCCTTTTGAGGGAACAGTAAACAAGCATTGTTATCTGGAAACACTTACTGGTAGACACTTAGAAGACATTTGTGCTTCTGGTGAATGCTCCTGAGTAGATGCTGAGAAATGTATTGCACAACTGATTTATGATTCAAGATGTGTAATTAAAAATTTCAAGTCGGGAATATGTTTCCACAGAAAACAATGAGTCTGGTTTCTGTAATAAACCAAAAATGAGCACCGTAAAAAAAAGAAAAAAAGGGTGACCAAAAAACATTTTAGAAATCATTTTTATTACACAGGTTAGGAAGGAAAAACTGACCAGGGATAGTTCCCCTCATTGTGCATCAGCCCCCCCTACTGGTTGAATGAGTCTAGACGGATAACCTCCAGGCCTTGTTGCTTGGCAACATCCATTGCTTAGGTTCAGAAGTTACTGTTTCTGAGATCCTGGCAAGCTGTGTTTTCAGTGTTTTCTTTTAGCATACAAGAATTCTAAAATGTGATTTGGTTGTAAAATGCTAAAACAATGAGCAGCCAGTTTTGCCACACACAAGGGCATTGATTTGTAGCAGTAAAAGGTCAAGCCAGACAGTGAATATAAAATAAGTAAGAGTTTGTACAACAGTGCGATATTGCACAGGGCCTTAGTAATGGGGAGTGCAGTGAAATGATTGAAGTTTGGTTTTGTGGTTTGTGTGGAAGACACGACTGCTGTGCTCCTAACCCGATACTCCAGTTGAAATAGCTTTACATGGACAGAACTGCAGATGTGAAAAAGCATGTTGATCATGTTGAGTGCTGTAATACTGATCCACAATATCACAGTCTTTGCAGCAACTATTCGAAGCAATTTCCTGTTTACATTTTGTGCTGTAAGCACAGATCATAAACGAGGGACAGCAGACCATACTGTAGACTGGGGCAAAGGATACAGTGGCAGAAAAGCTTTACAGTGTTACTGGTGCTAAAATCAGATAGACATGTCATAACACACATATTTGTTTAAGTGGGTTGACCCTCAAATGATATGCTATGATAAAATAATCCCATGTATTCTGCTTAACCTTTAATCTGTCCCCCTGCAACGCTCTGCTCCAAGTGGAAGAAAGAAATATAGTAGGAATATTACATAGGACATATATCTTACATCCACTAGGAGAAGAGTGTTGTGTTATGTATAGACAGGTTAATGGTTACACTCTGGTGTACCAGCTGTACTTAAGGATAATACATGTTTGATAGCTCTACTGAGCCCACAGGGGTCATTCAAACTTTTACAAAATCAATGACCCTTAACATGTATACAAGATAAAACCGCGACTGTGTTTAAAAAGACCTGTGCAACAATACAAAGCAACAGAAAGTGAGACTAATGTTCATTAAGGACATCTTTGAACCAGTAATCATCATTAGGAGTTGCTTTTGCTGTTAAAGATATTCTGCAGATGCATTATTGTGTGTATGTCCAACTTGTTCCAGAGAAAGTGCTTTGTTTTTTCCTACCTGTGCTGTAGATGGCTTCACTCAAACTCTTGAAGACATGGTAAGTTTAAACAAACAGACAATTCACCCTTGTTCGCTGACAGCTGGAGCTCCTCACCCTGAAGAAATATGACATTTAATGGAAGTTAATGAATCCCTTGACAAGATTAAGGGTGTTTCTGGGTAATGGCAGGCTGATGTTGCCAAAGAGACACCCAAAAGAATCCTCATCTGTGGACTTATATCTAAAATGGATCAAACCAGAGTCAACAATGTTCAAATTGTGTATTCCCCTAAAGCAATTGGAAGGCGTTGTAATATTTTATATTTCCCCACTATCATAGTTTGACACCAAAATCTATTCTAGTTTCATTTCACTAAAGCTGCAGTGACATCGGACATATTCCGGGTACTTCTTGCAGCAGTTGGAGGTTATAAACAACATCCTTAAAGGAATACTCAATACAATTCCCATTTTCTTCATATTTCGCTACCTGTTTAATATCTTGTTATGTGTGTTCTGTATGGCTTTGGTGTTTCTCATCATTCTCTGCCATGCTTACTAACTATTCCAGCAAAACAAATGCTTCTGAAAAGACTCCTGATACTGAGGTGACGCATATTAGTATTGCACAGGCTCTAGTGCACTATAGATCACCTATAGGCATTAATGGGTGACTACTGTGTCTTTTCAAAAGCTCTTTTTGTTGGACTACTAAAACTACTACACATTGTTTTCTGTACTGAAACTGACAGCTTTACAAGGACTTTTACAGAAACAGCCATAAAAATTGTGTAAGAACAGAACAATGTACCTAAACAATATATACATATCTTATACAGTAGGTAGACTCATTCGGTAGTATTACTTCTCAAGGGTACAAGTTAAATGTTAATCATGGGACAGCAACAATTTATCTTTTTCCTTTATCTCTGATTAATGTGCAACAGCAACAGATTTAGTCAAGTTTAGCTCTCCCCTCCGTTGTAACTTCTCCTAACTCTACAAGCTTGTGCTTGCTTTCATGCACTTTAGACTGATACTGAGCCTTTGTCCGTTCATCTGCCCAGATGTGAAAATCTGTTAGTCTGACCTGGAAATATTTTGAAAGAAGACATTTCATGAAACCTCTCCTCATTAATATTTCACGAAACACGCAGCAGCCATTGTGAATGGAAGGAATGTTTTATATCCACAGCATGAGTATAATATTCAGTGATATATTTTAATTATCTCATTGTGTGTTTGCTTATCATATTTTTTCAACTGATTCATCAGTAATACATTTCTGGCATGTTTAATCAAATCACCTGTTTATTTTGGCTTTGGGCAGTCTCTGAGCAAGTCAATTAAAGGTTGAATTGGGGGTGTGCACAGGAATTATTTTTTTCCAACTGAAACAATGGGGCAGTTTCCATGGAAAAATAAAAAATAAGTCTTACTTTTTTCTAACTTTGTTTTGATAGTACTTTTGGCCTGTGTGTGTTCCATGTTGTTTTCTTTAGCCAGAGAAATTCTCCTTCCAAATGCAAATAACCTAATTAATATTAAAATATGGGAGGTTATATTTCAATATGTTGTTTTTTTTTGCCAATATGGCAACATACAGTAGTGTAACTTACATTTAATAAAATAAAATAAAAATAAAATCTTTGAAATGGCTTTGTAACTGGTAAAACCTACATATAAAAGGAACACAAATGGTTTTCCCCTATCTAGCAGGTTAAAGTTAGTGACTGTCACTATTCTCCCTGTTTTAGATTATGGTGATTATATTTAAAAGTTTGCTTCTACGCCATCTCTACATAAATGAGATGTAGGCCTACTGTATCATTCATGTGGTAGATTTGTTGCAGAGTGTCACGTGTACATTAAACTAGGCTGGCTCTCGCTTATGAACCATAGGCTTTGTCATTGGTGTTTAAGATTCTTTTAAGGCTTGGTACCTCCTCATGTGAGTGCTCTGGTAGAAAGGACTAGCATTGGTTATAGTTATGCTCTCAGCATTGTGTTATATTGGCTATTCCAAGGTTCAAACATGCGGGGGAGAATTGTTTTTCATGTGAACTCCCGAATGGAATTGTTTACATCATAGTTTGAAGATGGAATTTGATAATCTTTCTTTCTGTAAATCGTGTTTTAGAATTGCTTGCAGATCTTCCTGCCAGTGCTTCTCTTTAGTCCACATTAATAAATAGATATGTCTTATATATTCTATTCTTCGAGCTCAGTGTGCTGCTGATTAAATTGAACCATGCATTTTTTTTTTATTGTTGTTTGTACTTTGTAATTGTCTCTTGATTGTTTTCCAGGACCCTCTTTGTGAAAGAGGCCTCAGTGAATGGATAAATAAATAAATAAATAAACAAAGTTCAGTAGTTACACAAGCAAAACTATTCTAGTTTTAACCAATCTCAAATGGTTTGCTCTTTAGTTTCCCAACAAAAATAAAGAGCAAGTAGCAGGGCTCTGAAAAAATATATCCAGAAGAAATATAAACAATGCACAAAGATACAGAAAAAATTACATGTAGTGCAAAAACTAAATACATATATTACATAATATATAACAGTGATAAATAAGACTCTGGCATAAGAGAACCTGGCCCATGATAGAGATCCACCCCACCCCTAGTACCATCAGAAGGGACCCTTAGTATGCTTAATGTGTTTGTGAAGCCCACTGTAAATAGGGGCCCCAGACATATTCAAATATGGGCATTTTATTTAACAGAGAATAAGTTATTTTTTCAAAACTGGAAAGTTGGGACATACTAAGAGCCCAATCCTCAAAAGCAGGTGCTGAATCACTTTTCCAACGTCTCAGAAGTATATGTTTCCGGAAGTTCGCCAAAGTGATCCACCTCACCTGGACCATATAATATGTGTAATTGAACCTACCTCCCCATTACATCTCCAGGATTTATCATCTGGTGAAATATTAAGCCTATGCAGCTTTTTGGGGGTCCAGTGCTAACTCTGTAGTATCTTTGCCTGTATATTCCCTATTTCTCGGTAGGCTGTATTCTGATTTTCTATATATGAGTTCCATTCTTCCTGTGAGATCTCTGTTTGTAATTCTGATTCCCATTGATGTTTCACTTTGCTTAAGGGGTCTGGGGTTTGATCTAGTAAAATACGGTAGATTTTGGGAGCCAATCTTTTTCTACCAAGCTGTTTACTTAAAAGTTGTTCCACAGGGTTGGGCATACAAGGGATTGCCCCAACCACTTTGAAAGAGCACTCTGTATCTGAAGATGTCTCAAAAATTGTGATTTCGGTAGACCATATTTCTCTGATACCTGCGCAAAACTTGAAAAACATTTTGTGTGTTCATCAAAAAGATCAGTTACATGTTTAATGCTTGCCATACTCCAGTATTATCCCAGATTGGGGCCTGTGGTGATTTATGAAGTTCCCAGTGCCCTGTTCCAAGTAGTTTAACCAAGCCTCTTGGTTGACAATAATTGTTGGGTGATCCTGTAGATTGGGTCACAGGGTCTGGAAATTCCAAGACCAAGGGGAAACCCCACCTCCTGCCTCTACCTCCATATCACCAATCAGGCCTGGGCCCACCCCTCCATCCAGGTCTCCATATGTTAATCTGTTTTACATGAATGGACTAGTAATACTATTTAAAGTTGGGTAAGCCAAATCCCCCTCTAGAGAGAGAAGCTTGTAGTTTTTTAAGTCCCAAGCGGGGCCTTGAAGTGCCCCACAAAAACTCCAAAATACATTTATCAATTTCTTTAAAATAGGAGTCAGGACTCTTCAATGGAAGATGTGCTAATATATAAAACAAAATAGGCGCTATCATCATTTTGATCGAATTGATCTTACCCCATAATGAAAGATACATTTTGGACCATCTTGAAAGATAATTTTTTTATCTTATTTAATAGAGGCCTAAAATTTTCTGAAACAGCATCTTTGTAGTTCCATTTAGAAAACAATGAGGAGGGACAGTAACCCTACAGCGGAAGGGTCTCAGACTTTCCCCAGTTTATCCGATACCCTGAAAAGGCAGAGAATAAGTCAGTAGTCTGCAACAATTTAGGGATAGTAACCTCAGGTTGCGATAGGGATAAAAACATGTCACCGGCATACAGTATCAGCTTTATCATGCTGTTTGTCCCCTATCTGAATGCCATGAATGTGTGGCTCCTCCCTAAGTTTTTGGGCAAGGGGTTCTAGTGCCAAGGTAAACAATAATGGAGATAAGGGGCACCCCTGCCTCGTACCTCTCTGCAGCTCAAAGGGTTCAGACAAAAGACCATTTGTGAGGAAAGAGGCGGAAGGAGAGTTGTATAGTGTAGTGATCCATTTAATGAAGCCCTCACCAAAGCCAAAATGAGTTAAGGCAACCTGTAAGTATCTCCATTCAACACAGTCAAATGCTTTCTCCGCATCAAGTGACAAAGCAATAACTGGAAAAGCTGAATCATGCACCACCCACTGCAGATTGATTAAACGCCTACGATTATCTGTGTTAAAATGATGAGGGATGAAACCAGTTTGGTCTGAGTGAATAATACTCCTGATTACCTGTGCCAAGCGGTTTCTAAACATTTTTGCTGGTATTTTTTCGTCCACGTTGAGAAGTGAAATTGGTCTATAGCTGCCAGGGTTAAGAGGGTCTTTGCCTTTTTTATGAATCAAAAAAATAATTGCTGTACGCATAGAAGAGGGTAGTATACCCAAACTATATGCATCATTGTATATATCAAGCAGTATAGAACTAAGCCTGGCCGAAAACGTTTTATAAAAGTTAGCAGACAGGCCATCGGCTCCGGATGCTTTATGAGTAGGCATTGAGCAAATAGGCTCCTCTAGCAGCGCCCAGTCACTATCTGAGAGGCGAGGGAGGTTCAAACCAGCAAAAAAACTTGTGTCTTGAGAAGTATATAATTTTTTATAAAAGTGTCTTAACTCTTTGTGAATTTGTGCAATTAAATTTGTGGTTCCTCCCTTTTGTGTATTGATAGCAGATATAAAGTTCCCACAGTTTTGTTGTTTTAATCTGTAGGCTAATAAGCAGCCTGGTTTTTCACCCGATTCCGAAATTGTTTGATGCAGAATAAAGCATACTCAGCCTTTCTATGATAAATCCTATTCAGGTCATATTAAACAGTAACTATTTTATTCAATACAACTCGGTCCGTCAGCTGAGCATATTGCAGTTCCAAGGACTTTATTTCCTTCTACAGCTCAGCATTTTTCTGATTGGCCATTTTTTTCTTAAATGTGGCGTAAGAGATAATTGTACCTCTGAGATATGCCTTGAGTGCATCCCACCAGACAGCAAGAGAGGTGTCCTCCCTGTTATTTGTTTCCGCAAAGAACGCAATCTCGCTCTCTATTAGTTTAACACAACACACGCCATCTGCGACACAGCTGAGAGAGGACACACACAGCATGGACAGAAATAACTGTAACAAGAAACTGTTAAATATATTATGCATATATTTACATATATATATATATATATATATATATACACACACACACACACACACACACACACACACACACACACATATATATATATATATATATATATATATATATATATATATATATATATATACACACCCACACACACACATACTTATACATACATACACACATGTAAATCCTATTGTTGTCTCTGTAAGGAGAGGCAAGCTGCATAATCAAACTGATTTAACACTACAACCTGTAGCACATTTTGATCATTAATGTAAATAATTTGAAATAATTACACTACCAGGCCATATTTACGTGTGCTACTGCCTACATTTCAATAATGTGATGAAAGCAACAGTAATTGTTCATTTTATAATCACCCAAAACAGCAATAAAGGAAGAGGAGGGAGAGGGAAAAGGAAAAAAAAAATACTCTGTATAAGTATATCACATCATATAACATCATCCAACTATATAACCAGGTTGACAATGTTCACTTTAGTAATAGCCAAAGAAAAGAAAGAAAAACAACCATAATGTTAATGTTATCAGGGGATATTTTAAGATGTCAGCCCGGTATAGTTTTGCTTATTTGAAATTCTTCAGCTAATCTTGATTTGCTCCGGGTTGATATCAGTCATTAAGATTGCTCTGAGTTCCTGCCTTCCGTGTTCTCTGTTTAACAAAATCTGAAGCTCCTTCAAATGTGACAAAGGAGTCTGAGGCTCCATTGAGATGCATCCCAAAAACGGCCAGGTAGTGCAGACTGAATTTAATCCCTTGCGTATGCAGATCCTTTTTGACCGAAGCGAAAGCTCTTCTTTTATCCGCCAAAATTTTCGAGTAGTCAGGGAATATCATGATGTTTAATTCGTGCCATGCAAGGTACCACATCTCCCTTGATCTGCGTACGATTTTGTCCTTTGTCTGAATCTTCAACAGCTTCAGTATGATCGTTCTCGGTTGCTGGCCCTCTCTTGGTTTGGGTGCTAATGGTCTATGAGCCCTCTTAATTTCTAACAGCCCCTCAAAAGCATGTTTAAATATTTTAGGGACCTCATTTTGCTGGAATTGAATCATATTATTCCCTTCTGCGACTTCAGGAATACCCAAGAAACTAAAGTTGGTCCTCCACCCGGTCCTTCACCTCCTCCATCTGCCTCACTGTGGTCTGTAAGGCCTCAGCAAACGAGTTTGTTCACTCCTCCACTTTAACAATCCTACCCTCTGCCTCTCCAACTTGGTCTGTAAGAACGGTGATTGCAGATTGCACTTCACCGACCGATTTTTTTAATAGCGTTTGTATCACCGGCGATGTTTTGCATAAACACTCTCATTGACTGCATTTCTTTAGCAAGAAAGTTCAGAGACAGCTCCAGTTCAATTTCAGGGCCCTCAACGTCTTCTGCTATAGTCGTAGATATGGAATTTGGCTTGTCCGAGCACCCTCTGCGACCTTCGTCTCTGAGACATTGTTTCGTGTATACTGTATGTGTCTCAGATTTAGATATATCAAGGACAGTTTTAGGATTTAAAATAAGTAAATAGTGCCATGGCTTGCGGAGCGGTGCAGCTGTGCAACCCTTACTAGCCTTATAAACGAGGCGTCCTGCTCCAGGAACCGGCTGCACACTGGACAGTGACAAAGAGCACAAAACATTTTTTACATTCTTAACCTGGTTCAGCTGATATAGTGTCAACACAGACCTCTCCTTATAAAAAGTTCTCATAGTAAAAGCACAACAACTTGTAAGAAAGCATAGTGAAAGCATGGTAAAACATGCATAAGGATTGTAAAGCACAGAGAGATATGGCAAAGCATTAAAAAACATGGAAAACCAATTCATTTTAGATTGTCTAACAAAACTGTATTTCAAAAGCATGCAACCTTTAACCTAATGTTCTGTTTCACTTAACTGAAATAAAAAACCAAACAAATATCCATAATTGCCTTTTTAGGTCCTCTTCTGTGTTAATAATAATATACTGTAAAATGCCTCTGTGACAGGGTAGCGTTGCAGGCCCAGATGGTATCGACAGGGACAAGAGGCAAGGAAGCTGTAGTTTAAGTGCTGATATGCATTTTTAATAAACAAAATAACACAGCAAACAAAAAGTCACAGGGGCCAAAACAAAGCCTGACAACAACAAAACTGTTCAGGCTGAGCAAAGCCTTCACTGAACTTTATCAACCAAAAATACAGTGAGAGAGAGAGAGAGAGAGAGAGAGAGAGAGAGAGAGAGAGAGAGAGAGAGAGAGAGAGAGAGAGACACACACACACACACACACACACACACACACACACACACACACACACACACACACACACACACACACACACACCAACTCCCTTCACCAAACAAAAGATTTTCCCTTTTTAAACCATGTGGCTGGAGCCTAATTATCATCAATTATTCATTTAGCTCCAGCCACATTCTCACATGTATTTTGCCAGGGATAGGAATCCCTGCCAACCAACACAAAACACCAAATAAAAATATTATTTACAGGCATAGAAAAACAGAATCAATGAAAATGCACATCAACAAAATCTCATTTTGAGGTGTAAATGCCACTCCGTCCTATTCCTGACTGTATGGACTTCAAGGAGAGACATCCTCTCACAGTATTCTCTCCATAAAACTTTTATAAGTCCCTGTTTGTTTCTAGTGTTTGCCATAGTGAGAGTAGTGGGGTCGTAAAGAGCACTTAAATACTGTTTACACCTCAGAAAGAATCTGGGCACTTGTTTTCCCTACTGTGCAGCCTGGGATAATGTTTATGACCCCTTGGCCTTTTTTGCTTGCAGGCAGATTGTTAAGGCTTTCACTTGTGAAGGGAAAAATATGTAACATGAGATGGCATGGGGTTCTTATGTTAGTTCTTTTGTTTGGAAGAAGCCTACTGGAACAGAGAAAGTTATTGACTGGATTCTTGCAGCATCACAAGCCCAAACAAAGGGATGGAATGTGCAGGCAGTTGATCTTTAATGCAACAGTTTTAATTTGAAAGGTGTAGATGGAAAAAGAAGGAAGAATAATATATACAATATTAGCAACAGGGAGCAAAATAAAAAATGGGTGAATATGAAACACACACCAGACCCAGAAATCTTGTTTTTTTTTATGTTAGTGTATAATTTTTGGTGACGGGACCCAGCCATAGTGGATGGTGCGTCGGGAGTGCAGGCAGATGAGGCTGCAGCCCCAGGCAGAGCCCAGGCAACTGTGCAGCGATGACTGGGCAACCAGGGGGAGCGGAGCAGGAGAACAGACAATCTACTGTTGCATGAAATCATCAAAGGTTAAATCTTGGAGTTAAGCAGCTAGGTTCAGATTGCGGGTTGTAGAAAATCTAAGTCCAAGTCCATGTTCGGTTTGTGTTTCATACCCACTCGATAAATATTTACTGTATCTTGGAGCATTACTGTGTTGCGATGAGTGCCAGAGGCTCCTCTTAAGTCAGACCTGCCTTTCAACTTACAGAGGGAGTCTGCAATAATAATGTGCCAAAATATGAAGTGACCCAAGTGGCTGTAACTTATACAGCATAAAGTACATCATATTCCTGGCCGCCGTATGTAGCTACATCTGTGAAACTTGGATCTAACAACCCAGTATATACTATCATGAGTGGATCGGTGCCATTCTGTTCATACTCTTGGGTCTGCACCTGTCGAGTTGGTTGTGTCTTAAGTCTGGAGTGCTCAAAAAAGTAGGTCTAAAGAATTATTACTAACTTATTGAAATGAACGTGACTTATCAGCACCAGTTCAGCTGAGGCACCACAATGACAATGATTCTGTACTGAGGGCAATGGCCACGTCTCTCTCCAGAACAATTTAAAGACCTTGCAGTTCCGCTCTGGCTGGCCACAATAGTCCCACACCCTATTGACAGTGTTATGGCAGGCCTCTTTTTTGTTCAACACCAGTACAAATACATTATTAATGTCGATGCTCTTGATTCTGTATCCTTTTGTTAAAATTCCAGAATAGACACTAACAATGCAACAATGCGGCCTGTTGACACACTAATTAAGTCAGCATTGCCCCTGAAGGACATGATTGTTGCAAAGCAACGACTGTGACCCAAACCTTTGCAGTAACTCAGTAACTGTCTACTTGTGGGAGTTTTCCAATGTGTTTGTCCCTCAGCAATGTAGCGCTTGTTATTGTTCTTTGACTTTCTTTGACATCAGTTGGTAAAATACGAAAATGCAGGTTCATTAATATTAGAAAAGTGACTTTTTTCAGAGGGTCATTTGGCACAGCAGGTTAATTCAATAGCCTCTCGTGCCTTTTACCTTTGGAATGCTGGATTTAGAACCAGCCTTCTATAGTCCTCAAAACTATGGTACAATTAGTCAGAACTGGTCAGTCTTTGCTTGAGGGAGGCCCAGACTAATTGCCAGACAGGGGGTATTTTCTTTCTTTCTTTCTTTCTTTCTTTCTTTCTCTCTCTCTCTCTCTCTCTCTCTCTCTCTCTCTCTCTCTCTCTCTCTCTCTCTCTCTCTTTCATGGAGGGTTGTGGGAAGGGCTTGCAGAGAGGTGGAACACCGGTGCAGTAAAACTTTATTTATTTATTTATTTATTTATTTATTTGTTTATTTTTTGTTTGTTTTGATAGTTACTTAGTTGTTCTTTTTGGGGTGTGTGTTTGTTTGTTAATAGGTCAGTGGTGTGTGTTTGTTTGTTCGTAGGTTAGTGGTGTGTGTTTGGAGATCCAGTAATGGGGTCTCATTCAGGAGGACTGGAGGCTCTCACCCACAAACACGGGGTCCGTTGCCTGCCTGACCCTGGGGTTTCGGTGGAGGAGTGCCTGCTGGTAGTAGGAGAGGTGGTGGGGTTTGAAAATATTAGGTCAGAGTCAAGAATGAATAAAGCGCTGGTAATATTTTTAGTGGAGGTGTCGCTGGTAAACAAGCTGGTACAGGAAGGCTTTACAGTGAAAGGTGAATTTGTTCAGGTTTCCCCACTAGTAACCCCGCTAATGAAAGTTATTGTTTCTAATGTGCCCCCGTTTTTAAAAAATGAGCCATTAGAAAATAATTTATCTCGTTATGGTAAACTTGTGTCCCCAATTAAGGGAATCCCGCTGGGTTTTAAAAATAACAACGTTAGGCACGTCATGTCATTTAGAAGGCAGGCGTTTGTGTTACTAAAATATCCAAATCAAGTAATAAATGTAGCCTGGAATTTTAATGTAGAAGGGACGAATTGTGTGGTGTTTGTCAGTTCTGAGACGATGAGGTGTTTTTACTGTGGAGAACAGGGACACCAGTCATTAAGAAAAAAGATACACGCTTGAGCAGGTAAATGATTTTATGACAGAAACAAAAGGGAAAAGGGGAGTAGAAATAGAGTGTTTTTCCCTGATTTAAGGTTATTTCTCCACTCTGTTCACTTTATCACAAGGAAAGCAACAATAGAAGAATTTGATCAGCCAAAACGCTATAGATTAAAAAAAAATGTTCAGAAAATTAAGAAGGATTTTAATAGTGGTTCAAAATCTCTTGTTTAAAAATGGTTGTGTTTTATGAAACTTCTTTTATTACTTGTTTTAGTCTGTTAGTTTTTTTTAGCCATGATGGAAAAGTGCGTTTTTGTTTCTTTTAATCTAAACGGCTGTAGACAGTCTTTTAAGAGGGCACAGCTAGTAGAGTTTTTAGAGCAGAAGCAGGCCGAGGTGGTGTTTCTGCAGGAAAGGCACTATGATCAGGAGAATGAGGAGGCGTGGCGAGTGGAGTGGAAGGGGTTGTGCGTGATGAGTCATGGTGTTAGTACTAGTGCAGGGGTAGCCGTGCTTTTTGAACCCAGCCTAGGGGCAGTTTTATTAGCTATGGAAGAAATCGTGAAAGGGGGGATTTTAAAAGTAAGAGCTAGGCTGAGCATTACAGTGTATATTTTTATTAATATTTATGCCCCCAATAGAGGGGAGGAATGAGTTTTATTTTTTAAAAAATTAACGCAAGCTCTTTTTAATATTAATAATAATGATATGGTGGTACTAGGAGGAGATTTTAATTATACTGTTAATTTTAATATTGATAGAAATAATGATGAACCACATCCTCAGTCCTCCACGGGGTTGGCTGCAATGTCCAGTGACCTGGTTGACATATGGAGATGCCTGCACCCCAATTCAAGACAATACACCTGGTCTCAATATCACACAAACTGTATATATAGAGCGAGACTAGACTGATTTTATACTTCTAAAAATGATTTAAATAAATTCATCAAAGCAAGAATCATCCCCAGTAGTATCTCCGACCACCACTGTCTATTAATTATAATGTAAAAATTACTACAAGATGTAAAATTCAAGCAACAATTCAAACTTTTTTGGGTAATTTTGAAAAAAGAAAAAGCACAGTATAAAGATTTAAGACAGTGGTGGGACATTGGCAAAATACAAATAAAATGTTTTTGTCAACAATATTCTATAAATGCAACCAGGTCACTGAACACAGCTGTGAAAGAGCTGGAGTCAAAAATCCTCCTCCTAGAGGAAAGTTTAATTTCAGAATTTAAAGAACAGACCCTGGAGAACCTAAAAGAGCAGAAACTCACGCTGGGGAGCTTGCTGAAGGAAAGGGTGAAGGGGGCGATTGTGCGTTCCAGATTCATGGAGTTGAGAGACATGGATGCCCCCACCAGTTTCTTCGTCAACCTGGAAAGGAAGAGAGCGGACAATAAACAGCTGTGCTGTATCAGTACTCCTGGTGAGAAAGAACTACACACCCGGGAGGAAATCAGCAGAGAGGCAGTGCGTTTTTACAAGGAACTTTATAATAAAGAACTGTGCTACCAAAAGGACACTGAGCGGCTGCTCCAGGGGTTACCCAGCCTCATTGAGGAAGAGCAGATTCAGCTGGACGCACCGCTGACCCACCAGGAGATGACGACCGCTGTCAAGCTGCTCTCCCTCTAAAAGGTTCCCAGGATTGATGGACTGACAGCAGAATTTTATAATATTTTCTGGGATATAATGGGGGAGGATTTGCTCCAGGTTCTGAGAGAGAGCCTCAGCCACAAGGAACTGCCTCTTAGCTACCATAGGGCAGTGGTTACACTGCTGCCCAAGAAGGGAGACCTTTGCCAGCTTAAGAATTGGAGACATGTGTCACTTTTATGTTCTGATTTAAAGATTTTATCAAAAACAATCGCTAATAGATTAAAAACAGTTATTGTAACTGTGGTACATATGGACCAAACATATTGTATACCGGGTCGCTCTATTTTTGATAACTTGTTTTTTATTAGAGATTTTTTATCTGTAAATGATATTTGTGATTTTAATGTAAGAATGGTCTCCCTGGATCAATAGAAGGATTTCGATAGAGTCGACCACACCTACCTCTTCAAAACATTGGAGGCTTTTGGTTTCGGCCCTGGTTTTATCTCTTATATTCGGCTTTTATATTCCAACATTTTTAGTATTTTAAAGATCAACAATGGGCTGAGTCAGACCTTCCCAGTGTGCAGGGGTATAAGGCAGGGCTGTGCCCTGTCTGGTATGCTGTATTCACTGGTTACAGAGCCCCTGCTGCACCTGCTGAGGGTCAGGCTACCTAGATGGACAGTGCCCTCCTCGCCCTCCACACCCTCCTCTGCCACAGTGAGGGTGTCTGCCTACGCAGACAATGTGACTGTGTTTGTGAATGGAGATGCTGATGTTCAAGCACTGCAGCAGACTCTAAATGAGTTAGAGAGCATCTTCTGCCAGAGTAAACTGGGCAAAATGTGACACCTTCCTGTTGGGCAGCTGGGATGAGGGCACCCCTGCTGTCCTGCCTGAGGAGCTGGAATGGAACAGAACAGGCATTAAAGTGCTAGGTGTGCACCTCAGAACAGAGAACTACATGAAGAAGAACTGGGAGGGTCTGTTGGACAGGGTGAGGGGCTGGCTGCACTGATGGAAGGGACTGCTGGCCCAACTGTCCTTCAAGGGCCGGGTGCTTGTTATTAATAATCTGGTGAAGGAGATCCAGAAAGTGCTGCTGGAGTTCTTTTGGAGCAGGAGACACAGTTTGAGGCCGGCAGTCCTGTACCTCCCTAGTGATGATGGGGGGCAGGGGCTGGTCAGCATTTTCAGCAGGGTGGCAGCCTTCAGACTGCAGGTGGTTCAGAGACTCCTGTACACTGAGGAGGAGGCTCATTGGAAGAGGTTGGCCTGTTTTCTTCTCAATAGAGTTGGGGGCTGGGGTTAGGAAAACGTCTGTTTTTAATTGAGAACACCAGTTTTTGTAAAGCAGGACTTCCTCCTTTTTATCAAAGTATTTTAAATGCTTGGCAGTTAGTGAGGGTAGAGGGTAACTGGACAGAACCTGTTTGAGGAGCCCCAATTTTTTAATCCACTCTTTCCAGTTAAGTTCCTCCAGTTGATGACGCTCTCTGCCAGTTTTTTTAAAAACAGGTGTAACCAGGATGATCCACCTGTTAAACCTTTAACTCTCCTACTGGCTAACTTATCTGTAGAGGAGGGGCACAGGCCAGTGTGGAGGGTGCTGTACAAGCCAACCCTCGCCAAGAGAGTGGGGGACCTGCAGTGGAAGATTCTACACTGCATTGTGTCGACAGGCAAGTTTCTCCAGTATTAGTGAGCAGTTAGTAATTTACTGCAGGGAATCCTGAATAATTTAGTTTTTTTTTTTTTAGTAAGGAGCTTTTTACTTTGGGGGTTCTGTACAATTTTAAAATGAAAAACAGGTGTGTTCTTATTAATTTTTGAATTGGACAGGCAAAATTGGCTATTTTAAAGACAAGGAAAAATCAACTCTCTGGTTCTGGACTGACCAGTTTAGTGGTTCAGTTCAGGTTGCTCGTGGTCAGCCAGATCAGAGTAGAGTTTGAGTATTTTAAACTGGTCATTAACCTGGAGGAGTTCCAGGAGAGGTGGTGTGTGGGAGACACCTTGTGTGCTGTGAGTGAGGAGGGGGAGCTCCAGTTTTTGTTCTAATTTTAATTTAATTTTTTTACAGTGTTTTTATTTTGGCTTTAATCTGTTTTTAACAGGAAAAAAAAACACTGTGTTTTGTATTAATTGATTTATTGATTGATTTTATTGATTGATTTATTGTTTGATTTTTTATGATCCTTTTATTTTGTTTAAGATCTGTTTTTAAGGAGAACATGATGTATTGTAGGATTTTTTAATTCTGCTGAGGCAGTGAAGTTTTAACATCTACTCTTGTGTAATGGAAATCATGAAGATCTGGATACGTCCAGTGACTGCTGTGAATAGTGCAGCTGGCAACAAGGGAAAGACCTTGGGACAGCCTGGAGAGACAGTTGACAGGAGGAAAAAGACCCCATTGGGGCTGGCAAGGGTTAGCTACCCTTGTCGGCAGTATCCAGCTCTGTGTTTACAGGATGCTGGAGACACCCGCCCAAGGCTTCTAAGAAATTAAAGAGGAAAATACCCCTAGAGTCTGTGAGAGCGGGGGCGGAAGATGACTCAACATTGGACAACACGGTTAATGACTTAGGAATGGAAATGGATATGAGTATGGCGAGTACTTCACAAAAGACTAGTTCAAGTTCTGCAGTTAATAAAGGCATGGAACTCCAGGTTTGTGTCTGCGGCTGGAGCAAGGCGACAATGGTCAGGGGTTTGAAGACTCATCAAGGGAGAATTAAATGCTTGAGGGAGAAGGGACAAGGGCCTCTCATTGATCAATACTTCTTACGAAGTCAGTCAAATCAGTCGAATGAAATCCAGCGACAGGAAGCAAACCACAGTTCGCAGGATATCAGCACCCCTGTCATAGATGTGAGGAGGACTTGCATGGACACAGTTAGTGATGAACCTAATAATCCTTGTGAACCCGGTCAGACAAACCAGCATAAGAGAGAAAAGAACCTCAACGGGCACAAGCCTGGAGTTAAATGGCCAAGAGCTTGTGAAAAAACTGCATGGGACACAGTAAATACAGATCTCTGTTTGCATTAGAAAGGTTAAGTGGAACAGTTGAAAAGAAGCTTGATAAATTTGGGGACATCATCTACGCATATGGAAGTGAGAGGTTTGGAGTTGAAACAAGGAAGGAAAAAGTACAAACTATTCCTGGAAAGTCTAGATGGCAGCAGGAGATTGAACACTTAGTTAGAGAAAGGAGACAGCCGAGGAAGCAATGGAGAAGAGCAGAACAACGTCAGAAGGAGGGACTCAATCTCTTACAAAGGGTCATAAAAGATAAGCTTGCAACATTGTGCAGAGCTGAGCGCCTACGGAAACGCTACAAAAAGAAGGAGCATGC
Source organism: Polyodon spathula (assembly GCF_017654505.1). Classification (NCBI taxonomy): domain Eukaryota; kingdom Metazoa; phylum Chordata; class Actinopteri; order Acipenseriformes; family Polyodontidae; genus Polyodon; species Polyodon spathula. The sequence continues at coordinate 21,023,112 of NC_054550.1, forward strand.
GAGAGCTAACTTTTATAAGTACCCATTCAAATTTGTAAAGAAGTTATTCACCAGTGAGAAGAATGACACACTAAAAGCATCTAAGGTTGAGCTGGAGAGATATTTGGAGGAAACACATACAGATTCAAAAGGCAGGAGCCTATGTCAATTTCTTCAGACATCCCACCTATCAATCCACCAGAATACCAAATGGAGGACTGTGCACCTAAGTGGAATGAAGTAGAGCAAGCTATGAAAGAAGCAAGGGCTTCATCATCACCAAGGCCTAATGGAGTTCTGTACAGAGTGTACAAGAGTGCTTCAGGAGTTCTATGAATTCTGTAGAAATTGATGAAAGTGGCATGGGAAAAACAGGTTGTACCAAGAGCATGGCGCCGAGCAGGTGGAGTCTTTATACCTAAAGAAAAAAGATTCTACAAGCATCAGTCAGTTTCATCCTATTTCCCTATTAAACGTAGAAGGCAAGATTTTCTTCAGCATTATTGCTCAGAGATTGTCAACCTACCTATTAAAGAACTGCTTCATTGACACTTCAATACAAAAAGCGGGCATTCCAGGTTTCCCAGGATGCTTAGAACACATCAGTGTGATCTGGCGACAAATTCAATCAGCTAAAAAGGAGAGGAAGGAGCTCCATGTGACATTCCTGGATTTGGCTAATGCATATGGTTCAGTGCCACATGAACTTCTTTGGGCAGCATTTGATTTTTTCAGTGTACCGATGACAATAACAAATTTAGTGAAAGCCTACTTTGGAGATTTGCAATTTAGTTTTTCAACTTCAGAATTCAGCACTACATGGCAATGCCTAGAGGTTGGAATAATGGCAGGATGCACCATTTCTCCACTGGCTTTTACCATGGCAATGGAAGTAATCATTAGGGCATCAAAATGGGTAGTAGGAGGAGAGCACTTGGCTTCTGGAATGCGACTACCACCAATTCGAGCATACATGGATGACATGACAACCATGACTACAACAGTAGCCTGCACTAATCGGTTATTGGGCAAATTAACCATTAACATTGAATGGGCACGAATGCAATTCAAGCCCACTAAATCAAGGAGCATCTCTATAATTAAAGGCAAAGTAGTAGATAAAACATTCTTCATTAATGGTGAGGCAATACCAACAGTCTCTGAGAACCAGTGAAGAGTCTTGGGAGATGGTACGACAGGGATCTAAAGGACACAGTTTGTGTGGGAGAAGTTAGACAACAAGCAGTGGAAGGGTTGAAGAGCATAGAGAGCTGCACTCTACCAGGCAAACTAAAACTCTGGTGCTTTCAGTGTGGTCTACTGACGACTATGTAGTGCATTGTGAATAGATTGTTTGTGGGTTACATATATTAATTAGAGCCATGAGTCCCTACATTTGTAATGGCCTGAGAACAATAGAATATGCACGGCACACAGTTAAAATTTATAGTCAAGTGGGAATTTGCATCGTGGTTTCAGTCTGAAGAAGAGGAAGTATTACTGTAGATATGTAATTGAGATTTAACAGCCCACACCATTCCACATTAATGTACAGGCCAATTACAGTGGGGCTGTGATGAAAACTAAAATAATGATCTCTTGTTCCACTGCTCAGAGCTGCTCAGAGCTGGATTCTTAATGCAATACAATACTGTTATGGTATTTTCTTTTTAATAGTATGGATTTAGATTTCATGTCTTGTAAACAGTGTCTTATACTACAAATTTACTTGACACAGATTTCCTGTTTGTGCAAATTATTTTGGAGCCCTCAGAGGGAAGAAAAATGTGAATAAAACAAATTGACCTAGTTTCAACAGCTGGGTGTAAAGAAGATTAGGAAATGTATTAATTTACATCCACATTAGAGCCTCTGTACTGTATTTTAGTGCTGTTTTGGGATTACTAATCCTGTGCAGTATGTCAAGATGCCATAGTGCTCACGCATCAATGCCATTTCCATGAAGCGTAGAAATGAGTTAGCAGTGCAAGGAAACTTGCATTATTGCAGACAAAAGTGGAGGTGTTGAAAGCCGTGGATCATCTTTCAAGAAAAAGACTGATTTCAACATTCCCATTAACACTTTCTCAACCATTCTGAAAAACCAGACTACAATAATACGGACCTATGAACAGCAAAACTGTGGATGCAAGTGATCATTCTAGGAAACAATATGAACGTGAATACAAAGAATTGTATTGAATTGAACGAATAATACGCTTAATTATACCTTCTTAATTATTCTCAGCTCCTAAAAAGTTGCTGATTTCAAGTTACTTATGAATTTGTATAGTTAACTTGAAATCTCCAACTGTTTAAAAGCTGAAAACAATTAAAATGGTATAATTAATGTTGTACTCAACAAAATCGGCAGAGTTTAAAATGTATGATGGGTAGCGTCAACGTGGAGAGCTGTCTATGCAGTCTGGCAGACTTACTCAGCATTAGCTAAACATTTCGAGGAAGCCTCTCAACCAGTCAAGGGACGGACGGGATTGAGCAAAATTTCAAGGTCTGCTTTCAAAACTGTGTTCGGTCAATTTTGTGAATAACCTATAATGTTAGATGAGCTCGCTGAGCTCAAATTTTTCTGACCTCTTACAAGAACGAGAACTGACGATCCTAAAGGCAGAGAAGCTGATGAAAATGTATATGCCAGGAATCGAGAGCCTACATAGAATCCCTGGATTGCACATTGAACAGGCACGGCGCAGACACTGGGAAAAGTCACAAAATTAATTCTTCACAATTCATTCAGACAGTTGTTGACAACATGAGGTGTAAGTTGTTCACCACCATCACTAACAAGACTAGTAAAAGCACAGCAGAAAGTAAGGAAAATGCTTACCACAACCTTATTGAGGATGTGTCTGTTTTAAAACCTGAAACATGGCAACAACACGGTTTGGAGAAAGTGAAATTCACTCACTGTGTGAAACTCTGAAGGTCAGTCACCATGAAACACACCTGGGATTTGTGTAATTTAAGTCTTGTGCAGGAAGAACCATTCCTAATAAATTAAAGAAGCTGTGCCAAAGCTGTCGTGGCTCCAGATTACCGACAGTACAGCCTCATGGTGATAGCCTCAGAGCCCTCATGACACGTAGGCATACCACCTGCAACACCCTAGAGCCCAGAGAGGGCCTCGCTCGGTTTGCAACATCAAGGCGGTAAAAACGTGCAAATGACTACCTGTCCATGTAGCAGCATTACAAAGCTCATCCAAGGAGGCGCCACGAAAGAGAGTCCACAGTCATTTGGCCCCTGTTAGAATGGGCCGTAATGTCCCCCGGCATGGGGGAGTCCATCTGTTCATACGCCAAGTGTATGGCATCTGACACCCAGTGGGCTAGATGTTGCTTTGACAGGGCTTGACCTCTACAGCGGAACCCATAACAGACAAACAGCTGGTTGGACTGTCTCCAGGGTGCTGTCCTATCCAGGTAACAAGGCAGAGCCAGGACCAGACAAAGTGTGTGCTGTCTACTGTCCTCCTGTGACTCGTGCGGGGGAGGTCTGAAAGATGCCAAAACCACTGGTTGGTTAATATGGAATGATGAGACCACCTTTGGCAAAAAGGCTGGGTTTGTTCTTAATGTTACCCGCTAGTAATTTCCAGTGAAAGCCATACATGTGTCATTGATGAACAGCGCATGAAGCTTACTTACTCTTCTGGTAGACGTAATGGCTAACAAAAACACCACTTTGAGGGAAATAGGGTGCAGCTCTGCTGAGGCCATGGGCTCAAATGGGGGACCTGTAAGGACCCCCAGCACCAGCTCCAGATCCTACTTAGGGACCATGCTTTTCATCGGAGGACGAAGCCTCCGAGCCCCTTTAAGAAATTACACTGCCAGGAAGTGTGCCCCAGGGGACACAGAGTCAATGTTATCGTGGCACACCAATATTGCTGTCAAGTATACCTTCTGAGTGGATACGTATTTTCCCGCATCAAACAGGTTTTCTAAGAAGGTTAGAATTGTCTCAATAGGAGAGGTCACAGGATAGTGACCCTCAGCAATGCACCAGTCTTGGAAAACTTTCCATTTATATGAATACTGGGCTCTAGTGCTAGGTGTCCTAGCAGACTTTAGTGTCTCTACCACTGCATCTGGCAAACTTCGTCTGGATAGATGGCTCCGTTCAACGACAGAGTTGGAGCTGGGCTGGATTCGGGTGCCATAATAACCCCTCCACTTGACTCAGGAAATCCTTGCGGAACGGGAGCTGCCACAGTTGGCCCAATAACATGTTGGAGAGGAGATCAAACCAGGGGTGCCTCGGCCATCTGGGTGCAACCAGCAAAACCTGTGCTATCTCCACCCTGATCCTCTCTAGTTTCAGGGGTAATAGCGGTAGTGGAGGGAATGCATACAAGAGACCCTGTGGCCAGGGGTGAGCTAGCGTGTCTATTACCAGGGGGCACCCCGTCTCTTTCCATAGAGAAACATAGGGGGCAATGAGTGACTCGGATGTGGCAAAGAGATCAACTTGTGCCGTACGAAACCTCTTCCAGCACATGTTTGTGCGCTAACTGCTGGCGAAAATGAGATAACGCCAGGGCTATTGCTTGCTTTCTTGGGTATTTATATGCACTTGCTGCCAATGTTCCTTCCACTGACCTCTTATTCCCCTCCCATTCCAGACCGCTCCCCAGCCCAGGCTGGAGGCGTCCGTAGTGTGACAACTTCCCTTCTGTGAGGGGAGTCGAGGTGAGCCAAGGGGAGGTCCGAGGAGCAGATTGTTGGGGAGGAGTAACCACTACAATGTCTTCCACCATTGTCTGGACACTCGCACCAGGAATGATCCCCAGGAACACTGTGGCCTGAGATGGTACGAAGTTGCTCTTCTGTTGATGTATGGAGAGCCTTAACTTCGTCACATGATCTATGACCTGTCTGGTGTGCGCCTCGGCGCATGCTTTGGAACACACACAAACTAGACAATCGTCCAGGTAGTTCAATATCCGAATACCCCACAGCCTGAGTGTAGCCAGTGCTACATCCATGCACTTGAAAAATGAGTGGGGCGCCAGTGGATTGTGACACGGAAGTAGGCGTCTTGCAGGTTGATCGATGTGAACCAGTCACCCGGCTGGATGGTCAACATGTTGAACTTTCTTTGTTTGAGGAACATGTTGAGGACCCTGTGGTCCAGAATAAATCTGAAACTGCTGTCCCTCTTGGGCACCAGGAAGTACCTGGAATAGAAGCCGCTGAGGGCATCGCTTGAGTTTACCAAGTGCACAGCATTCTTCTGTTGAAGATTAGCAATCTCCTGTTGAAGGAGAATTGCGCACGCTGGTTCAAAGGTGGTAAAGAGCACACCCTTGAAGGGTGGCAGGCCTAAGAAGAATTGCAGAGCGTAACCGTGTCTCATAGTCGATAGCACCCAGAAGTCCTGAGTACAGTCTTGCCATGGGTCATGTCCAGTGGTCAGTCCGGTTGTGAGGGGGGAAGGTGGCAGCCGGAGCCCCTCAGGGGCAGTCTTCCTTGGGTTTGGGAGGGGGCACACCTTTTTTAGGGCCCGGCCTCGGTCTCCAGCCAGAGAACCAGTTATCCCTGTCTGGCAGTGGTCCCTTGCTACCTGCTTTTCCTCTGCCTGCTTGTTTGGTCTGGGGTGGAGGGTGGCATTTAGGCCCAGTTGCCTCAGCAGGCTGGGAAGGCCACCTAGGGTGCTGGCGATAGGCAGGAAGGCGCGAGAATTTGGAAGCGACCTCCAACAATGCAACCTTCTCTGTCTCTACGACCTTGCTTGGGTCAGCCAAAGATGTCGGCTAGCCAGGGCTGCTAGAGACGTCACTGATGCCAGACCTAACTCCCCCATCAGGTCAGTGATCGCTCCCGTCACCGCCTGAGCATCCGTCCCCATTTTCCGTTCCTGCAGCCTCGTTGCTAGCTGCGACTGGTAGAGCACCAGTATAGACATTGCATTTGTCGCTCTTATTGACAATGCTCTTGACACATATGTCTTTTTAAGAATGGAGTCAGTAGTCCTGCATGGCTTAGACGGGCAGGTAGGGTGTTTGTCCCCTCTGGTGAAGGTTGATCCTTGCATCAGCACCGTGACCATGTCCTTGATGGGAGGGAACATGCCTAGACCAGCTTCTTGGGCACATGCGGTGTGCAGCAGGGACTCCGCTGTTCTGGAGCCCAAGGGAGGAGATGCTGGGTGGTTCCATGAAGAGTGAACCAGCTCTACAAAGTCCTGACACAGAGGTAGGGCATGTTGTAGGTGCCCTTTCTGCTTCAGGAAGAGGTTCCCCTTCCCCTCCTTTCTGCCGGCCACGGAATGTCCATGGCAGCAGCTGCACGCAACAGCTCACCAGGGCTTGGGTGTCTAGATGGGGCTGGAGATGAAGAGCTGGAGTGGGGAAGCTGGGGCTGCCCAATAGTAGGGGCAAATGTGTTTAAACATTTCATAACGCCCTGTGCCACCTATGAGTAATTCACAGAGTGCAGATTAACTATATCGGCTAATAATACTTTCAGTTCGAAGGTATGTGATAGTCCTTGGAGAACAAATAAAATGTGCAAAACATACTGATCTTTTGCATTTGTAGACTCATCAGTAACTACAGATACACTGTCAGACATCTTTACCAGTTGTACAATTTACATCTGGTGCAACTCAACAATTTGGGATAGATATTCCCTTCTCAGTTGACCTGCTGTAGGATTCACTCCCTCGTTTATTACATGTTTCTTCAGAAATGCAAGTAGTTTGGGATTATCAATTTTTTCCAGGGGAATATTAGCACAAATAAATGCCTCTGTCAAATCGAAAATAACATCTCGTCGGCATTCATAATTTTCGTTCCCTTTACATTTTTTACTAGAGGATGCAGTTTCATAGCTGTCAATCTCAGCCTTTTGTTTTCTGTGTTTTTCTGATGATAAATGTCAGTCTATTGTTGACTTTCGAGTGTGGTCTAAAGATAAACTGCAAGTTGTGCAAACTAAATTATACACATCGGTGTACAGAACACCAGGTGGATATTGTTGTGTGCGTTCGCTCAATGAAATGCTTTTTGATTGCGATGTCTTTGAGTCCATGTTTAGGTCTCTTGATTTTTATTTTAACACATCAATTTATTCAATTAACATTTATACTCATCATAATTAGCTTTTATGTTTCTTATTAATTGTGAATTCAATTACTATAACTGGAGTGGCTGCAGGGACAGCTAGGGGACAGCAGTTGAATTACAGTTGAAAATTGGACCCTAAGTATAGTACTGTACTGTAACGGTAAGAATTCAAATCTACTTTCACCACTGGTTATACTGTTAGTTGATTGATTGCTGTCTTGTTCACAGTCAACTTAAAATAATGTTCTTTTTTGGTTTTAGTTAAAACCATGGTTTTAGAACTTTTAACCTCATCTCAATGACGGGACAGGACATCATACCGTTATGATTACTAGTGCTAGAAATTTTGGAAATGCACGTTTAAAGCAAGTAACCCTCGATGATTAGATATGAAAAATCGAAACACTTCAATATCTGTCTAAAATCTTATGAAGTTGCTGTTAAAGAATGTATGTTCAATTCATACTTCTGTTCTTATGATACATGACATCCAAAATATTAACATAGTTCTTCCTTCATTTCTATAGAATGGCACTGCCACTTTTTGTTTTAAACTCAGATAGTGATAAGAATAGAGTCAAGTGGATTTGTGTTCAGTAATGCTGTCATCATAGTGCTCCACCTCTTTTTGTTGTAAACATTGGTAGTGCATGCATTTAAAATGTGGATTATAAAATTACGATAGGTCATTTCAAGGTAATACAAAATAATTATATTAAAAAAAATAATTGAAATTCCAAACAACAGTGTTCATGTAAATAATGTATTCTCCTGAACTGGGGAACATTGCTTTATGAGGGGTCTGGTTCATTTGGGGAAGAATTTGTCTGTCTGTGGTCCCCTGATAATACAGTTTTGCAGACATGGTCTACTGTGTACATATCCAAAAAATAAAGATTATCTCAGCAGTCATGACTACATTAGCAAATAATGGACAGGGGTCTGGATACAGCAGCATAAGGATTAGTCTTGATATGATACCATAGTATTAGCGTTGTATGTTGCTTTATTTCATTGTGATACCATTGGTAAGTCACTGTGGTAATATTCTACCAATGGCAGCCTCATTCCATTATATTCCATTGAACTTTTATTGACTCTTAGCAAAGCCGTGTTACACTGCCACTGTTGTCCATTGCCAGTGCTGGGGAGTAGCGAGCTAATAATAGCAACGCTACTGTAGCGAGCTACCTTTTTGTGTCACTTTGTTGTAGCGAGTTACTTTTATTTTACAGTAGCATTTACAGTAGCAAGCTATTTTTTCCTGCAAAATGTAGTTGCCTCTACTGCTACTTTTTCTTCTTTTTCCAGCAGAAACTTAAATAAACCGTTTCGATAACTTTGTTGCCCCCAAATGTGTTAATTACTGAGCACTGTGGACAACTATCATACTTCCTTGTTTGTGTGTTCTCTGTATAGGTTGGTAGGCTGTACTATCAATAGGGCTAGAAGTTTGTCAGGAAAAAATTGGACATAAATCACGGAGCAGTCACGGTCAATGCATTCAAAATCATAGACAAAATGACAGAGGGAGAATAAAGTCACGAGGATAAAAAATTTAATAAAATAACTCTTTAATAAAACATATTGCGGCATTGGTGCACACAGGTTCAGCAAAGAAGGACGAGACAAGCAAATGAAATTTCAATGTGTTGCTTTTTTATTTGCTCTGCAATGATGACTACTAACTAACAGTAGCATTTATAAGCGCTGAACTAAGCAAAGAATAAAGACTCAAACAGGAGAAAGGGTAAGAAACGGCAAGCATAACACACTGGGGGCGAGAAATACACACAAGGATCACACAAAGAAGCTGTGGGGCAGACACGAGACATGTACATTAAATTAAGTGCAACCGTACTACAATTAAACAACAAGTGGAACAATAATTTCAATTAAATAGAGAAATCTCTTCATTGTATGTCCCTGTAACAGGGGGTCTGGGTACCTGCTACTTTTGTTGTGGGTGTCCGCTGAATGATGAGAAAGAGACAGAGGGATGCAGTTGACAACGCCACTCAGGCGTCTAGGTTTTATTACAAATAAACACAGTTGCAGGGACAGGTGGATGCCACTAGGGTACCAGCAATGATAATCCTAGTGCAGGAGGACATACACAAACAGAGTGTAATCAAAATAATAACTCCAAAACAAAACACAGTGAGAGAACAGCTAAAAACAAAAATTTGCCAAACACTGTCTTAGCGCTACTCCCACTAAAAGGGAGGTCCCGCTCCGGAACCTACTCTGTGACATACGAAAATAAACTGTTGTGGGATCAAAATCCCCTAAATTAAACCCCACATAACTCACTCACCCTGGCTCTCCACACAGTAGTGAGGCTGCACACTTACTGAAACTAGACCAACAGAACTGGCTCTCCAGCTCCTTTTTATACCATTTGGCTGGGCTTAAGCGATCATCAGTTAGTTAATTAAGCCACAGCCACATTCAGCACATGGATTTGGCAGAGTTGAATTTAACCCTATCTCTGCCAAGCTTAAATTCAGAAAGTGTCAACTTTTTTTACAACTGCAAAAACCTGCTATATCTAGTACACACGTGTTCAATATTTTATTTAAACTATACATATAAACAATATATTATTTACATGTGCAGGGCTTTTGCCCTGTCACATACCCTCCCACTCAAAATGGAACCCCTAGGGTCCATTCAACAACTAACCTGCTCCACTCAATAACACATGGGTGAGTGGGAGGGAACATTGGTGCTCAGCCAGCCTCTATCAAATACCAGACGGCCAGGGTTGCTCTCAACAATTTGCTCACCCTGTCATCTGATGACAGCTGGCCCCAACATTAGCTCCCTGCTATTTACTGGGCCTCTGTCAGGGGGTGCCCATTTAACCCCCACAGTGACCACTAGGCTTCCATAAAGGGGTGCCCGTTTATCCCCTCCAGTGACCACTGGGTTTCTATAAAAGGGTGCCTGTTTAAGCCCTGGCCTGCCCCTTAACCCCAGTGTCCCCTCTGTCCATTTGTGGGTCCCTGCTGGCAGCAACGCAGGACCCTCTGGCAGTGAAGAGCAGGCAATCCCAGACGATGGCAGCAGTGGACCCTCGGGAGGTGATGCCGGGAGGGGAGCCCCCTGCCAAGAAGTCGACAACAGGTGCTCCACTTCTCTCCTTAGTGTTGATGCCGGTTGTGAGGGCGGCAGTGGCCTCTTCCCTTCTGGCTGCGAAGGTGGCAGTAGCTCCTCCCCTTCTGGCTGCAAAGGCGGCAGTAGCACCTCCCCTTCTGGCTTGAAAGGCGGCAGTAGCTCCTCCCCTTCTCTCAGCAGCACTTCCAGTGGCTGCTGAGGATCATCCACTACTTGCCCTTGTCCTCCCCAAAAAATTTCGGGGGGTGAGGCTTTAAGTCCTCCATCAGGGGACAGTTCTGAGCACGGCCGTGGCTCTTCCTCCTGGAACAGCAGCTCTTCTGCCTCGCTCTGGACCTCAAGCTCCTCCCACTCTAGGTCCGTGTCTGCGTCCTCTTCCCTATCATGGCAGTTGGCCTCCACATGCCCATACTCAAGTGCAAATAGAGCATATGTGTGCACCGGCCCGGGCCAAATGGAACTGCTCTGCCTCACACCGCTCTCTATGGATCTGGACGACCACCCTGTCCATAGCATCCAAAGCCTCTTTTAGTGCTGGATAGTGCCCATGGATCCCCTTCAGCTGGGCTTCTGAGGTTAGGTGGATGAAATCCACCAACATCTCCACGTGGATAGCCCCCAGGTATTTCCTCCCCTTCATTTCCAGCCACAGGGGAGTTCTGGGGTCCAGAATCCAGGCCAAGGAGATGTCCATGTCTCTCTCTAGTGGGTGGTCTTGCCTTGCCTTGGCAGGACTCAGCGGATCCTACTCTGACACCACATGTAACAGGGGGTCTTGGTACCTGCTACTTTTGTTGTAGGTGTCCGCTGAATGATGAGAGAGAGACAGAGGGATGCAGTTGACAACGCCACTCAGGCATCCAGATTTTATTACAAATAAACACAGTTGCAGGGACAGGTGGATGCCACTAGGGTACCAGCAATGATAGTCCTAGTGGAGGAGGACATACACAAACAGAGTGTGTATATATATGCCATAATGGCTATGTGTATTAAATGATCTGGGTTAAGGACACAGAGCTGTTCTTCAGTGATTTGCAGCATGTGAACCTGTAAGTCAATGCCATAATGATAACCATAGTATCAGCCAAACGCCACAGTTCTGAAGTACAGCTTATAAATATGTTAAAACCATAGTATCTTTTCATTACTGGAAAAGTAGCTTTGGAAGTAGCAGCTACTTTTTGTCAGAATAGCTTATACTGCAGCTAGCTACTTTTTTAGAAGTAGCTTTTAGCTTTAGCTAGCTACTTTTTCAAAGTAGCTTCCCCAACCCTGTCCATTGCTGCATTGTCTTTAATTATCATTTCATAAGGGCGATGGATGTTTGTTTTGTTCTACTAATGTATTTGCAAGTTCAAAATGCTGTGACATATTAGCTGTCTTGAAAAGTGATTACTTGACTTTTTAATTAATTCTAATGATGTTTCTTTATGGGTTGTAAAAAAGAATTCACATTAGATGATCACATATTTTCATGAGTGTGAGTTAAGAAACAATACTGAAGATGTGGTTACGATTGACAAGTGATTTACGATGGCTGCCTGAGAGTTATAGAGCGTTAACATCATTCTTAAATTATGTTTTAAAAGAACCGCAAGTGCTATTGGTTTAAATGGCAATAAAAAGGAAATGACTCTTTTCAAATCTTTCAGTTATTTAATTGAAATTGTGCAGTTCAATCCTCCGCTGTTACAGAATGCCATGTGTTTATTCATTTATCTGTGCTACTTATTCCAGCTTGATTGACATTGCAGAATCATAAACACATACAGTATAAAGATAAACAGATGGATCCCACTGATACTACTAGCCACTTGTAGCTAGTATACAGTATACAGCAACTGCAGGATGAGGAAGAGATAAATGGGTTATAGACGGTGAACATCCGGTAGAATATCAGCATGAGTAGAAGTGAATGGGCTGAGGCTGAATCCTGCGGTCTGTTTAAGCGCTACAAGTGTCAATATAACCCATACACAGACATGCACCCTCCTGTAACTCTATTATATACTGCTTTATTGTTAATGTTACAAGTTCCAAATCAAGATATATTTGTTTTCTAATCATTACCAACCTTTGTTTAGTCCATTGTCAATTTCATTGAAAAGAGATCAAAGTTGATGAAGAGAATGTCGTTAAGAGGCTGAGGTATGCACATGATTGTGATGTCATTGTTTTCAATAAACTTTGCAGCTGAATGGAACTCCGAGAGGTTTTTTAAAGCCGGTGATGTCAACAGTGCTGATATGGAGAATACAGCATCGTAAAAACTGTGGCAGTGGCATTGTCGATGTCATGAATAGGGTTTCTCAATGATGTGTGATGGAATTCAGAAGGCTAAATGTGAGCTCTGATTGGATGAAAGATCCTGAACAGCCTATAATTGAACTTTGACAAGGAGCTGGGTTTGCCAAAACAGTTCAAAGGTCATATGGCAAAATATGAAATGTGAATGTTCAGAACTACGCAGAACAATTGCAAATAAAACAGTAAGGAAAGAAGAAAAAAATTAAAATGACATTTGACTCTACTTGCTCTTTATTATTTATTTCTTTGCAGATGCCCTTATCCAAGGCGACTTATAGTTGTTACAAAATATCACAGTACAAAATATCCCATTACAGCAGTTATAAAATAGAGCAACATCAAATAAGAGGATATAAATATAGTAAATAATTACGTTTGAGAGTGATTGAGACTACGAGCAGTTAAACTTATAGTAAAAATATTTGCTTACAAGAGTAAATTCCATTAACGATTTCAAATAAGAGATATTACAAAAAGCATGAATACGGTTACCTTTTAGGAGTAAAATCAAATACAGGATACAGAAAATATATCCATGGATAGGTCATTCCACCACTGAGGGGCAAGGGTGGAGAAGGAGTGGGCTCTGGAAATGGGGAAGCGAAGGTGTGAGAAGGAGGAAAAGGAGGATGAGTGAATGAGTGAGCACAGGTCAGGGTGGGTGGAGAAGGAAACGAGGTATTAAAGAGTTTGCAGATGTCAGTGATTTTGGAGGCAAAGTCTTCAGCTGAGATAGAGGAAGGTGGAAGAGTGGAGGAGAAGGTAGAAAAGAGTTTACAGGGATTGTTAGTAGATGACTAAATTACACTATGTAACACAATTTTTGTTCCTGGGTAGTAAGTGTTATTTCCTAATTGTTTATGCCTCAAAAGTATAGAAAATGGCTATTATTCCCCACAAACTTTGCTTTTGTGACCAGGACAGTGATATTTCAAAATATCACTATTTCCAATGGGAAAACGGGCAAATGTGTGTCTTTTCATTCACATAAAGTCAGAAAAAAACAACATATGAATCCAAATTAATATGTATTTATACTAAAGTAATACAAAAATGACTACAAAAGATTTAGAAGTGAGTAGTTTTTCGAGATTTACGATTATAATGTATTTACAAAGTTAGTAAAGTTTGTGGGGAATAATAGCCATTTTCTATACTTTTGAGGCATATGCAATTAGGAAATAACACAGGAACAAAAAAAAATAATTTGTTACACGGTGTTATGGAGTGGAAGTAGGAGCATTTGGCAGAGGTCAGTGTAGAAGAGAAGGAAGAAGGAGCAAGCGATAGAGATCCAAGGCAGCAGGGGGTTGCTTCCATTTATTTTCAGCACAATGCAGTTTGGTATGAGCGGAGCGGAGCACGGAAGAGAGCGACCCGCCCCCCCCCCGGCCCCCGCCCCGCCCCCTCCCCGCCCCCAGGGGCCCCAGGGGGGGACGGGGAGCAGGCAGGTCAATGGGTGAGGGGGCAAAGGGAGTCGAGACAGGAGATGAGGGAAGAGAAGAGGATGAAGGTAGCTGAGTCTAGAGAGTTGGGAGAAGGAGTTGATAGAGAGAAGGTGCGAGATAGCAGCAGAGGAAAAGACAGAGGGGGAGATGGACCAATGAGTCGACAGATGGTAAAATTGGCAAAAGATGGGAGTGACAGAGAGAAGGAGAGGAAATACTGATCAGAGATATCAATAGGAGTGACCGTGAGGGCGGGGGGGAAGCAGTCCCTGGTGAAGATGAGGTCTAGTTGACTGCGAGCTGTGTGTGTGTGGGAGAGGTGGAATAAATCCAACAGAGTGGTTAGGGTTGGAGAGGTGAATGTTGAAGTCACATAATAGTCACCTAATAGGATAACAGGGGTGGAAATTCCTGTCCAAAGGAGTTTGAGGTAAGAAATGTCCTTATGATTTAAAGGCCGGATCTATAATAAATAAAGCAAATAACATTTCACACTTCCCAGTAAAGAACCCAGTGTTTTTTTTCACACATACAGGTTCTAAAGAACACCAGTGACTAATGTAACATGAATCCCAGATCCGCTATATTTAGTGTGCCCTTTTGCGCTGACAAACTAACCAGTTTGCATGGGAAGGTCTGTTGGAAGGTAGCTGGTAGACAGAAGTTGTTTCCTGGGAGAGCTAGAAGTGCATGTTTGCTCAGTACATTGCAAATACAGCATGGCTTAACAATTAACTACTTGCCTGAAATAACTTTAATAACAATAACAAACATATCTGACTTACAGAGCATTTTATCCATCAAATTAAAAGAGACATAACACAAATTGTTGGGTGGATAATGTCGACAGGAGTTAAGGGTTAGATACAATATAAACTAGTAAGGGCATATGCAAACTATTTAGTACATACCCCTAATAGAAGGATTAAACCTGTGGTAGAGTCCTGCATCAGGTCGGGTACCCGTGGGGTTTGGGTTGGAATTTGAACTTTTTCAAGGTTTGCAATTCGGGTGTGGGTGAATTAAAAAACAAAACTTGAATTTGAATCACCAAAACCATTTTCTACCCTTTCAGCGTACTCATCTGTAACCCTTTCCCAAATAACGTATTTGAAGGTAAATGTACGAGCATTAGCTGACTGAAGCAGGAGGCGATTAGGGAGGAGTCAGCTGATTAAGCAGTGTTGTTCTTGCTTGTTTGATTTGTCGCAAAATCTTTTTATCATGTCTGCTTGGTGATAGTAAAAATGTTTGTGAATGAGGTGAAACAAAAGATAGTGCAGGGTTTATATCATGTAGTGGATAATAGTTGGAGAGGTAAATCAGAAATGTGCAATTATTTGGGAATCAAAGCGAATTAAAATAATGAACGTGACTAGATTCGTTGCTTGTAAAAGTCATTATGTTTTTGTTTTTACTGATTTATCTGGACGATGTTATTTTGTTTTCTCTTGACTTCCCCACCCATCTTAAACACCTTGAGTTTGTTTTTCACAGGCTGGCACAACATGGACTCAAGCTGAAACTTAACAAATGCCATCTCTTTCAGAAAAGTGTACAGTACTTGGGACATGTGGTTTCCGCTGCAAGAGTCACTCCAGTGCTCGATAAGATGAGTGCTGTTGTCGACTGGCCCCGCCCAGGGACAATAAAGGAGTTACGATCTTTTCTTGGACTAGTAGGCTATTACCAACGTTTTATCAAAGACTTTGCAAAAGTTGCAGCACTGCTTCATGCTCTACTAGTGGGTTGTCCCAAGAAGGAGGGTTTAAGAACAAGTCCACCATTAGGAGCATGGACCACAGAGTATGATACAGCCTTTCACCAACTGAAACAAGTGCTGACCCAGGGACCTATTTTGGCTTTTGCTGACTTTTCATTGCCCTTTTCTCTATATACAGATGCCAGTAAACTAGGGTTGGGGGTGTTCCTGGCCCAGACTGAAGACGGAGTGGAAAAGGTCATTACATACGCCAGTCGAAGCATCCATCCTGCAGAGAAAAATGACGCCAACTATAGCTCATTCAAAATGGAATTTCTTGCCCTTAAATTGGCTGTCACAGAAAAATTCCATGAGTATTTGCTGGGGTCACATTTTCACCGTTTTCACTGATAATAACCCTCTCTCTCATCTACAGACAGCCAACTTGGGAAGTTTGGAACAGCGTTGGGCTGCTCGCCTGTCTAGTGACAACTTTGACATTAAGTATAGGTCGGGAAAGGCTAATGCTAATGCAGAAGCCTTGTCTCGGGTACAAATGTGATATGGTGAGGTTGAGGAGGATGGAGAAAACCTCAAAGTTCCCTCTTTCAGAACAGTTTCAACCAAGGTACTGAGTGCCTGTTGTGTTGGGAATGGTATTTCAGACCCAGCATGGCAAGAAGATTATTTTCAGGTCAACCAGGTTATGAGAAGCGAACCCTTTCCAGGGTGGACCAGAGAAGTGGAAACAGGCTCAGCAGAAGGACCCTGTTATTAATAAAGTGTTGTCTTTCTTGCAGAAGGATATAACCCCCAGCCCCCACAGAAACAGAAGGGCTACCACCAGATGTACTGTGGATTCTGAAGCAGAAGGAACGTTTGTACCTGACGGAAGAGGTTTTATACCGAAAGTTCAGAGAGCCAAGGAGTTTAGAGCTGCGGCACCTGTTAGTTTTGCCTACTGTCCTGAAGGAGGAGGTGTGGCAGTTGAGCCATGAGAAAGCAGGACACTGTGGAGTCGGAGTCGACTTTACTGGTTGCATCAGGGCCACGATGTCCAAGTATGGTGCGCAATATGTCCCGCTGTATCCTCCGCAAGGCTTCTGTTGTTCAGACTAGGGCCCCCGTGGTCCCTGTCGTAACCTCTTTCCCTATGGAATTGGTAGTAATGGTCTTTTTGAAACTGAGCCCTTCCACAGTTGGCTGTCAGCATGTCCTGGTGGTGACTGACCACTTCACTAAGTTTGTGTGAGCGATCCCCACTCAGGACCAGACAGCAGTAACAACAGCACAGGCCCTCTGGAAGTACATCATCCAAACCTTCAGAAGCCCTTGGCGATTCCATTCCGACCAGGGAGCAAACTTTGAGTCTGCCATCATTAGGGAGCTTTGCCAGTTATACGGGACAAGTAAGAGCCACCCTTACCATCTAGAGGGGAACAGCATTTGTGAACGCTTCATCCGGACTCTTTTAAATTTGATTGGAACTCTAGAGGATGACCGGAAAACACACTGGACAGAATATGTCCAAGAATTGGTCTCGCTCTATAATAGTAGTGTACACAGCTCCACTGGGCAGAGTCCTTTTTACCTGATGTTTGGGTGACATGCTCAGCTGCCTCTTGTCATGGTGCTGGGAACCCTCTCCTCAGAAAACTTCAAGCCACAGGTTCAGGAGTTCAGGACCATCATAAGAGACTTCACTATGCTCACCAAAAAGCAGGGAAGAGGCTGGAAGCAGAAGCAAGTGTGTGATAAAAGACCCCAGAGTTCTCCCCTATTACCAGGAGAGCGTGTTCTGTTGCGACAATGGGGAGCGAAGGATCAGGGTAAGCTAACTGACCACTGGGAGAAAAAGCCTCATCTTATCGTTAGGTCAGTCTAATCCAGAACTCCCAGTCTATGTGGTCAGGCCAGAAAGTGGTGATGGTGTAGAGGAGGTGTTACCAGAAAAATGTTACGTCCCTGTCCTGTTTCATTTATTCCTGCCCCAGTAGTAATTGAGAACCTTGTAGTTTAGACAATAAGGTGGTGGGCATGTTGTGAGGGTTTTTGTCTCTTCCAGAACCAAACGCCCTGGCAGTGAGAGCCAATGATGAGCTGGAGATGTCACCGTGATAACCAAGTAGATGGGATGGACTTGAAAAGATCGACTAGGATGACCCAGGGCCAACCACCAGCTAGATATAGAGATTAAGTAAAGGTCTGTAATTTGAATTGATCGCCGTGAGGACACAACTCATAAAAGCTGGGAAGAATGTAACAAGGTGTTAGTTAATTTGTGTGTGTGTGTGTGTGTGTGTGTGTGTGTGTGTGTGTGTGTGTGTGTGTGTGTGTGTATATATATATAGAGTGTGATGGTGTGCATTTTTCTATTTTCTCTTTCTTAATTAACGTAACCTTTTCTTTCATTGCCTTGTTTTGCATTTTAATTACTACTGATCTGTTGCCACAGACATCCAACGCACTCTGTGTCCCTTATCTTTTGCGGAAATGCAAGCGCGGCATCTTTGAAAAGGGGGCTCTGCTCTACAGCGAAAGGAGGAGATTTTTCTGGCTATTCTGTACAGAGTTCCTGAGCTGGGAGAATGCACCTTTCTTGTTATTTTGAAAACTAAGATGATAGTCTTTCTATTTTGTCCTCAGACCGAGAGGTTGCGGGTTCGGGTCGGGTCCTCTAGTAGTGCGTCCAGGGTGGAAGGGGGTTGTAAAAATCAGACCCGTGCAGGACTCTAATTTGTGTGTGGTCAGCACTTCTGTGAACTTCCCTGAGCGGAAATGATAAAGTTGTAAACTTTGTAATTAAGCAGGGAATTACCAGAGGTTTCAGTCTGGTGCTTCCTGATGTGCAGGAGGTCATTGTGATTATATGTCAATGACTATAGGAATGTGAATTTATCACTGCTTTATGTGTGTCTTTGATGCATTTTAGGTTTTCTGTCAGCTTGCAAATGTTCTGGCCATTGAAGTATATATGCGTGTAAGTGTTCGGTGGCTACCTCTAATCAAGTAGAGAGTGAATATCTCATACACTCTTTGCTGTGTCAGTCTGTCATACAAAGTGTGCAAGAGAAAATACACTTGCAACTTGATTAGAGGTAGCCACCAAATACTTCTAAATATAAGTCATTAAATCAAAATACATGAATAAAAATGATGATCAGTGTATATTAACATATTTAATATGTTTATATATAACCTGTTGTGGGTTAAACGTTAAACATGTTTTGTCATTGACATTATGAGCGTGAAATCTACATTCTCTGTGAAATTGTAAGTGTTGCTGGTAATAGGTTTAGGTGGGGACTTGACATATAATTAGGGTTGCCACCTGTCCCTGTTTTCCCTGGATCATCCTGGGTTTTGAGTAAGGTGTCCACAGAATTCAATATGCCTTCCCAGGACATTAATGCCAGCACCATAAATTGAGAATGTTAGATAAATCAGAACACAGTCTTACTGCAATAGACACAAAATATGAATGGGTTGTCAATACTATAGTAGTAATATTATCAATGTTTTTTATGTTTGGAGGTCCCATTCTTTTGTACCTCACAGGTGGTAACCCTACTTATGTTTTTTATAGATTTACCCTATTAACCCTACCCTAATGTGTTTTTTATAGATTTCCTATAGATAATAGTGAGTATATTGTGTCTGCTAGTGTTAATAGTACTGCTGTTGCTTTTGCTAAGTTTTCCTGACCGGTTAGGCAATACACATATGAATACAACTGGTGCTTTCTTTCAAAGAATAAACTGTGCTAATAGTGTTTAGAATAAAAAATGTCACAAATCCAGCCCCATTGCATTCGCTGTTTTCCTCAGCAGAAGAAAATGGGTAGTTTAGCAGATCTTTGTTGAGTTGACAGCATTGTGTACAAACCCAGGATGCAAGACTAGAAAGAGGTCTTAAAAATGAAACTAGAGGGCCTCTAAACCAAACAGACTTCCATTAAGGGAGACTGACAATTTCAAAGCAAGCAGCTTTGCACACATAAACTACAGGTGGACTGTGGACACACACACACACACACACACACACACACACACACACATTTTAACTTCAACATCTGGGCCAACTGTTGTAAATAAAATCCTTTTGGAAGCAGCAGGGGTGTGACCGAGAGATTAAAAGGGAGCCCAATACTATAAAAAACAAAGGGAAAATGCTGTGGCTTTTGATTAAATACAGTATAGATGTGTTACGATTAAAATGGAAAATCTGTCAATTTGTAATGGATCTCCTCCTAGCAGCTGATAAGTTAACAATACTGCCTTTAGCATAAGACTTGCACCTCTTAGTGAGAGTGCTTTCTATTTGGTTAAATGGTAAGATGTTTGTCTTTGAACCATGAGGTCCCTGGTAGGCATCCAGCCCTTGCCTTTTCATTCGATTCAATGGATTGAGATGCCAAACCATTACAAATGTATAAAATAACAGGATACATTGATAGCTACCAGATAACTGTCAATTTATAAAATGCACATGGCAAAATGGAATTGTATGAAGTAACCAGTAAATGCACTGTATAAAGTTACCAGCTGATGGGTCAGTGAAATGACAAAGCCAATATTGGTTCATTTATAGAATAGCTGGTTAATTGATAAAGTCACTGGTACATTTATAAAGAACATACGTGCATTAAATGTCAGTAAGTTAGCTTAGATTAATGTGTGAAATCATGTTTTAACTTGTATTAAAGCTTGATTTCTCTCAAATCAGTAATGTGCTGTAGGGTTAAATTCAACAATCTTTATTTTGTTCTTTCTTTCATTTTTTTTTAAAGCACATGATTTACTATTTTTAAAAACTTCCCCATATTTAAATACAACACATTGTACAACTGATAAGCATAAGCTACTCATAATTCTTTTTATTTGAATGTTGTGTTTATTTTATAAATGGACCGATCACATCAGATTTTATAAAGTAACCAGAACACATAAACATTTACCCCACCCATAACTATAATAAAAAACTAGCAGATAACATCAACATTTCTCATTGGTACTTCAAACTCGTCATCAGTTCAGTTCCCCTGGCAATCATTAGGCGACCCCATGACATGCTTCGCCACTCATGAAGTATTTGGATTATCTCACGCTAGAAACATTGTAGTGTGTTTCCATATGGATTATCATTGTTGATTATTTGTATGATTCCATTGAAAATAGCGTGTTTGTCACAGAAACCACAACAAACAAACCACTCACAGCAATCAACTTCAATTTATTTTAAGCTTTTTAAAAATAAAATCAGTCCAATAAAGTTAGAATACATTCTCCATTCCCCATTGTGGAAACAATGTGATATTTCTGAAAACGTAATTATAATTGAGTAGATTCTTAATAACTTATTTTATTATGTAAAACAAATTAATTAGGCATTATAAGGGATCTTGCAAACAGCAATAGCAGCATTTATAAATACATATTTATAAACTAAAAATTAAATTTAAAAAGCATTTTTTTGCAGTGTTCAATTTCACTGTGGGGTTCAACCATTTTTCCTTGGGCTCTTTGGATCCCAAACAATGGCAAGGTTAAGTAGGACACCTGTGTGGGCAACCTATGGGAATACCTGAGGGATTGTTTTAGTTACCTGACTTTACCCTCACCACTAAATGGCAGCTGCTTAACACATTATCCAAATGTGCCCCCTCTATCGTAGCCAGCTGTGAACATTTGATTGGTTGGTGAATTTGACACAGATCTAGGCTGTCAGTTACTAGTTGTGCTATGGCATCTTGCTCTCTGTTCTTTCATTTATAGAGAGTTTTGGTCTCTTCATTCATTAGCTCCTTTGTGAAAAAAAGAAAACTATATGTTACAAAACTGCGGTAAAAATAAACATCTTATTATAATAAATTCCTTTTTATTTATTTATTTCAAAACTTCAATGCATGTCTTTCTCCTTTCAGAAAGTAAATGGTTATGTGAATGTTTCCCATTGTGTGTTACCATGCTAACATTGAATTGATGAAAACTGGACATAGGTCACTCAGCAGCGGCAGCAGAAACATATGTCCACTGCATGGTGTACCTCAATAAAGTCTAATGAGGTACGTGACCTCTGATTAAGTGAAAAGCCATCTGGTTACGAGCAGCTACAGTATTGCTGTCAGCACTGTCAACTGAGCTGGTGAAATAAAAGTGGCAAACACAATAGCATACTATTCACGGTGATGTAAGCACTGGTCATGAAACTATTTCCATCAAAGAAGAAGAGGGAAAAAACACTGGAATAAATACTGTACCTTTTGTTTATCAGAATCTAGATTTTTTTTTTATTTGTTGCCAAAATCATTCATTCAGAAAAATACATTTCATTCTTTCTGCATTCGTTTTCTGTAAGTAAATGAATCTTAAGTACAAATGCATGTATTTCACATTCATTCACAATAAATAGTGTGTTATCTCAGAAGAAAAGCTGTTTAAAAGAGTTAATAGCAATCAATATTATAATGGGGAATAGAAAAACCTTTGCCCAATATAATCCATCAAGCTGGGTGTTTTATATGTTAGATAATCATGCTGCTGGCTTATTGTTGCTTGGGCTACTCTTTATATATTACATGAACTTGCTGTTGCTCCCTTTTGTTTCATCAGTTACACAATCGTCTATGTCTGAGTATATATGCACCTCGCTTCCACGCAGATATAATAGGTGCTTTCTAGGGCCGAAGACTAGTGCAAATACAAAAGCTGTTTTTACAATTATTATTACAATATAACAAAACAGTTAGCTGTGAAATTGTGTTCAGGAACTGTATACAGGATAAAAAACCATAATAAGAGTTGCAGATTTTCATTTTTCTCTCTCTATTTTCTACTCTCTGTCAAAATCTAGTCTTGGATACAAGCACCTGCAATTATATACTGGCAAACTCCTCCCACCTGGAATTATTCAGACTCATATCTTGTCTTCTTAAGTTCTCACTTTACCACAGATAAAACATGTACTTCAGTGAACTTATGTTAAAAGTGATCGAAAAGGAACCTAAAATGAAATTAAACCAGAGATTTACATTGTAACTTGACTCTCAATTACTAGTCCTGCAGAGAAAAAATACACAGCAAACAACATCGCGTTGCTAGCTAAAAGTTTTATAAAGCGCTCTAGACAAACTTAGAAAAGAAACGTGTACATTTTTTTAACTGAATGAATGAATAACATATAAAAATGTTACTGCATAAAAGAATATTAGTTGCTAAGCTGAAATCAGATTTTTCTTTCTTTCATGTGGCTGGTTGCTTCATTCTTTGTACTGCATACTTGATAGTGACAGAAGAATATTTTCCATCCATAAAACATTAAAGGTTCCAGAAGCACAGGTAGTGTGTAATGTGTATAACACATTACTGTCTGCACAGCTTTGTGGCACAACACAGTGTGTGCAGCATTGTTAAATACTTGTTTTACAACAATATAGGTTTGAAAGGCTGCAAGGGATAATCTTTCGCTAATTAGACTTTCATAGCTTATTTAAGATCTATATGGGATATAGTGCATCTAATACAAGGCACAATGCTACTTTCAGGTAAGCAGTACACTTGTTATGCCTTTTCTAATCCCTCCTGTATACTAGCTCAGCAGCAGCCACTTTAACCAGCCAATTGTAACCTACATGCCCGCTGTGGTCTGCGGCAGAATTCAATGACATTTATAATGGGAAAGTGTTGTGGAATACATGTGAGCATAGTATCTCCATATGGTAACTAATGTTTCCTGCCTCAATTTATAGTGAGCAATATGGCTCTAAACAGACACCTTTTTGTCAATTGTGTGGTTTCCAGGATAGCAAAACATACCCCAGCTTGAAGTGCTAGTACATTTTGAAAATCGTTTGAGTGATCGTTTGAGAGATGGTACACCAGAAATACAACCTGCATTGTGTCTAATCCACAACAATTCTCCCAAAATAATCCTTAACCCTAGCACTAAGGTTGACTTGGTAAGTGCACTAGTCACTGTGTTTGTGCAAAGCAACTGAATGTATGTAGACAGCGGGACCCAACCAGGCATGACAATGTAAACCATACCATCGACCTTATACCTGAATTGTGTCAGAACAGTCGACATTGCAATGGATAGTCTGATAACATATATTCAAACAGTACTCTTTTTAACTGTTTATAATAAGATGTACTTGAATTATTAAAAAATAGGTAAATATTTTTATTTTACAATGCACTGTAGCAGGATACAGCAGACAAGAAAAGAGGACCCTTATACTCTGATTGCGTCCGTTTGTCTGTCCATCTGTCACACTATACCTGGGGAACACGATACCTTAATTTTGCATCAAAACTTTTGTCATACACACCTAGTCTCCTGTAGATGTTTCGGAATGCATTTGGCTATAATCCGATACACTTTCATTTTAATATTAATATTTTAAACCTGTACGTGCACTCATTCACTTTCTTTCCTAAAGTAATCTAAAAGCTTTTGTGGGAAAGTGCCCACCCCTGTATGTATTTTGTGTTGTATGTTGTGTGTTAATGTTGGTGTATAGTCATTGGTACATGGAATATAAACGGGTCTGTGTAACACAAGTGTTTAAAATGTATATTTATATTTAGGCACGAGGATTGCACAGCACTTCACATGCAAATAAAAAGTAATAATATGTGAGCACAGGGAATTGCACTTTATTAATTCACGTGCAGTTGTACTGAGACTCCAACTGAATGATTGATTAGCAATGGAGTCTCGGTACAGCTGCATAAAAGCAGCATGTTTTCACTCACTCTGGGTTGTGTGTTCGGTGAGTGGAGAACAGGACTGGAGACGGAGGTAATAATATAATAATAATAATAATAATAATAATATAATAATAATAATAGTAGTTAAAAATATCAGTGCACTGTGTTTGTTTAGTGTTAGTCCATTTTGTTTGTCTCTTTAATTTGGCGAATGTGCCGTGTCCTGTGTTTTTGTTTGTCTTGCAACCTTTTATTTTCTGTCTGTCTGTTCATTATTAAATGCTGAGCAAGACCATTCGCTCAGCTTCACCAAACTCCACCTCTCTTTGTTTATTTCCTGGTTCCTGTTTCTGGTCTGACGTCCCCCACTCTAGCCGTCTTTGTGACAGCTTTACATCATCACGTTACATTGTATCCGCCTAATGCACTTGCACACTGTACACTGCACTTATTAGGGGACAATGAGGACCCTATGTATGTGCCGGCATTGGTTTTTATTGCACTGCTCATGCTATCTGATCTAAGCCATACAATCTAGAAAGTAAAAGAAGATCAAGGGAGGGCTGAGAGCCCAAGCTGGTTGAAATGGGATAGGAAGGGCTGCCATGCTGTATACATCTTTTCAGTGGATCCATGCATTGTACATTTTCTGCACTTTGAGAAATCCCTAACCCAGTGAATATAAGATGGAGGAGCTGCTTGCTTCTGGTTTACCAGAATCAGGCAACTGGCCAACAAAGTCAGTGGGGTCTTTGGGTCTCCTACTGGACAGGGAAATATCACTTGTCATTACACCAAAACAAGCTATAAATAAGAGCTACACAAACCGATCATTCACTTGTTTGAATCAAGCTCTCTGCAGGTGAGGGTCATTGGTGTTATTCAAGTGAAACAAGGACAGAAACAGCTGCTTGGATTTGTATGAAATGCGGTTCTCCATAGAGTCTAGGAAAAGCATGTTAAAAGCTAAATTAGCCAAGTCAATACTAAGACCCTAATCTGATTGTCAGGACCTAATTTCTGTGGAGAACTCAATCTGAGTAATCAGATAATAAGTTTGTGCAACACTACAATAAGTTGTGTTACCCACACAGAACCATCATGACTTTTCTGTGCGTCCCTCTTAAAAATCATTCACAGTATTCTATCGGCTAAAACGTCAGCAATTACGCCATTGCTCTCCCTCTCAGGTCTGTTCATTCAACTCTCACGGCCTTATAGCAAAAAATGTACCTATCTACTGCTACTCAATTGCAAAATAAAAACGGATTTATGGTCCCAATCAAAACAGCTGGAACAAGGAAGTCTTCAATTAGAGTCCTTTGTTATAAGGAAACAGCAATAGATAACCTTTGAAAAGGATTTACACTTGGAAACGAATCAGTGATTTCTGTCTGAATACGAGAAAAGCTGCCATAGGACACTGGAATGTGTTTTAAGGTAACAGTTAATAATCCCTTGGATCTATGACCCACATAAAGGCTAGAAGGTAATGGCTGGGTCATTGTTGAACTGAGGGGTGGGGCAGGTTAAGGAGGTGGGTTTGTCGCTCTGTGCCTGTACCTTTGTTGAATACAAGTTTGCTCACCTGGGATCGGTTTTTCAAAATGTAATCAGGACCAAGTGATCTGGATTTTGTAATCCTATATTTTGTGATTGAGATTCCTTTAAAAACAAAACGAATTTCGCAATAGTAATTATTTTTTATGTGGATATAAGTAATCCAGCAGTGGCATTTTCTGAAACACACGGGTCAAAACAATACAGAAAGCTGGAACACAAAATATCAGATTCATAGTTGTGAAAAACCGGCCCCTGGTAACCACATATGGGGGCAGGGTCACTGCTCTTACCCTGTCTAACTTACAAATAGAAGATTTGAAATATACTCACTCCTGTTATCAATGTTGGATTACAGACCGTGGGTCCTCTTATGTTTCCTTCCCATCCTGCTACTAGACAAGGAGACCTAAGGCAGCTCAGCCCACACAAGAACGCTTGCATTTATGGCTGATAAAATGATTTGCCACATCTGGTTCTTTCTTCTGTTCGTATCCTGGCTTTATGGATCAATGATTCCAGTGCCATAGCACACTTAAACGGAAGAGTGCTGAAAGCCAGCATCTTACTACATACCATATTACATACTCTGCAGTATATATATTTTTTTTAAATATATTGGTAATGTTTTATATAGTGGCATAAATTAATATTAAATAGATATGCAATTGCATATTTAATAACTATGGAATAGCTGGTTTCTTGCTAAATGTTAACCATATGTTGATTGAAAAATAATTGCATATCAAGTCCATTTATATTACATTTTGTTACCCTTGAAGGTATGTAATAATTTCCCAGTCTGCATGTTTCTAATTGAAAATACAGTTAATCTGAATAATTGAATGTAAATTTAATATCAATTCTATTAAATATTAATTTAATTTAATTAATATTAAATTAATACATACATAGAAACATAAAAACTTGAAAGTGAACTTTTTAATAGCTGGCTGCAGGTCCCTTTCCATCCACAAAGCTCATGCTGTATGCAGGCTGTCTTTATTAAAGCAAAATAACAGAAAACTTCAAGAAACAACTTCAAGCTGGATTATATTCCCTGGTATATTTTCATTCCTCCTCAAAATACCTCCGCCTACATGAAATGTATCAATGCAGTCTGCAGAGATGGATGTTTCAGTGGTTTATAGATCTTGATTTAAAAGAACCTGACTGAGATGTTTATTTTTAAAAGTTACTGAACAAACAAAAACTATAAATCTGCAATACTTTTTAAAATAACAAAATGTCGACAGCTGACCAATGGAAGAGTCCCATGCTAATATTTGTGTCAGGCTGGATGTTTGTCAAGGGGTCTGTTTAACTTCAAACTAAAAAGGAGATTTTAAGTTCAGACTGTTTTTAAAGCTTTTAAACTTGAAAACTTGTACAAGTTGCCTTCCAATTTCCTTGTATAATTTGCAATTAGTGACATAAGGTGACATTTCTTTGAAAAAGGCCACAGTGCTGAAAGGATACATTGGAGGTTTAGAGGCCAATCTCTGGATCTGCTCCCAAGCAGGGGGGAAGTATCTTTCCATCTGTCTGTAGCTCGCTACATTAACCCTGTCACGGCTTTCCAATGTGCACAAAATATCTGGTCTCACCATAAATATATTGGGTTTTAATTGTGTAAGTGGTCATTTTTCTCCTGATTGGAGAATGTGTTGCAGCAGTGATGCAGCATTCAAATTGGAAATTTTTAATTGGGTAGAAAAAAATGATGCAAATAAATGTAGTAACAGTGTCAATGCCTGTTTCTGATCACATGGTGTCCCATCTTGTTGGGTTGTTGCAAATGAAAGTTACAATAGACAAAATACTAGATCTCTGACATAGGTCCATTACATAGGCATGACGCAACTAAACAGATACAGGTGGTCCTCTTTGGGATCTTGATCATTTGCCATCAATCACAGTACAGGGTATAGACAGCTGGGAAGAGAAAGGTGGATGGTCCATTGAAAACTATTAACATGGACCATGTGTTGGTCATGGTCTAGTAAAGCTGATAAGAGCAGGCTGTTTATAGAGCTGTCAATAGCTGTGGTTGTTGCCCGATTAAGTGTTTACAAAGACCCTTACAAAAGTTTATACATGGAAAAATCATAGTGAAGTGTAAAGGAGAAGATTAATGGAAATAGCATAGCATGGGAATCGCATGGGCAGCTGCCGAATTAAAGTAACATTGTAAACTTTGTATGTGAAGTCTAACATGGGGGACTAATGTGCTTAATGTAATATTCCAGCATTTACAATTTGACAAACTGAAACAATAAAGTAAACATATTAGCTTATCCCAAAAGTCTGATTGCTCTTTGCTGTCCTTTCTAAGGATGGAATTTCAGACTAGTAATGCATATTCTGATTATTTCTTTAAATCCTAGCAATTGGCCAAGGTGGTATGCTTTTATAGTGTTTTACAATACTTTGCAATGCTTTTGCATGTACCCATGTGATTTCCAATCAGAAATCTATCTGATAAGCTAATGGGAACAGACACTGATCTGGCTGTTTTGAACTCAATCAAGCCATTATCCTGAAAGGGAGAGATGTGACGGAAAAGCTATATCTCAAGTGATGAGTAATAAGACACCACCATGTACAAAAAGATAGGAAGGAATGGATGCTCATCTTTGGGTCTCCTACTGCCAAAAGGTTAAGTTATATTCCAAACACAGCGACGTAAAACACCAAGTAGACACACACAATGGACCAAGGTTTTATTTTCTTTTTTTGATTTGACTAGTGCTGTTCATTTAAGGAGTCCAAACTGTACAGGATATTTAAAAACACTAACAACTAAAGCAGTTAAAATTCCTATACAGGGAAGACAACTAAAATGAGAGATGTAAGCCAAATATTCTTCATGGTGAAAAAAACAGAATTTCAAAGCAGATGAAATAGTAAAGTGATGACAGTGTGCTGGAAATAACAAAACTGATGTCTGGGTTTGCAGTCAAGGCCATGCATTAGGGCTGAATCAAGTTGGGAAGTGATGCTGCAGGTCCCTTTGTCATGATGAGCTATAATCAGAGTCATCTCAGTGGGACGGGGATATTGTAAGGAGGGAAGGATCTGAAACGTTATCATATTGTTTCCCAAAATAGCAAAATGTGGAAATTGTGTAACTCTATGGACATGGTCACTTTGATTAACACACCTACACAAGGGATGTAGTAATGTCCAGTTTAAATTTTGAATGGTCTGTGTAACAGGGCTTGTATTTAATTGCCCTGTAATGAACTAGACCCTGGTTTTAGTGGCTCCCTCTCTGAGAGGAAGCTCTGATGGAACTGTAGTTGTCGTCATTGCCCCTTTCATGAGCGCTAAATTCTAATTCATTTAAAAAAGTCACCCAAGAAATGGTCTTCAAAAATCAGCTTCAGTGTCTGATAATAGTTTCAAGACCATGACTTTGGAATGGTAGGAGACCCATCTCAGATTAAAGCAAAGAATTCCTTCAAATGTAACATTGTAGTCCTAATCCCACAACTAAATTACTTCTTTCTAGTTTTATTTTGTCATATAGGTTTTATTCCACTCAGAATATTTTTTTTAACTTATATTTACACAGGTAAAGGTACAGGTTACTGTGACGGAAATATAAAGAGTTCTAGTTGTAAATCTCCCTCCCAACCTGTGAGGGCACTAAGTAGCGAAAGGGGAAATCTTTGGACGGGCTGGCCTGACAGTTCACTTCCTGGGTCGGGAATAAAGACAGCTGCAATCGCTTACCAAGGGGTCATGCGTGATAGCATTCCTCGCTTGGTTTAGAGATGCAAGGAACTTAAAGGACCGAGAGAGTTCCCAAATAAAAAGAGAAAAAGAGTTTGTGAGTGTTTTGTTTGTTTTGTCACTGTTAGGAATTGTCATTTATTTTGTAAATTGGCTAGACAGATAACACGTCTCTGGAGCTGTCACCTTGGACCAGCACTACCCGGAACAACACTGCACCATAGTCACAATTGAATTGTTATCACCACTATAGCACATATTGTATTGTACTTCACCACAAGCACTGAGAGCACTCTCTTTGGATTTGTGATTGTGTGTGTGTCTAATTGTGTGTGTTAGTACTGTGATTATTATTTACGGGACTGCAACCCCTTTTCACCACTGTGCAATACATATTATTGTGTATTGCAAGCTCTGTATTATTTATTGGCTGGTCATCAGACCATTAGTTTATAAAAATAAAAACAAACCATTTCACCCGTACTTTGTTGTCTGATTGTTCTTGGGATTACTGCACCAGCACCGCACCTGGTATACACCTGCTACTAATTACCACTTTACCACAGTTACCAAGCCCCATTGGTGATGCTGAACTGGAACAGGACAAGTACTGATGGGCCAAATGGTGTTCTTAGATGATCTTATGCCTAATGCCTGCTCCGAAGGGCAGGACAATCTATATTACAAGGCCAGCTAAGGTATTGCTTGAGCTCTGGCTCAAAGAGAAGTGCAGCTCTACTAAGCTAGCAATACTACTTCATACTCAGTAGTGTAAAAATGCGGCCTGGCCATGACCTTGCTTGACTTCAGATACAGGAGAGACCATTTGGCTGCAGGCCTACTGATCTTTCCTAAATATATTCTTATGTGACTGCATGTGTTCTAGTTACCACAAGGTAACTTATGATTGACTGAAACTCAAAATGTTTCCGTTTAAAATGTTAAAGGATTCATACCAGAGCCTTTGTAACCATACTGCACTGAAGGGAAATCTCAGAAGTTGAACAGTCTATTGGCTTGTGTAATGAGTAAGTAAGTTTAGAAAACTGGCTTTTAAATAACAGTTAAAAATGTCCCCTGGATATATTCACAAGAAACTTGTAATAATGAAACATTGTACATACCTATGGTTTAATATGAAATGTAGACATGTTTATATCCGCTGACAAAAGTTTCCATTACTAGGAGATAACAGGCTTTTTAGGCACAGGGGAATGTTACGTCAAGAGGATTTGCTGAAGAATGTATGTTTGGCCATTCTTTTTTTTTTTTTTTTGACGTGATTCGGAAGCAATTTCCTTATTAAGAGTTCCGGAAAGTAAACAGGAAGGTATGTAATATAATTGTGCACTGTTCATCAACCCTACTAATTCCACAGCACCTCAAGAAAAAAAAAAAAAAATATATATATATATATATATATATATATATATATATATATATATATATATATATATATACGGGTATCCAAAGGCACTAAAAAAATATAATTTTGTTATGGGCTGTTCAGTGCTTTCCCATGCTTTCACTATGCTTTATTATATTTGGTTAGGGTTTTACTATAGTAAATGTGTACAAGGGCAAAATGGGGCCCAGTTGTCATTGATACTGTCATCTGTTAGAGAATAGAGAGCTGGTCCTACCAATCTAGGAATCCTGAAACAGAATGCTATTAGAACAGTGAAAACAACGTGGGTTACAGGTGTTGCGTCAGGCTTGCTAGATCAATGACCTGATAACAGTCTTCATATCCACAGGGAAGACCTACCAGATTATTTCAACAAGGGGTGTGTGAGAATACTTCCAAACTGTAACTCTCTGCTGAACAAGCTGTTGTGATCATTTAATGCAGGTCCATGATAGATAAGGTCTACATGTTTTATGGTGGCATTATTAAGATCCACCACTGCTTAGACTATTAAAATACAAAAAATAGTCCCTTGGTGGGGGTCTGTGACAGAGATCGAATGACGCTTGGTGTTAGATCTCCTTTCCAACCTGTGAGGGCACTAGAAAGAAGGAACAGAGTAACCTTAAGCAAATGGCAAGACAATTTATTCCGTAGGGTAGGTTGAAGTCAGCCATTTAGGAAAGGGGCGGAGCTACGGCACCCAAGGTCACTGACCCGGACAGTAGACGGCGTGGCATCCGAGGATTGGAGGAGCGGATGCGCTCATTAACCTAGGGATCGTGGGCGAGGGTATAAATAAGGGGGCGTAACTTTAGCGATCTGTTCCTTTGCATATGGTTAAGCTAAATAACCAAGAAGGAGCGTGTATTGTGTATAAAAACCGTGACTGTTAAGCGTTGTCTGTGTAATAACACTGTTTGTCTTTTGTGTTGTTTTCTCAATAAGAATACTGAGCACAATCCAATGCTGCAGCCGCAGGCCAGCGTAAAACCCGAACATCACCACTCACCTTCCCACTACAGGAACTGTCTTTTGCACCACTAGCACTAAAATCATGCACTGTCAATATAGTGTCTGTGTTTTGTGTTTTGTGTGGGTGAAGGAATCAGACTTTGGGTTACGGGTCAAACCCGTGGGATTATAAATCAGAAGTGATACACCCTGCTGTACCACTTCCAACATTATTATTATTTGCAGGTTCGCTATAAGGCACTGGACATTACAATCATTTAATAAACACCCTTGCACCTGTAAATCATCATCTGTGTCATTTATCCGCCCTGCACTCACTCACCTGCACGATGAGATGAGGTTAAACGCTCTAAACCACAAACAGATGAGACCGACTCTTTTGCATTTTGGTTAAGACGCTTGCATATGGTGTGCAGTGTCTACTTTTTCTTTAGAAACAAAGCCATGTTGTTTAAAGCTTTAGGGCACGATATTCGAAAGGTTTGTGTGCAGAGGGGTATGTGCGTCGCAAATGGCCCTTGTGCCGAAATTGTACCAAGTTGATATATTAAAATCGTCCTTTTGCGTGTAACAATCCATTCTGTGCTGTGCAGAAATAAAATGTATGCATCGCGCAATATGGGGGGAGTGACCGAAAATATGCATGATACTGCTATATTCAAAGGTATGCAACAAGCACAAAACCAGGTTTGTGACGCACAGAATAAGGATTGTAAAAGGACTGCATTAACTCCATGCACACTACCATTCCAGCACTGACTACAAACAGGCAACAATAAGAAATGTGAGTAGCATGCAGCGTGTCCATCGACATGTGAATGTGAATGATGCAAGACACACCCAGCAACAGCAACCCTGACATAGGCGAAGATATGCTGAAAGGGTGTACTGGCCTTAGCACAAATATGAAGAACTCAGCAATGAGCAAGTCATGTACAGGTATCGTCTCAACCGAGATATGCTGACTCATCTATGCCACATGCTAAATGATGAACTGGGCAGAACAAATCTGCGCAGTCATGCCTTGTCTGAGCAATCGGTAGTGTCTGTTTGTATGTGTATCTTGGCTACCGGGACCTTCCAGAAGGTAGCAGGTGATACAGTGGGGATCACCCAGTCAGCCGTGTCCCGCCACCTCGACCGGTTCATAACCGAGTTGCTGTGACGTGGTGAGGAACATATTAAATTCCCCAGTACCAGAGCAAACAGAGGAGATAATGGTAGGTTTTTATGAGGTTGCACATCTGTCGCGCATGGTAGGTGCAATTGACTGCACCCGTACTGCTATCCGGGCACCTGTTCCAGTTGTCCTGTTCTATCAGAATTCCAGTTGTATTCGAAATAGTGGGAAATATGAATAGCTATTCCATGCCATGTAAACAGGGTATTCCGAATGAATCCGTCCGTATTCTGGATACCAATATTCCAAAAACGTGATACCAAATACCCACTTAGTATTAGGATACTATCAGAATATTAACCCTTTTAGACACCTTATTCAGAAAACCATTTTTTTTCTAGCCACACAGTCTTTGTTTAATAATCTAAAATATATTAGTACTTGTATGACCTGAAACTGGTTTCGACTATGCAATATCTTCCTTTTTTTTTTTTTTTTTTTTTTTTTTTACGTTTTTTAGTAGATTAACAGTCAATACCAGGATTATATATATATATATATATATATATATATATATATATATATATATATATTATATATGTATTTAAACTAAGTAGTCACATTGAGATTAAAACCTCTTTTAAGAGTGAGACCTAGCCAAGCAGGTAGCATCAAGTCAATCAGACAACAAGAACAAGTACACAATAAAATATAATTAAGACACAGGCAAATCATAGTTAGAACAATATATCACATTTAAAACAAAATACACACAAGTAGTCAACTATTTAACTCAATTACAACTCTCAGTCACGAAATCATGGAGTTTACTCACAGTTAAATTGCAATAAAAATATCTGGGTCTACAGCTTTAGTTTGGACTGGATCTCATTCCAGGACCATGGGGCATAAACAGTAAAAGGTAATAAATGTCATCTTAAAGCTCTGTTATTGCTCAGAAAGCTAACCAATTTACCTGAAACACACATTGAGCGGATAATAAGATAACAAATATTTATACACTATTTTTTTTTAAAATCACATGGGGTAATGCTATCTTTTATTGACGGAAATGTAGAAATGGAGTCAGGACACATTGTATATTTTTATCAGTCACGTGTTTGTCACTTTTGCATGTTACTGAAACATTTTGTATGCACTTTATCTGTTTCCAGCATGTAGAGAGAGAATTGTGACAACTCTAGAACTGTTCATTTTAATTGTCACCAATAAGGATTATGCAGTAACAGTAAAAATGTTATTGTGCGTTTCACATAACTGCAAATTGTGTTTTATTATGTTTCGTCAAGATTATAAATTCCACATAAATCTTTGGTTTTCTTTACCGCACACTTCTACTATTGTTGCACAGCAGGGAGTGTTAGAAAATCTTAAAAATTCCAGTCTGAGTGTTTAAAATTGGATTTATAAATACCTTTGTGGTTAGTTTTTGTACGTCTTGTTTCCAAAAATATCTTGTCGTCAACCAAGAATCTCGTTTCAGACGATTTATTAATGGTTTATTGTAAAGCAGCTGAGTAATCCTTTAGTGAAGTTTAAAACAACAGCCAATTACAAGTACTAACTTATGAAATTGAACATGTGCTCATGTGTTTATTAATATATGAGGCACATTCAATCCTGGATACAGCACTGGAGTATCTGTAAAAGTATTTGAGATAATTTCCTGCAAAACACTTGAAAAACTTCAACTTCAACTGACTTCAATCAGGCCAGGCAGAGGTATCTGCGTTCATTTAATATGCACATTATTTTCTTGTCTTGTGATTTTTCACACACACAATGTTCCTGTTTAAAGTGCATAAAGCTAACAAAACAATGGCAGCACATTTTACTTAGTATTTATT
The DNA here is from genome assembly GCF_017654505.1 of Polyodon spathula. Taxonomy (NCBI): domain Eukaryota; kingdom Metazoa; phylum Chordata; class Actinopteri; order Acipenseriformes; family Polyodontidae; genus Polyodon; species Polyodon spathula. The sequence continues at coordinate 21,058,141 of NC_054550.1, forward strand.
ACTTACTATTACTGTGTAAATCTGTAATTTTCATATAATTAAGATGCATATTTTAGATTTTATTTTTGATGGTATTTTTTATACCTATTGGTGGGCCAAAAAAAAAAAAAAAAGATGAATGAACCTTTGAACTACGCAAATTGCTTCTGGGAGTTTGAGTTCTGGTGAACTGAAAAACAATGACATGATTTCCATTACATGAGAGTAGATGTTGATTTGAACTCGGCTCTCGCCAAGATAAGCACCATCTAACACATAGCTTTGCAGTAAACTAATGTGATCCATCTGCATCTCTATCCATTTGCGTTGTTTTCCATTTGATGATGTAGATATCCTTCTGTCTGGTGTTGATTGCCGAAGTGTAATGCTGGCTCCAAGGATCAGCTCATTTTGCCTCCCCAGTGCATTAGCACACGCAATGGCTGCGATGCTGGCTCTGGGTATCAACCCAGTGCGGTCTCCCCAGTGCATCAGCATGACAACCGTCTGGATTGAGCTAAGTAGGGTACATCTCTGGGTTCTTCAAGTGGGCACCTTAAATCCTCAGTGTTTCGTTGACTAGCCCACGACACTTCAACAGGGCTCAACAGTGATTCTGGCATCCCAGCATCACACCCCTCCATCCCCCACTCAACTCCGCCCAGCTTACTTACCTATACATCTGTGTTGCTTTCTTTCTATTGTGCTTGAGATCCCCATCCAGAATCTTTCCGTCTCAACCACAGCCAGTTGCTGATCCTTTCTCCTGTTTCAGATAAGTTCTTCACTGTGCAACGCAACTCTTGGCCACTGAACCCGATGTCTGTGAGAAACCGAGTTGTAGAGTGTGCCACAAATCCTCGACGACCCACCTCCACTGGGTAAACTCGGACTCTCCATCCTTGCTCTTCCGATTCAGCAGCTAGTTGAGCATACCGAAGTTTCTTCCTCTCATACGCCTCATCCACAGCATCTTCCCATGGCACTGTTAACACTACCAGATGAACAAGGTGTGCCGATCCAGACCACAAGAAAATGTCTGGTCAAAGGTTAGTGGTGGCAATCTCAGTTGGAAACATGTGACCAACAACTGCCAGCATCTTCCAGTCTCTAGCAGCTTCCAGTTGTCCTGGGCGAGGGTTGGTTTTAACATCTTTTCTTGGTGGTTGTTCTCCTGCACAGAGAAATATTGTCTTTTGTAGGTAATGCTTTGATGGAACTGGTGGCAACTTATTGGTCAGGTTACGCTTGTCTTCCAATGCTAAGGCCAAACATCGCAGCACCTGGTCATGGTGCCAAGTAAACCGTCCTTGGCTAAGACCCACCTTACATCCTGTCAAAATGTGCCTTAATGTTGCAGGTGATGAACACAAAGGACATGAGGGATCCTCACCCACCCAGAGGTTTAGGTTCTGTGGTGATGGGAGAACATCATATGCTGATCTGATGAGGAAACTGATCTTGCTCTGTTCCATTGTCCATAGGTCTTGCCAGCCGATCTTGCGTTGTTCCACTCATTCCCATCTCATCCATTCTCCCTGCTTGGCCTGGGAAATGGCCTTTATACACCTGATCCTCTCCTTCTGCATTTTCACTTCATTGACTACCAGCTTCCTCAGTTGAGCTGGGGTTGCCTTATGCCATGTAGGAGGAGCTGAACTGAGACCAAAACCTCCTTTTCCATGCTGAACTTGCCCCATAATATCTCCGATTCGAAGGGCAGCCTTGCATCTTCCACAGCTTTCTTTGCCATCCATTTTCTTTCAGTTTTCAACACAAGTGCTGCCTCCCTTATGCATTTGTCACGTGAATCTACTAATGTCATTTCCAGTCGGACTTTGGCGCACTTAAACTCCTTGGTTAAAGCAGAGATTGGTAGCTGCAGTATTCCTTTACCATAAAGTCCCACTCTACTGAGGCAGCATGGAACTCCCAACCATTTCCTGACGTATGAACTGATTTAAGCTTCCAGCTTCTCAACTGTTGTCAAGGAAAACTCATACACAGTAAGTGGCCACAGCAGTCTTGGCAGCAGACCAAACTGAAAGCACCAGAGTTTCAGTTTGCCTGGTAAAGTGCTGCTGCCTATGCTTTTCAACCCTTGTACTCCTTGTTGTCTAACTTCTCCCAAACAAACTATGTCCTTTAGATCCCTGTCGTACCATCTCCCTAGACTTTTAACAGGCTTCTAGGATACTGTTGGTATTGCCTCACCATTAATGTAGAACCTTTTGTCTACTACTTTACCTTTAATTATAGAGATGCTCCTTGATTTAGTGGGCTTGAATTGCATTCGTGCCCATTCTATGTTATTGGTTAATTTGCCCAATAATTGATTGGTGCAGGCTACTGTTGTAGTCATTGTTGTCATGTCATCCATGCATGCTCGAATTGGTGGTAGTCACATTCCAGAAGCCAAGAGCTCTCCTCCCAATACCCATTTTGATGGCCTAATAATTACTTCCATTGCCATGGTAAAAGCCAGTGGAGAAATGGTACATCCTGCCATTATTCCAACCTCTAGGCATTGCCATGTAGTGCTGAATTCTGAAGTTGAAAAACTAAATTGCAAATCTCCAAAAGGCTTTCACTAAATTTTTATTGTCATCGGTACGGTGAAAAATCAAATGCTGCCCAAAGATGTTTATGTTGCACTGAATCATACGCAATAGCCAAATCCAGGAATGTCACATTCCTTCCTCTCCTTTTTTGCTGATTGAATTTGTTGCTAGATTACGCTGATGTGTTCTAAGCATCCTGGGAAACCTGGAATGCCTGCTTTTTGTACTGAAGTGTCAATGAAGCAGTTCTTTAATAGGTAGGTTGACAATCTCTGAGTAATAATGCTGAAGAAAATCTTGCCTTCTATGTTTAATAGGGAAAAAGGATGAAATTGATCGATGCTTGTAGAATCCTTTTCTTTAGGTATAAAGACTCCACCTGCTCGGCGCCATGCTCTTGGTACAACCTGTTTTTCCCATGCCACTTTCATCAATTTCCATAGGATTTGTAGAACTCCTGAAGCACTCTTGTACACTTTATATGGAACTCCATTAGGCCCTGGAGATGATGATGCCCTTGCTTTTTTCACAGATTGCTCTACTTCTTTCCACTTAGGTGCACAGTCCTCCATTTGGTATTCGTGTGGATTGATAGGTGGGATATCTGAAGGAATTGACATAGGCTCCTGCCTTTTTGAATCTGTATGTGTTTCCTCCAAATATCTATCCAGCTCAAAGTTAGATGATTTTAGTGTGCCATTTTTCTCACTGGTGAATATCTTCTTTACAAATTTGAATGGATCTTTTTGTAGTGTTTCTGTAGGCGCTCAGCTCTGCGCAATGTTGTAATCTTATCTTTTATGACCCTTTGTAACAGATTGAGTCCCTCCTTCTGACTTTGTGCTGCTTTTCTCCATTGCTTCCTCAACTGCCTCCTTTCTCTAATTAAGCGATCAATCTCCTGATGCCGTCAATTCCAAACCTCTTGCTTCCATATGTGTAGATTCTTAGTTTTTTTATACAATGATTATTTCTCAGAATATTTTTTTATTTATTATTATAAATGCCTCCTATTTATTTCCATTACAAGAACTTAATCTGTCACACATTGGCTCTCCTTCCCAGGTACATACCACTGCTTTTCTTATGTCTGATTTTCAAGTAACAAATATAGTTTTCCTTTACATAACGTCTGCATATTTCACACAGGAAATGTGAGATCTAAGAAATGATGACAATTCATATTACTGTAGCTAAGTTCCCTTATAAAGGTTTCACATAGTTGATCCATAGCAACGTGTAATAAAGCACAGTGAAAACATGGTAATCCCAGTGAGGTATGACAAAGCATCTTAAAAATCACAACAAACCAAAATAAACTTTAGTAAATGCATAGTATAACAATGGGTAAAGTGTAGGAAACTGCAAAATGACCTTGGTAAATGTTTATAGGGGATTTACTGCAATTATTTGTTTGCTCTGTGTACTTTATCTTTAATAAAAGTAAAACAGAGTCATATTTAAAGAACTTGGCCAGGTCTATTTAAGGCCATGCTTGGAAGCCAATGAATGTGTAACGATGGGTACAAACAGCACAAGAACTCACTGGGGCATTCTGTGATTGCGATCATCTTGTGATCAACAATAGTTGAATATTAAAAAAGCAAAAAGTTGTCTGTAAAGCAACACCTGCGCACCACACCCCCAGCTGTTGCTTCTTGTTGTGTGGGTATTGCACTTTTGCATGACCTACTAGGCAGCCGGCTATCAGGGTGGCCAGCTATACCACTTCATGAGGCTGAAACACAACAGCTATGCTCTCCCAGGTTTCTGCTCATCTGCGTCATTGCAGGAGCATATTAACCTGTAAACATTTGTTATTGTTAAACTGGTAAAACCAAAGTCTTATATTAAGTCACTGCCTCATCTCAGTGCTCTTACCAATAAGTATCAAATCACCAAGAAACACAGAACCTGCTTTCAAACTATCTTGAGAACACCTATACCTATGAGCTGGAACAAATGCACACAGCCTTGTTGTGCTTGCACTTTCTTGTACTCATTTGTATTACATTATTTCACAAGGTTTAAGTTATGTTTGCATCCAAGGGGTGTTTGTCCCACAACACTATATATCTTGTATATCTGATGGCTCCAAAATTGGTCCTATATATATATATATATATATATATATATATATATATATATATATATATATATATATATATATATATATATATATATAGATATATATAGAGAGAGAGAGAGAGAGAGAGAGAGAGAGAGAGAGAGAGAGAGAGAGAGAGAGAGAGAGAGAGAGACACACACACACACAACAATAGGTGCTTTTTTACTTCTGTCAGACTTAATTGAAGACAGTAATAAATGGGTGAGGGGGTAAGAGGCACCGCGGGACATAACAACACACATCTGACAAAAATGCAAAATAAAATAAGTCCCTCTCTGCAGTGCTTATATAGTGAAGGAAAAATGTAACTTTCTGTGAATTAACCATGCATAAAGCACCATGTAATCAACGCTATATGTTTTACAAATAAACAAAAAAAGGTAACATTCCCACAGAGCGGGTCTGAAGCCGCATATCGTCTAGCAGCAAAAAAGGAAATACATTAGGACAGATAACAGGTTTATTACGCCATAGATATTTATTTAGTTATAAAATGAATGCTGAATAAGATGTCTGTGTTATAAAGTGCCAGTGCAGATTTTCTTCAGTTCAGATACTGTATCAAAAGGGAGAGACAGAAACAAAAGTTAGACTGAGAAGTTGTTTACAGTTTGAACAACACCGGTACTTTATTTGCTGTAGAAATATTGCATGAATCACTAGTATAGGGAATTGGTGGACATGCTGTAGGTGCGTTATATCCGCTGTGCGTTATATAGCCTTAAAGCGAGGGAGCACTGTATGTATATTATATATATATATATATATATACATATATATATATAATATATATTAGATATAATATATATTATATATATATATATACCCTTATCACAAATTTGTATTTGCTTGATGGAGGACTGGGCTAGCTGTTAGGGGAGAGAGGAGGTCAAAAAATATATTTAAAGAAGATTGTTATGATTTAACAAGAAAAATTTACAATCAGGTAAGACATACAAACAATATGGTAAATGTATTCAAAACGTAAACCTAATATCAGTATGAATTCAATACGATTAGATCTTTGAATATCGTTCTTTTAGGAGACACTAAAAGCCTAACTATTGTGTCAAGATCCTTAATAGAAATTTACACAACTGTGTACTGTATGAATCAGGATGAAATCATTATTTACAGTTAGGAGGACAGGCAGCTTTGAGAAATATTTATTTTTAAGCACTACATAAAAAAAGGAAGATTATGTCACAAAACACATCTTAACCAAAATTAATTCTGGCTGGTAGCTTGCAACACAGATCTCTTCTTGTAAATGATTTGACGTCAGCGCTGGCAGTCATTTTATTATACAATATCTCCTCAATGTCTCTCTGAGCTGTTGTCCCAGACAGACTTCCACTGCATGTTGCTGCTCAATATCTAGTTTCCTCAGAGAAAAACAAGTTATACAATAAAGCCTATCTAACCCTCTTCTTTTTTAGGTTATTTGAGACATTTGCTGACAGAGTATACAACATTGCTCTGATTTGATCTAAACCCTGGAAACCCTGCCACAGGGATTTTAAACATTGGGTATTCGGCCCATTGTTTTAAACCCAAGATAGCAGAATTTTTCTGGACTATTGAATGTTAAATGAGATCATGTTAAACATCCTGAAGGCACACACAGTTTTGTATCACTTATGTCCTCCTTAAGACAGTTCTACCTCCAGGACTGTTTAACCTTTGGGTCAGATTTGATAAGATTACACTCATACCAATGACATCACAAAGGACAGAGGCATGTCATCCTCTGAAGCAGATCTCCCTAAACAGTAGGTATGATTCAATGCATCATGAAAATACAGCAGCCTTGGCAAAGTGTTAAATACCTGCTTTGTACGCCCATAGCTATGGGTTTGAATCTTATTTATCTCTCTCTCTCTCTCTCTCTCTCTCTCTCTATATATTATTATTATTATTATTATTATTATTATTATTATTATTATTATTATTAGACGACGGAAAGCCATGTATTTTGGTTTGGTTTGGTTTTAAAAACCTTGTGCAGAAGGTGACCATCTCCTGAGTTGCTGTTGCTGATCGGGAGATGGTCACCAGCATAAAAGCCTGCAGTTTCCCTGTCTCTGTGTGGGTGTTCGGAGGAGAGAACAGGAGCGAGAGAAGTCAAATCGAAAGTAGAAAATAAAAAAATAAGAATCAGTGAAGGCAGTTGCCCAGCCTGACCTTAAGGTTTATCTTTCACAGTACATGGGTTGTAACAGTGTTGTGAAATTCAAATTGAAGAAAAAACAAAAGACCTGATTTGGCATTAATGTTAATTCAGAAATGACGTGAAACAGTGATGCACACACACACAAGTTAATACACACAATGAACTACACCACACACACTGACCTGAAAACTAAAATAGCTATCACAGTGAGAGTGTTGGTGTTGTCTTGTAGAATCTGGATGTTATACCCTCTCCTGGTAGGGTAAAATATCATTATAGAAAGCACATACTGTGCCTAAGAAGATGTATTTTTAAAGTATTTTGAAACTTTTATTGAGGTTGTACATTTTGCGACTTGTGATGTTTAGATGCCCAACCAGCTGTCTCTGAAATACTGTTGCATATATGCACGTCTGTGTTTACATGGTTACAAGGAAACCAGTGAACTTCCAGGACCAATTGCAGATCAGCCATACATTTCCACCAGCAAGCAATCATCCCCATAGAAAGTTAAACAGCAACACCTTAAAAAGGAAGCTATATTCCACATTTGGGAAATGTACAATAAATAATTATAGGGTAAACAGTTATTCAATTTAAGTTTACTGCCCAAGAAAGCTATTCATTTATTAAGCAAAATACTCAAATTTAAGGAAAACGTATTTCTAAAACCACAAAAGGCTACATTGAGTCAGCTGTGTATAGAAGGACCATGTAATTCTATTATGACAAGTAGATGGTTTTGATCCTTACTTCTTTTCCGAGAAGTAAAGCCTTAATGTTTCAACACTGTCTGTCTGTCAGCCACATAACTTCCAGGTAAACTTTTTTCCTTCCCACTGTTAAAATACACCCAAAACAGCTATGCGATGTAGAACATTAGTCATGCATTTAGTATAGAACACATTTCATTTGGTATACCAACAGTAAATGATTAGGCAAAAAGTTAAATATAGCATACATGGGCCCTGGTAACCACATTTGTTTGAAAAAAATGAACATTTTCAAAGTTTTTGAGTTTTAACTTTTAGTAAATAGCTTCCAATTGAAAAAATTCTATACATGTATAGAATTGCTGATTCCAGGCTATTAGGTAAAATATTTATCTAATAAGTGACATCAACACAAAAAACAAATTAGATAGATATTGTACCTACTAGCCTGGAATCAGCTTTCTTATTTAACTATTTTATAATGTAAATTAATTAAATTTGGTTTATTTTGTAGACGAAAGATGTTATGCTTAACAGTAAACTAGCAACCGGCAATGGTTTTATATATACTGTTTGTAATGTGCTGAACATTAATTTTGTTATACTTCAGCTATAGAAGTTGGACAAAAACATTAGAAGCACCTGCATTCTGTAAAAGATATAAAAGGTGCATCTTTGTGTCATTCAGTGTCAGTCACAGTGGGCTGATTGTAGGTGCTTTGTCGGCAGTTGTTTCTATATCCAAGGCTGCAGGAATAACTTTGGTAATCCTGAGACAAAGTTTAAAACATTTCTTATGCTATACTTTTTGCTGGTAATGTTTAAAATAAAAAAAAAACACCTATTTGAACTATGGGTGATTTTTGTCTTACACAAAAGTGTAATTTGGAAACATACTTTCTGTGAAAGACAACTTAGCCTGTAAATGTTACAAAAAATCTAAAACAAACAACTAAGATGGTTCGTTAAATGTGTTTGTTACTTGTTTTGTATCATAACCAAAGTTCACAAAACAAGGATCAAAGTGACCAACATTTCTGTATCTGTTACAAATCCTTCACAGCAACAATTTGGACTTCAATATTGAATCTGAAGATCGTCAACATATGTTTGCCACATGCAAAGCTCAATTCAAAAAGGCTTATTATCATTCTTGTGGCCTTTTGCAGACTGGCACAGCTCATTAAGCAATAAAAAACAGATTTAAGGGGAAACTCTTGGGAGGGTCCAAGCCTGTTGTGAAAAAAAGACAAAATAAAACACAAAACAAATAAAGCTTCAATGAAATTTATTAGATCGACAGGAATTACAAGAATGCCATGTCCTCTTTTTCTCCCTTTTTCCATGGAAAAAAAAGTTTCATCTGTTGATGGGCACACAAAATATTGTTCTTTTCTCTAGTACTGATCAGAAGCCTTATGTTTATACAACCATTCTTTCAGCCTAGCCAAGAACAGAAGTCACTTCATGCTCGGATATAGCAACCTCAGCTCCTTCTGGGATTGACTGCCGTGTCATGGACCATCCAGGGGCCTTTAGTCAGCGTGATTGAAGAATTTCTTTCTTTGAGACGTTTTTTTTTGTAGGTTGGTTGAAACAAACAAACAATAGAATTTATGAAAATGTTTCTATGTTTGAAGTTGCTCCCAAAAGCATATGTGGTCGATTAAGGACAGCATAATAAGATATGGTTAAAGGGCAGCTCAATTTCTCTTAACTGTAGCATTCACTTGTATTTAAAGACAAAAGTGATACAGGTGTGAAATTTCAACTAATTACGCTAATGTATTCTCCTTGTTGCTTTCTTTTTCAGTTGTCACATCCTGGTGATTTTTCAAAGCTCCAAACTTTAAAGCAACTTTGTGGCCTCAAAGGGCTTCTCTCTAATTTCAGCTGGTACACCAAAGTGTAACCATTGGCCTGCCTCCTGCAACACTGCTGACAGTGGATTTGAGAAATAGATCAGTAAGAAATACCCAATAGAGCAAATGTGGGATTTCTTACATCCACTAGGGGCACTGTGTTTCAGGGGGAGAGGTTAATAGTTACACTCTGGTGTACCAGCTGAACTTAGAGAGAAAAATATATATATTTGTATTCAGGGGAACAATATGGGACAATATATGTTGCTATTACTAATAAGTGAGAACATAAGAAAATGTATTGCCTTGGTTAGGACTCCTTCAAGTTCAAAATAATTTGTGAACAAATTAACATTGGAACATCTTTGAAGGATCTCTGAACCTTCTCCTTCTTGGTTTATACCCCAACAATTTGTTTTTAAATAATGCATCTAATGGATATAAGTTATCTTCATATCTAACTACCTGGCTAGCTACATGAAAAAAGCACAAACCAATGTGTGCCATGAAACATATTTTTCATTACAGAGATTTAACAATATGACAAAATGATATTTCATCTATACCTTATATACTGACTTAAGACCATAGGAAATATTGGGAAAGAGAAGAGTGTGCCATTCATCACAGGGCAGCATCTGATTGCTTCCTCAGTGACCTGAGTGGTTTATGCTGCTACAGGCTAATCTGCTAGACTAAGCATACATTTATTATTCTTCCTTCTAACTTCTGTTCTAAGTTTCATCTATGCCTTCTTGTCCTGTCCTGTGTGCTTGAAGTTCAGCACCAATGGAGATGTTCCTGGAGTTTTTGCCAAACCTTCAAACTTTCTCAGCAGGTTGACGAAACAGGAGTGACCCCTTCCCCCAGGAAAGCCGAGCAGTATGAAAAAAGTACAATCTATTTCCTAAAGGAAGTTGAACTCACTGAAATTGCTGTCACCAGAGATCATGAGTAACACTCCCTTTCACATACCTTTATTCTTAATCACAGATTGTGATTGTCATTTCCCAACCTTTTCCATGGGGTTTAAATGAAATACTCTCATAAAATGACAAACATTGTCATCCTATTAATTTCAATGAGCCATGTTGCAGCATAGGTGTTGCATTGATTCAGCACAATGCAAACATCTAATTCAGCTTTGAAACTAAATTTTGTTGCCATTAATGGATCAATTTACTTATATATTCAGCTGTTAAATATAAAATGTATGTAGCAAAAACCACTTGCTTTACTTCAAACATAAATGTCTTTATTCAAGATTTGTTCTGTTCCATTGTCCATAGGTCTTGCCAACCGATCTTGTGTTGTTCCACACTCTCCCATCTCATCCATTCTCCCTGCTTGGCCTGGGAAACAGCTTTTACACACCTGATCCTCTCCTCCTGATTTTGCACCTCATTGATTACCAGCTTCCTCCGTTGAGCTGGGGTTGCCTTGTGCCATGAACTAAGACCAAGATCCCCTCTTCCATGCTGAACTTGCCCCATAATATCACCGATTCAAAGGGCAACCTTAGCATCTTCCACAGCTTCCCATAGCTTTCTTCGCCACCAACATAATAAAACAAACTATATTTCAAATCATGGCATTTCAATTCTGCTTTCTGCCCCTAAAGTATATTTCCCTTCTTTTTTTTACCAGCTTTTCCTTGGTTTTTCTGTTGTTCTGCTTACAGACAGCATACTCCCTTCCATATTCAGATTCTCAGTAACCTAAAAATGCCCTTTTCAGGTTTCATCATCCCAGTAACTTGATTATCAATTCTCTAGATATGTAAAAATGTAACATTGACATACAGAAAACTTCTGATACACTCAATAACCTTTACTAAAAAATATCTCAAAAGTAACTTTCATCACAACTGGAGAAGCAGTTCTCTAGATATATGTTAATATAAGTATGGCATAAAGACAGACTGCCAGCCTCCCCATACCTCTACATTTCATCATAATTGGAGAAGCAGCTCTCTCTCTCTCTCTGTCACAACAGTAAGCCCTCACAGATACTGTATGGTAACAGTTCAGGGCTGTAATGTATGTGAGATGCTTCTGAAATCAATCCCAGCATTCACTGCCCCCTATTGTATCACTCATGAACACGCAGAGCTCTGAGCAGTGCTTTAAGTTTATTATCATTACCAGTATGCCTATGCTTCAATTCAGTATATTTATACAAGGAAAGCTGAGGGAAGCTAATACCTATGTTGATGTAAACTTGTCATAAGGATTAACACAGTTAATATATACATTACAGATAACATGACCTTTTGAAAGACTCTGACACTTATTATTCCAGGCTTTATGTCTTCCTGGAGTTTAAGTCCTTGCAGTTTCCTTAAGTCTGTACATTCTGACTATAAAATCAGATATCAAGACCAAACATAAGAAAGACATAACATTCTTTTTTTTTTTTTTAATAAAACAGATTTCTGAATATACAATAATAGTTGTATAAGACCATCATTTTCCTCAACTTTTGACAACCCTTACAAAAGTTTATTATAATAAATGCATAGCAAAATCTAATAACACATAGTAAAGCAGTGTGTTGAAGCATATCAACAAACATGGTCAATTATGGTAACTGCATAATATAACCAATGTAAAAGCATGGGAAAATTCTAATACTGTGGTAAAGTTTAATAAGGGAGTTCAGATTCATTCGAAAAAAGACTTGTTTTTTATTAGGTCATTTCCCCACAAAAGGTTCTAGAAGTGGAAATCTGTGGTTATTTGGTGGTTAATAGTGCTGAATAAAGCAAGGCACTGTTGCTTAGTGAAAGCCTAGTTCGGAAATCTGCAATTATGTTTTTCAATATTCAGAATTCACCGCTACATGACAATGTCTAGAAATTGGATTAATGGCAGGATGCACCATTTCTACACTGGCTTTTACCATGGCAATGGAAGTTGTTAAGGATTCAAAATGGGTAATGGGGGGAGAATGCTTGGCTTCTGAAATGCAACTGCCACCAATTAGAGCAAACATGGATGGCATGACAATCATGACTACAACAGCAGCCTGCACTAATCGGTTACTTGTCAAACTAATCAATAACATGGCCACAAATGCAATTAAAGTCCACTAAGTCAAGGAGCATCTCTATAATTAAAGGTAAAGTAGTGGGCAAGAGCTTCTAAATTAAAGGTGAGGCAATACCAGCAGTATCTGAGAAGCCTGTGAAAAGTCTTGTGAGATAGTATGATGGGGACTGTGACAAAGAGCGAATGAATCTGGATCAACAATCTCCCTCTCGACCTGTGAGAGCACTGCATAGCAGGAATTATGTGCCCCATACTGAATGGTTGGGCAGTTCATTCCGGGGGCAGTCGGAAGCCGGCCATTCAGGAAAGATACTACATCGCGGTACAAGGAGTCATTGCCCTAGTACGGTGAGCTAAGTTTCATTCATGAACTGGAGGAGACGTGATTGAACTAGCTGTCGGAGGGGGCGGGGCTATGGGTACTTTAGGGGGACATGATGTTGTGGTTGATGGGAGGAAACTAGGACGGTGTTTTGAGAGATGGAGCTAAGTGGGTGTTTGTTTTGCAACCATGTGTGTTTTCTGTCACCAGACTGATCGAGCATGGAGCTGGGAGCTGCAGCTTTGGTGCCAGTGATTCACTTGGACTTCACCGCACATGCACTTAACCAACATCACTGTCCGGAGACGTGTCTGTCTTTGTTTTCTTTATTATTATTTCGGGACTGTAAACCCTCGTTTTTGTTCTGGTGATACCCATTGTTAGGTAGAGCCAGCTTTATTATTTCTGAACGGTGAAAGGGGTTGGAGCAATTAAACCATGAACCGTGAACTTTGTGTCTGTCCTTGTTTGGAGCACCTGCATCACCCTCTCACCACGCACAGCAAACCACATGTTTACAGGACCTAAAGAACACAGTTCATGTGGGAAAAGTGAGACAACAAGCAGTGCAAGGGTTGAAGATCATAGACAGAAGCTCTTTACTGGGCAAATTTAAACTCAGTTAATACATCAGGAAATGGTTAGGAGTTCCACTCTGCTGTATGGTAAAAGATACTGCAGCTGCCAGTCTCAACTCTAACCAAGGAGTTTAAGTGTGTCAAGGTTTGATTGGAAGTGACTTTGGTAGAGTCACAAGGCGAATGAGTGAGGGAGGCAGCACCCGTGTGGGCGGCAAAGGAAGCTGTGGAAGATGGAAAGGCTGCCCTTCATATCAGTGATATCGTGGGGCAAGTACTGCATGGAAGAGGAGGCCTTGGTCTCAGTTCAGCTCCTTCTATATGGCACAAAGCAGCCCCAGCTCAATGGAGGAAGCTGGTAGTTAATGATGTGCAAAAGCAGGAGGAGAGGATGAGGTGCGTAAAGGCAGTTTCGCAGGACAAGCAGGGAGAATGGACGAGATGGGAGAGTATGGAACAACGCAAGTCTGGCTGGCGAGATCTATGGACAATGGAACAGATTAGGATCAGTTTCCTCATCAGGTCAACATATGATGTTCTCCCATCACCATAGAACCTTAATCTATTGGTATGAGAGGAGTCCTTTCTGTTCATCGCCAGCTACATTAGGACAACATTCCTCCTTCCAGGGGAGTAGAGCTGCAACGATGAAATCGAAAATCGATTTTTTGATCAATTCCATTCCTCATTATATACATTGCTATAAATACTGGATATTTGATTCAACAATTACATTTTTGTAACGCACATAGATAATAACATTATGTTTATCAACAGAACTGCAATCAAGGCCCTTCCTTGCTATTTACAGTATTTCTCTGCCAGACAAGCAGTGGGCATGCTTTTCTTCTCCTGCTCATGTTAACTAGCATCTGATTTGCTGGTCCCATCCTACAAGCGAATCCATCCATTATCATTAACTGCTTTACAGGGTCGCAGTGAGCCTAACCCGGAAGACACAGGGCGTAAGGCAGGACTACTCCCTGGACGGGACGCCAGTTCATCGCAGGGCACCACACACACACACAAACTCACACAGAGGGCAATTTAAAATGACCAATCAACCTGAGCAGCATGTTTTTGGACTGTGGGAGAAAACCCACACAGACACAAGGAGAACATGCAAACTCCATACAGACAGACCCCTAGGCCGGAATCAAACCCAGGACCCTGGCGCTGTGAGGCAGCAACGCTAACCACCACGCCACCGTGCCACCCTACAAGGGAATCAGTTTTGAAAATACTTTGTAAGTATTGTAAGTACACCCCTCTGTGTGTGCGATGAAAAAAAAAAAAAAAAAGCATGCTGCCTTGAATACAGAGCAGGACAACAGTATTGTATTCCTGGCAAACAGCCTGTAAATAAATTGTGCACATTGAAGAAAACTGACTGATTGTACCTTGCGCTTCTTTGAAGTTTCAAAATGAACTACTACATAATGAATATTTAACACTAGTGGGTATGCATGTTGTGGTAAGTAAATCTATTTATTTGTATTATTATGTTGATGATGATGTTTTAGGCAGGGAGTTCAGCATTGTGTGTTTCACAGATCAAGGTTAGGTGGTACAGTATTAATAAGTTGCAATGCTACTGCAGCTGTAACTGAATACATTTTAATTATATAGATTACATTCCAAAGCACTGTAGTCTGTTTGGAATAAATATTTTTGTAACACTCCTGTAGTATGTTAAACTTGTTTTAGGGTGGTTGCGAATGTTGTTGTGTTTTTTGTTTCTTCTGGCGCTACCCAGGGGTAATTGCCCATTGGATTCAATTGTTGTGCGCAAGCTTTTACTTAACTGCATGATATTAAAATAATTATGTTGCAGGGAGATGAAAGGAGTGAAATGTATGTGGGCTGTGCAATCATTGATATTTACTGTAACAATTATATTTTGTGTGACCAATTACTTGATTGCTATTTTGAGGCTTACCTGACAACCCTACAGAGGAGCAACCTCCAAGAAAAGGTATTAAAACCAAAACTTGTCTAGGACAACTAGAAGCTGCTAGAGACTGGAAAATGCTGGCAGAAGTTGGACAAAAGCTTATTTTCCCACCTGAGATTGCCACCACTAACCTTCCACCTGATGTTGTCTTGTGATCTGGATCAACACACCTTGTTCACCTGCTTAACAGTGCTGTGGATGAGGCGTATGAAAGGAAGAAACTTTGGTACCCTCAACTAGCTGCTGAAGCGGAACAGCGAGGATGGAGCATTCAGGTTTACCCAGTGGAGGTGAGTTGTCGAGGATTTGTAGCACACTCCACAACCTTGTTTCTCAGAGACATTCAGTGGTCAAAATTCGCAACGCATAGTGAAGAACTTATCTGTAGCAGCATAGAGGAGCAGCAGCTGGCTCTGGTTGAGACAAAACTATTCTGGTTGGGGACCTCAAGCACATTAGGAAATAAAAAAAACAAGTCAATGTAAAGGAAGGTAAGTAAGCTGGGCTTAGCTGAGTGGGGGGGCAGAGGGATGTGATGCTGGGATGTCAGAATCACTGATGAGCCCTCTTAAGCCTTTGTGGGCTAGTCGATGAAAGACCAAGGATGGAAGCTGCCTTCTTGAAGACCCCAGAGAAGTATTCTACTCAGCTCAGTCCAGACAGTTGTCATGTTGATGCTCTAGGGAGGCCATACTGTGATTGATTCCATTGCAGCCATTTTGTGTGCTGATGCGTCTGGGAGGCAAAATAGGCTGATCCCTGGAGCCAGCATTACACTTCAGCCATCAACACCAGGTAGAAGGATATCTACATCATCAGATAGAAGGAAACACAGATGGATCACATTAGTTTACAATAAAATAAGCTATGTCTTAGTTAGTGCTTATCTTGGCTAGAGCTGGGTCCATTATCAGTTTTAAAACCACTGGTAATCCTGATCTGCAAGTTAGAAAATCTTGAATACACCTCCAAACCTGTAAACATGTGTGTGGATCCATTCATTCAGTATAACCCACATATAAGCAAGGTCTTTACAAGTAGTTTTATAGGCGTAGGATTGGGCTGGAACTGCAAACTAAAGAGATGATGCAAGGATACTACCACCTTGACAGTGGATGAGAACAACACTTGGGCTTCCTTTAATTACCAATAATGATGACACTGTTAACTTTTCTATGCTTCAGAGTATAAATAAATAGTGGCAAATTATGTATTATGTTGTGTAAGTAGTGTTTAATAAATGCAATTCAAACAATATTTTGAATGATCAAAATTTGATCATTTTAATAATGGTAAATGTTTAAAAATACAAACATGCAGACTATACCTATAAGGTAACACTTTATATTAAAATGCTGCTTAATAATGTTTTATAAATATATAATAGATAGTTAATAACTATGTTACAGAGTATTAATAAAGAATTACAGATGGTTTATAACCAGGCAATAGCCATAGACAAAATTATGTTTAAACATCCAAAAGTACAATAGGTGGCTAGAAACTGTCCCCTTTATAAAAACGTAATTCCATCTATGGCTATTGCATGGTTTTAAACTATCTACGTTTTATTAACACCGTATAACATAATTATTAAGCATCCATTATATATTCATAGAACATTTATAAAACATTAGTAAGCAGCACCTTAATATAAAGTGTTACCATATAGGTTATATATATATATATATATATATATATATATATATATATATATATATATATATATATATATATATATATATATGTGGGCGGGTAGGTGCACACGAAGAAAACAGGCAGTAGTTTCCAAAACAAAACAAGTCTTTATTCCAGTATTCTATACAGCTGGCTCTTATATTGCAATGTCCAAAAGAAAATAAACAGTTCAAACAAGGTTTCAAACAAAAAAACCAAATCACCAAAGCAAAATTGCTGATGTAAACCAACCGGACCAATAACCCCGTCCAGTTGGTGAATAGGTAATTCCACCTGGGTTTTGGGTTTCTTCTTTAGGAACCCTTCTCCTACCCTTATTCCGCAGTCCAGTCCCTTTGCGAATCTCAGCAGCGGACAGGCCGTTCCTCATAGCCCCTGCAGAGAACAGGGAATTGCAGATGCAAAGGACCACCACGTTATCCCGTTCCGATCTTATTGTAGATAATCCTCAGAAGTTCTCAGGCAGGCAAACAAAACAAACAACCCAACAGACTAGCGGCACATGCTCCCTTTTACCAGCCAGGCATTTGGCCGTTACAGGCTACAGGTGTGGGCCAATTAAGGCCAATGATAGTCTAACAATAGTCAAACCCTAATTGCCTACCTAACCACACCTGCAGCCTGTCGGTCCGTTAACTCCTTGACATCATGGCAGGCATGTATGCTGCCCACAGGTCCATCTGATCATTTCTGGCAACCTCTGTGGGCTCACACCAAACCTGCCATGAATGACTCCTGGTGGTAAACTTGTGAGCTGGCTCACATTCCCTCCCCCTATGCAGCTGCATATCCCTGGAAAAGAAAACAGAGTCATCATGCAGCCTTGATAGCACATCAGCATTTCCATGTTCCTTACCAGCCCGGTGTTTTACATCGAAACAGTAAGGCTGGAGGGTCAAGAACCAACGTGTAAGACGTGGGTTGCTATCCTTCTGGCTATACAGCCACTTAATAGGGGCATGGTCGGTGACAAGTGTGAAACGGCGGCCCCACAAGTAATACCTAAGACTTTCCACGGCCCATCTTATGGCCAAGCACTCTTTTTCAATAGTGGCGTAATTACGCTCTCGGGGAAGGAGCTTCCTACTCAAGTACATAATCGGATGCTCCTCACCCCCAACCTCTTGCGCTAAAACTGCACCCAACCCAACACCTGACGCATCAGTCTGTAAAACAAATGGTTTAGAAAAATCTGGGTTACGCAACACGGGGCGAGAGGACAAAGCCTGTTTTAGATCCTGAAACGCCGCTTCACATTGGTCTGACCAGAAAATAGGTTGATTCCTTCTCCCTTTTGTGAGCTCTGTGAGGGGTGTAGCACGAGTGGAGAACTGCGGGATAAATCTCCTATAATACCCCGCCAGTCCCAAAAATGCCCTAACCTGCTTCTGGGTTTTTGGACGAGGGTAATTGTGAAGGACCTCCACCTTTTTTTCCTGGGGCTTCAACCACCCCTGCCCCATAGTATACCCTAGATATTGTGTCTCGGAGAAGGCTAACCTGCACTTCTTTGGATTTGCAGTTAAACCTGCCTCCCTGATCGAGTCTAGCACTGCCTGCAGTCTTTGTAAGTGGGTCTGCCAGTCATCACTGAATATAACAACATCATCCAAATACGCCCCGGCATAGGAGGTGTGAGGATGTAGCACCTGATCCATTAACCTCTGAAAGGTTGCAGGTGCCCCGTGTAGACCAAAAGGCAGAACCACAAATTCAAACAAGCCATCTGGGGTGGCAAAAGCCGTCTTTTCGCAGGAGCTTGGGGTCAACGGCACCTGCCAGTATCCTTTAGTTAAATCCAGGGTGGAGATATACTTGGCAGTTCCCAACCGCTCCAGTAACTCATCCACCCTGGGCATGGGATAAGCATCAAACTTAGACACAGTATTTAATTTCCTGAAATCTATACAGAATCGAATTGACCCATCTGGTTTAGCCACCATAACCACCGGGCTACACCACTCACTGCGTGACTCCCGGATGACCCCCAACTCCAACATTTTACGTACCTCCTCACGCATGACCTCCCTTCTAGCCTCTGGCACCCTAATGTACCTTTGCTGTACTTTAACTCCTGGTTCGGTCTCGATATGGTGTTGTGTAAGGTGTGTGGACCCTGGGATGTCTGAGAAGACTGCTCCATTTTCCTGGACAAGTCGGTCTAACTCGGCTTGCTGTTGCTTATTCAGCTGACCGCCCATAGCTACTGTCAGGGAACCACCTGGTCGATTCTCCCTCCCTTCTAGATCTGGCTGCCTGAAAAAAAAACAATCCCGGTCTTTCCAGGGCTTCAACAAATTAATATGATAAATCTGGTGGGTCTTCCGCCTCCCTGGTTGATGTACCTTGTAGTTAACTGGGCCCACTTTCTCTATGACTTCCACGGGTCCTCTCCACTGGGCTAAAAACTTATGGGGGTCGGACGGGACAAGCACCATTACCCTATCCCCCACCTGAAACTCTCGGACTCGAGCCCCTTGGTTATACTGGCGCTGCTGCACTCCCTGTACCTCCTGGAGATTGCTGGACACCAGGTCCGCCATCTCTGCTAGCCTACTCTGGAGTAACGTAATGTACTCGGGAACTGCTCTGCCCCGGGCTGGTTCTGCCTCCCATGCTTCACGCAATACATCAAGAAGGCCCCGGGGTTGTCGTCCAAACAAAAGTTCAAATGGGCTAAACCCGGTGGACGCCTGTGGAACTTCGCGATATGCGAACATCAGGTACGGTAAAAACACATCCCACTCACGTGGCTGGTTAATAGTGACCCTTCGCAACATCTGTTTTAATGTTTTATTGAAACGCTCAACTAGGCCATCCGTCTGTGGATGGTAAATAGAAGTGCGCAGGGTTTTAACCTTCAGGAGCGCACAGAGCTCCTTGAAGATAAGTGACATAAAAGAGGTACCCTGGTCGGTCAAGACCTCCTTAGGTAACCCCACTCTACAAAAGATATGCAGCAATGACTGGGCTATAACTTTAGCCGAGGTATTCCTCAGAGCCACTACCTCTGGGTACCGAGTGGCATAATCTACCATCACTAACACATATTCAAATCCAGACTTAGTTTTTGGCAGGGGCCCCACTAAATCAATCCCAATCCTTTCAAACGGGACCTCTATAATGGGCATGGGAACAAGCGGGGCTTTAGGGGGCTTCTTACTGGTCACTCGCTGACACTCAGGACAGGACTCACAAAACTCAACCACATCGCGCCACACCCCTAACCAGTAAAACCTATGCAGAATCCTGGCCCTCGTTTTATCTGCCCCCAGATGTCCCCCAAGCAAGTGTACATGTGCTAGATTTAATACAGTCTTCCTCTGGGAGTGCGGTATTACCAACTGATGGATGTGTTCCCCCGGAATAACCCCCCGTATTACCCGATACAGTAACCCTTGGTTTAATAAAAAATGGGGTGTATGCCTTTCTTCTGCATTTTTCCAGTACTCCTCATCCGCCACCATTGCCTGTTCAAAAGCTGTTTTTAAGTTGCTGTCCTCAATTTGAGCTTGTTTAAAGTTTTCTCTGTCTAGCTCAACGGCCTGACTAAGAAAATCCTCTGGTTGGCTTAATTCTGGCAAGCTGGGGCTCCTCGGAGGATTACTGGCCTGTGTGGGTGGTCTATCTGCGTGTTTCTGCTTAGCTAAAAACTTTCCCCCTTCCCTTTTTTTTTTGAGATCTAGTTTTCTTTTCCCCCACAGAGGGCGCTATATCCTCATTATGAAAGGGAAACAGTTCTGTCTCAGCTTCCGGTTTCTGCAATGAGGTGGAAGGTTGGGATTCCTCCTCCCTCCCTACCTCTGTATTTGGATTGGAGGTGGACGGCTGCGTCCCCTCACCCTGTCCCCATAGGCCCACCCCTACTTTAACCAACTCTAAAAACTGTGGGCAGTTTTTCCCTATGATCATCGAAAAGGGCAGGGCAGGAACTACACCAACCTTTACAAAAAAATTATGACCCACTACCTCCACCTCGATCACTACTGTGGGATATGGTTTAATGTCCCCATGAATACATCGTATGTACACATCCTTACTCTCTTGAGTATACTTCTCCAATGGTACCAAGTCCCTGGTAACTAAAGTCTCTGAACTCCCCGAATCTATCAGAGCAACCACTTCTTGACCCTCCACCTTCACTTTAACAAAAAAAGGATCGGTACTCACCGAGCTGGTTTGGAGACATGGTATACTTTGGCTGTGTCCAACATCCATTCTCTCCGGTGAATGCCTCCTGCACTGCCTGGCAATATGCCCCCTAGTGCCACATCGAAAACACTGGATAGATTCCTGCTGATTGGTGGCAGCGGCAGGGGCCTCTTGCTTCCCTAGAAGGTGTCGGTGTGGTCCTCGTGGTTCGCTATGGCGATCGTCTCCAGGCGCCGGTTTTGGGTCCAAGCGGACAAGTGACTTGCCTATAGTGGTCCCTCTCTTCTCCTGGACCTGCCGGTCCGCATGCCCCAGAACCTGTGCTGCGATGTAGCGTTCCAACGCAGCTATGGTGTCATCCAGGGTGCTGTAGTCTGTTTCTGCTACTCGCTCTCTGTCTGCCGTGGGAAGGCTCCGGATGAACCTGTCCATTACCATCAACTCGACCACCCGTCCGGGTGAATTGAGCTCGGGGTTAAGCCATTTCTTCGCCAGGTGTAGCAGGTCAAATAGCTGGGAACGCCCCGGCCGCTCAGGGTTGTACTGCCAGTCATAGAACCGCCGAGCTCGAACTACTGTAGTCACCCCCAGTCGGGCCAGGATCTCTGCTTTTAACTTTGGATAGTTGCAAGCCGCTTCTCTGTCTAGGTCAACATAGGCTTTCTGCGCCTCCCCACACAGGAACGGCGCTAGTATGATCGCCCACTCTGCTGGGGCCCATTTCTCACGCTCGGCGGTCCGCTCAAAGACCCTTAAGTAGCCTTCTATGTCGTCGTCGGGGGTCATCTTGGACAGCACCTGGCTGGGTCCAGTTTGTCGATGAGTCCCCAGGGTTTTCAGGACGAGTTCCTGGAACTGTAGCTGTTGATGCTGCATAGCTGTCAGCAACTGCTGCACTGTAGCGGTGAGCTCACTAGCGACTCCTGCCGCAGCTCCGTTGGCTCCCGCTGGCCAAGCAGCATCTTCCTTATCATGGGTGTTCACTGGAAACATCCTGACCACTGTGTGCAACAAAGAGCCCCACTTCTGGTACCACTTGTGGGCGGGTAGGTGCACACGAAGAAAACAGACAGTAGTTTCCAAAACAAAGCAAGTCTTTATTCCAGTATTCTATGCAGCTGGCTCTTATATTGCAATGTCCAAAAGAAAATAAACAGTTCAAACAAGGTTTCAAACAAAAAACCAAATCACCAAAGCAAAATTTCTGATGTAAACCAACCGGACCAATAACCCCGTCCAGTTGGTGAATAGGTAATTCCACCTGGGTTTTAGGTTTCTTCTTTAGGAACCCTTCTCCTACCCTTATTCCGCAGTCCAGTCCCTTTGCGAATCTCAGCAGCAGACAGGCCGTTCCTCATAGCCCCTGCAGAGAACAGGGAATTGCAGATGCAAAGGACCACCACGTTATCCCGTTCCAATCTTACTGTAGATAATCCTCAGAAGTTCTCAAGGAGGGCAAACAAAACAAACAACCCAACAGACTAGCGGCACATGCTCCCTTTTACCAGCCAGGCATTTGGCCGTTACAGGCTACAGGTGTGGGCCAATTAAGGCCAATGATAGTCTAACAATAGTCAAACCCTAATTGCCTACCTAACCACACCTGCAGCCTGTCGGTCCGTTAACTCCTTGACATCATGGCAGGCATGTATGCTGCCCACAGGTCCATCTGATCATTTCTGGCAACCTCTGTGGGCTCACACCAAACGACCTTCATGAATGACTCCTGACTAGGACCAACATTTGACACTCGACCGAGTATATATAATAATATATATATATATATATATCTATATATATAGATATTATATATATATATATAGCGTTGGTGATATATGTACAGGATAGCTGATTCAAGGCTACTATGATATGTGTTTAATAAGTTATCAGACAACATAAGTGATATAATGTAAATATAAATATGATACACGATCTTCAAATAAATTGAGAAATACATTCTTATATATAAGTTGTATATTTCATAATATGGTTGAATAGTGCATAAAATGGACATGCGGGTTTACAGTCCAAGCAATTAGGAAAAAAAAACAAAAAACAGTACACTGTCTGAAAATATATTAAAATATAAATATTTTCCCATTACGGTTAAATGGCAAACATCTCTGTATGCAAGGTGCTGTAACATCAACTTTAGACAGCTCCACTTTCGCTGATACGAATGTTTCCAATAAGTTTGTGTGTACTGATAATGTCATACATCTGGGGGCTTTATGAAGGAGCCGCAGATCAAAGCCATGTACTGTTTCTACAAGCCAGAAATGTCTCATCTGAGGACTCTTTGATGCATATGAATTAGGAGGTTCTTATAAAAGCAGGCCCTTCCTTCAGCATCGCCACTAGTGTTAAGCCTCATTGCAGTCTGGAGGCTGGAAGCTGTTTGTTTCCAGGGAGAGGCGGTGCTGTAAAGAGCTCTGGTGATCTGTGAGGCTCTCTGAATGGACAGGGCAGCCTTTAGATGCAGTTAAATAAACAGAGGCGGTTGATACACAGCCATCATAATTTACACAGGTGGGCCACCGGGGGATAATGAAGAACCACCTTCCCTGTCCATTGAGTGCAGTAGGAACAAGTAGCTCATTGTTTGGGCAAAGTAATCTGAACAGGCTGGTTTAATTATAGATATGCATTGTAAATAAAGGTGAAGGAAGGTCTGTGGTCGGCACTCAGAACTCAGTATATATAATTAGCCTGGCACAGTATGTAAATGCTTATATAAGCAAGGTTCAGACAAGATCTGTCATTCGTAATAGATGTATGCTCACCATAGGCACCCAGCACTGCACTGATTCAACATGACAGGTCTGGAGAACTTAAATTGTTCTGGACAGATACAAACACTGTTCTGCAAAATGAAATCCCTTGAAAGGCTCACTGTGGTAAACAGTGGTAAAAGCACAGTGTAATACAGCATAAAACAAACAGCCTGGTTTTCTGAGGTGATAGGGGTTGTTGGTTTACCGACATTTTAGTTTCAGCAGTGTGACGGTGGTAATATTGTCCTCTTTGTTGGCTCGCTGACAGCTCAGAGGTCATTTTAAGTTTGCTGCAGTGTAACATAGATACATTAAATTAAAAGCTTTAAATGAGAAAAGCAACAAATAAATAAATAAAGGGTAATATCCCTTTAAGAGGAGCCATAGGGCTCTAGTACCTTTCCATTCCACTTCCAGGTCTATCTACTGGTGGCCAAATTATTAGGAAAACCTGTTTTTTCACATGTTTTCCTTTATTAAGGTCAGGTGGTCATCGGGGGAGGGTGTTTTTTTTTGTTCTGTGTTTGGTAACAGAGTTAGGTTTCTGGCTGCTCTGATTTTAACCAAAATCATCTACTAAAAAAAGAAAAGGTTGTAAGGTCCTTTTAGGAAAAGAAAAGTATTAAAAGTACTGAACCATGTTTTAAAGAGCAGTTTGCTGACATCCTCTTCCTTCTTTCTCTTGGATTACAAATACTTTTTGTTGTTTTTTGTTGGAGTTTTCCTGGTTTTGTTCTGGAAGGGCAGTAACCCTAAGGATTTTCTACACTAACAGCTTCCCCAGACGGGTGAGATCTAACCAATCTTTTTTTTTCTAGATTTTGGATTATTTTTGGGGTTTTTCTTTTTTGTTTTCCAAATTGAGGATTTGCAGCAACTTGACTATTCTGTTCGGGACTGTGTATATATTTGTGGGGTGTTGGTTTGGGGTTATTTCTGGTCACCTGTAAATGTTGTATCTTCATCGCTAATGTTTTTGTACAATACACTTGCTTGTTGGTTAATTGAACTGGGTCCAGAATCTATTTATTTATTTCCTTGGGCATGTAATCTCTAATGAAGGCACTAAGATGGATAACCAGAAGGTGGAAGCCATCGAATCCTTTCCTACGCCTCGCTTTTTAAAGGAGGTACAGAGATTTTTGGGTATGGCAGGATGGTACCATCGATTTATTCCTGGGTTTGCAGAAAGGTCTGCTCCCCTTATGCTCTTAAGAAGAAGGGAGCTAAATGGATTTGGTCTCCTGAGTGTCAAGCTGCCTTTGAGGATCTAAAACATACCCTATCCACTTCTCCAGTTCTACAGCATCCTGACTACAATCAATCCTTCCGTGTCCATATTGATGCCAATCAAATTGGCCTGGGAGCAGTTTTGACCCAACATGTGGGTGAAGTAGAGCATGTTGTGGCTTATGCTTCCAGATTGTTAAATCCTTCTGAGATTAACTATTCTGTTTCAGAGAAGGAATGTCTTGCAGTTGTTTGGGCTGTGGAGAAATGTCGTCCTCTGCTGGAGGGAACAAAGTTTGAGGTTATTACAGACCATGCTGCACTTGTTTGGGCTTTCAACAATCCCAAGCCTACTTCTCATCTGATTCGATAGACTATCTTACTTCAAGACTTTGACTTTTCTGTTGTATACAGGAAGGGGAAATTCAACACCGTTCCTGATGCGCTGTCACGTGCTCCAGTTGAACTAGATGGATTAGCTGCTGCCTGCATTAAAGAGAAGATTCGTTCTTCTGCTTCTTACCTGTGGATTGGCCTGAGATTTCTCAAGCGCAAGCAAATGACAAGGAGGCTCAAGATATCATGCAGAGCATTATCAAGGGTGATGTTCGTGTTGGTCGCGTAACTTACATTCTAGAGAATGAATCTTGTATCGTCAAATTCCTGGGAAGTGTAATGGTGTTAAACTACAACTCTTTGTTCCTTGCAGTCTTCAGGAACAATTCTTGAAATACTTTCATGACAGCCCTCTAGGAGGTCACATGGGTTGCCTGAAGACTCTTCTGTGCCTCCTAGATGTTGCTTACTGGCCACAAGTTCGAAAGGATGTCTGGAAATACACCAAAAGCTGCATAATCTGTCGACAGTTCAAGCCTATCTGCCTGAAACCCGCTGGAATGCTTCAATCAACATCCGTAAAGGAACCAGGAGTGATGCTCGGGGTTGATTTGATGGGCCTTTTCCCATGTAGCAACCAAAGCCATCAATATCTTTTTGTCGTAGTAGACTCCTGCAGCAAGTGGGTTGAACTGTTTCCAATTTGTGATTCAAAGACTCCTAAACTGGTCACTATTCTTATCCGAAATATCTTTACTAGATGGGGCTCTCCATTACATTTGGTGTCTGACAGGGGTGCGAGTTTACTAGTCAGCTGATTAAGCAGGTCTGCCATCAGTCGGGGGTTGTACAAAAGCTTACTACTAGTTACCATCCACAAACCAATTTTACAGAACGTGTCAACCGTACTCTCAAAACAATGATCTCTTCATACGTCAAAGCAAATCATGCTAACTGGGATCAGTGGCTCGCAGAGTTTCGCTTTGCCATAAACTCTGCCACACATGAGAGTACAGGGTTTTCACCTGCTGAAATCGCTGTGGGACGTAAATCTAAGGATCCTCTGGAAAGACTCATAGGAAGACTGCCAGATCCAGAACAGGATTCGTACACTCTGATAGAGCGACAGCAGAAGTTGTTGGAACAGGTAAAGGAAAATGTATATCACTCTCAGTCAAAACAGGCTTGCTATTACAATCCCAAAAAACGTGCAGTTAACTTTCAAGTTGGAGACAAAGTGTGGGTACGCGATCACCCTATGTCCGATGCCAAGATGGGATTTGCTGCGAAGCTTGCTCCAAAGTGGAGAGGTCCTGCAACAATCAAAAAGAGATTGGGACCCGTGAACTGTCAATTAGCTCTAGACAATAACCCTGATAACCACGAGACACACCACGCCAAGAACATTTAAATATTTTCCGTCTTCCCGTACCTCAAGTCTGGGGGGGGAGGGGGTTGTTATTTAACATAGTTACATTAAATTAAAAGCTTTAAATGAGAAAAGCAACAAATAAATAAATAAAGGGTAATATCCCTTTAAGAGGAGCCATAGGGCTCTAGTACCTTTCCGTTCCACTTCCAGGTCTATCTACTGGTGGCCAAATTATTAGGAAAACCTGTTTTTTCACATGTTTTCCTTTATTAAGGTCAGGTGGTCATCGGGGGAGGGTGGGTTTTTTTGTTCTGTGTTTGGTAACAGAGTTAGGTGTCTGGCTGCTCTGATTTTAACCAAAATCATCTACTAAAAAAATAAAAGGTTGTAAGGTCCTTTTAGGAAAAGAAAAGTATTAAAAGTACTGAACCATGTTTTAAAGAGTAGTTTGTTGACATCCTCTTCCTTCTTTCTCTTGGATTACAAATACTTTTTGTTGTTTTTTGTTGGAGTTTTCCTGGTTTTGTTCTGGAAGGGCAGTAACCCTAAGGATATTCTACACTAACAGCTTCCCCAGACCTGGTGAGATCAAACCAATCTTTTTTTTCTAGATTTTGGATTATTTTTGGGGTTTTTCTTTTTTGTTTTCCAAATTGAGGAGTTGCAGCAACTTGACTATTCTGTTCGGGACTGTGTATATATTTGTGGGGTGTTGGTTTGGGGTTATTTCTGGTCACCTGTAAATGTTGTATCTTCATCGTTAATGTTTCTGTAAAACACACTTGCTTGTTGGTTAATTGAACTGGGTCCAGAATCTATTTATTTTTCTAACAGTATTCCATAAAATTTTGGAAACATTACAGCAGATTGTTACTGGTTGACACCATTCACTTGTAAACAGTATTATTTTTGTGATTTGTTTTGTGTTAACCTATTTGGTGCATTCATTCCCATGTTCTACAGTATAAACGTGCATAATTATTCCAGCAACAACACCAATAACAGTATTATCTCTATTTCCATATTTAAATGTGTTTATTTTATAAATGTTCAGTAGTGTTAATTGTTAAATGTGGATATTAACTGGATCCAGGAATAGGTTAAGTTTGGGCTTTGATTTAAAATACTTACATTTCCATGTGAGAATGTGGATGGAATTGAGTAAAATGTGTTGTTGGTCCAATCAATCAATTACTGAAATGATTGTAGAGGCAGGGGCTTAAGTAGACTCACCAGTAGGGTGTGGTCAAACACAAAGTGAGGGTTGTGTATGACATGTGAATAAACAATAAATTTGCATTTATGAGCTCATAGGAAAGTGTATGATAGAGTAAGAGTAAAATAAAACAGACAAGCCAGCACTAAAATCTTAAGTTCACCTCTCCAATAAACCCTAATGTATACTCCATATGTCTACCAAGCTGCTGCTTAAAATATTGACACACACTTTGTTACAAGTGATCTATTCATTGCTATCAAAAAATATGACTTCATTACACCTTGATAGACACTCATTTCTGGATGGTTCTGATGAACTTGTGCAGAAACCAACCTGTTCCTAATTTAAATCAATGTATTCCATTTCCTCTTATTGTGTAAATCATCTTTAGATGACAAGAGAACCATAAAGCCAATCCCTTATAAATGTAATTTCCTACAGGAGGATGATACAGCATAAGGAAGGACTCAATCAGTTTACAGTGTAATACATATAATATTATGCACAGGCTCTCAGCCTTGCATTCTGGTAAAATGTAACCATGAAAAATCTGTGTGTATCATTTTTAATTCTGATACCTGTCAATAGTGTACAGAGCTACCATGAGAGGCTGGGCACCATGAACACAAGCCTACAAGGAGTGTTGATTGTTCTGTATTAATCAGTAATTACTGTCATCCCTTTCAGGGAAGGTGATGTGGAAATCTCAGAAGTGCTCAGACTGGTCCAGTAGTGCGCACATTTATTGGAACAGTAGTGTGCAAATCTATTTAAACACTTCAAGATTGGTCATGTATACCCTTTTATACCTCTATACCTACCTGTATGAGAATTTCAATTTTCGGTCATTAATTAGTGATATAGAAACAATAGACACTCGTGTGTGAAAAAGTTAGATCACTTTGTGCTTTAATTAGGCATCTTAAACAACGTCTAAAAAGTGTCCTGCATTTTATTATTTGTGGCTCCGTTACCTTTCTCTTACTATTTTAAATTAAATGCATGTGTGGCCTGTTAAAGTTATCAAGGCATATTTTGACAATTTATTATTATTATTATTATTATTGTTGAACACTTCTTTGAGATCCTTAATATCTGCACAGCAAAACCTTGATTTTGTTATTTATCAGTGCCTTGTAATCTTCTGCCCTTGGCCCACATGTCTAATAATAAGCCTCAAACTGACAAAACCCTCAAACTGACCTGGATTGTTCCTGTAAAATAATATTTTGAAGCTGTTTGCTTCAATATTGCATTCACCAGCAGCGAGGCACATGTGTTTCTACACTTGTCAGTTCTGAGACATACCAAAGACATTATTTCACTTACGTAGATATGTTGTAGCTGACATCAGGTACCTTAATAAGATATGTGTTTATTGGGTGAGCTGGTATTACCAACAGCATTTCACAGTTAAAGAATATATTTTAATGGTCTTAATGTACATAAATGTATATTAATGTAATTGAGTGACTGGTTCAATGGACAATAGCACAAACTATTTTTGTTCATGTGATACTATATTATTCTCTTAATAATAGCAATTTGTTGAATGGGCACGTCCAGTCGATATTTCCCGTAATAACAGGCCAGTTATTAAGATACATAGTTGGTGATGCAGAAACAGAATACAATACAGAATTAAGATATGCATTTTGTGTCGCTTGCGGTGTGCATTAGTTAATTTAAATTAGATTTTTTATAGGTAAACGTCAGATCTAGGTAAAGTACTAGGCATTATACTGTAGTGAGTCGGCATTCAAGACGAGACCTGTCAATTATTGTATAAAATGAATACTTTGTTTACACCCTTGATTAACTAAATATTGCACAATTTAGTTTTTTAGTATGTTTTACTGTGCAGTCAATTGTAACCAGTTTTAGTACAGGGGAATTTGAAACACAAACAGCTGGTTTCACAGACCCTGATTAGCACAAGTCTTGGACTTCTCAATTTTACCTTGGGTAAGGCAGTCCAAGATTAGTGCTAGACCGGGTCTGTGAAACCAGCTGAAAAAGTTAAAATTAATCTGGGCCATACAGTTACCAAGGTTGAAAGTTAAATCAATGACCCCAGGCGCCCAGTCATTGGCCCAATTGACTCTCATAGATGACATCACTCAAAATGGAGCAATGCGATCAATACACCACTGGTATTAGGTCAAATATGAATTTACGATTTAAAAATAGGTCAAAGAAGGTTAAATACAAGTGAAAGAAAGAGATAGGATGTACATGTCCCCAATGGGAGCTTACTCTACTACCATATCAGCATGTTTTTACTATACATGAATGGGAGAGGCATGGGGTCTGATCTTCGATCTTCGCGCAATTCTCTCTCTAATTTTGGCACAAAAATATAGATATATGGCACAAAGCAGTTGCATGACATTGGAATATAGAAGTTTTTTGTGCAATTTGCAAATCTGTTTGTGCCTCGCAAAACTGTCTGCGCATTCACTAGTAATATAACAAATGCACACAACAACCAAGCGAGAATGCAGAACAATGGACCGTTACCATTACCCAGACAAGCTGCTATCATAGTGTACATTACATAATATCCCCCTATTCTCCACACAAATGTAACCTGCACAAGGAATGCAGAATCAAACCTCACCACATATTGGAAGCTTTGCCACCCCCGAACTGCAGCATTAAAATACAGTATTTATTCAAAATATAACAATTAAATATATTGTAGCGACTTGCTAATAAAATATGTCAACAAGAAGGAATCGGCTTTTTTAGTAGCTCAGAATTACGCTGCATACAAACACGCCCCGTCTCTCTTTACTAACCTGTTGTCATGGCCGTCAACACTATACAGTACACATATTTATAGAAGTATAGCCTGTAAAACAAATCCACAATGTCGAAAACACTCATCCATTTGGAAGCCCCGATCTGCACGTGTATCCCCTAATCATTCTTCTGTTGAGTCTCCCCCTTCCAACTGCCCTGCCTCACCTCATCATGGCACAGTACAGGCAATGGCATGGAATGCAGATCAAACATGTATACCGGTAGGCCTACTTCTGATATTAATAAGAAATAAATAACACTATTAAAAAATAAAATCAACAGTCAGCTGTGTCCTTATACCTTGTAGAATGTCCAGCTGAGGGGCTTGAAAAGTAAAGGGAGCCTTTGGTTGAGCCTCGTGAGCACTGTGATGTAAACTAGCCCCACACAGCTCTTTCCCACAACTAATGTTGCTGAGGATCGGCATTTAGCAATATGCGCATTTTATGGAATCATTCTGCACACTGCAAAACCCTAATGATCCTTGCAAACTTTGCCATATTTGTTCAGATTTAGCCTTCAGAGCAATTCGAATAATTCAGCGCAAATGCATATGACATTTGTCCACATGCATACATTTATATCATGTTTATCATTATCGTAGGCGTTAGCATGGTGAATGAGCCCAATATTTAAAGCACCATCACAGATTTTTGCTGATGTACCTGAGGCTGTTTCCTAAGAAGAGAAGTGAATTAACGATGCCTCTGATTTTGTCTTCTTAATTTTGACAAATGTCTCACAAATATGAGTAGGCTACACTTCATCTATTCAATTAATCAGGGCAGTGGTTTTTACTTTTTAGTTTTCTGTTACGATCTGTTTTTTTTTCCTCCTGTAAAATGTACCAGTGGCCACCTGCATGTTTTGTCCATTCATAATTAAATACTCTGCTGCAGTTATGCTCGCATGAATTTGCTCTTAAATATAACTACATTTAATGTATTGCAACTTCTCTTATTTAAACTGCGCTTAAACTGATTTACGCATTCCATTTTGTACTCGCTTTTAATCCGATTCGATCTCAATTCTGCTTCTAAGCTGATTGCTGGGAAGCCTATTGTTTTTGTTAGGATTAATATTATAGCCTAACTGAAATTGCTGTTAATTGATTTTTATGATATAACTTTGCATTCAAAACACTTACAAATCCCTAAACAGTAATGAATATAGCCTGCTGTGTGCCTGATATTAAAATCAATGTAAATAAGGAAAGGAAATGCAAACTGTAGATGGATCGATGTGTAGGGAGGGGTTTTATACTACTGTGTAAGGGTCTATTTTCACTGTTGTTGATTTAATTATACACATAGTTGTTTTGTATCTGCCAGCTCAGTCTATGTTACATACCGTACTATACCATACTACTATGGGCCTACCCCTCATTCTGCACCAAGAATGTACCTGCTGAGGAGAGGGTATAGCACGGCTATTTAAGCCTGATTTACCATAGGCTCAAATTGACACACGCATTGGACAGTAACGTTTAAGCCCTCTGCCCAGTATGCTTTCTGCAGTAGTTGAACTTCTTAGAATATTCACCGCGAAGTGTGCAGGTGATACTGGGGTAAACAGTGTGTGTTGTCGGACCAACCTTTGAACGAGCGGGACGTGCTGAATCGGTGCTATCTGAGAGTGTGAGGAGAGGGAGAGGAGAAGACGAGGAAGAAAGAGGACGGGAATGAGATTGAGAGAAAGTTACATTAAATAGTAGTTACAAACCCTTTGACTTAGAAGTTTAAAAAGTTATTATATATGTTCCTGTTTACTGTTTAACGATAAAGAAAACTAAACAACTAAGCTACTACTTGGAGAATAGTTAGCTGTTTATCATCGTATTGAGACCCGTCAACTCTTCAAACTGTGTTTACTGGAAAATAAAACATAGAAGCTTCATTCAAGAGGATCGGCAACCTGTCCGGATCCCTGTGCTATCGAAATCCAGCTTGTGCCTGGCAGGCTGTTGTAATGCAAATAGCAATGCAATAAAGGGAGATGATACTTTTTTGATCGGGACTGAACTACCTATTTGTGTTTAGAATGGAGATACTACTTTTTGATCGGAAAGTAAATGGTAGGCTAATGTTTCGCTCTGAAAGAACGTTTTTTAAACATGTATTTTAAAACAGTGAAGCAGCTATCACAATCGTTCTTTTGAATTCCTGTCCTATAATCTTTATATAATAGACCTAATGTAGATGTGCATGGAATTTTGTGTGACCGCTGGGTGTTTCCCATAGGAGTATCTTGGAAAACTGCAGTTCTGTACTTGTGCGAGTGCTGGAGGGATGTGCGCAGAGTTAAGGCTTGCTTTTTAAAAGCGTTATTTTGTGCCTCTCAGAACTGGTTTTGTGCTTGACACATACCTTCGAATATGCCAGGATCATGCATATTGTCGGCCACTCCCCCCAAATTGCACTATGCATACATTTCATTTCTGCACAGCGCAGAAGAGATTGTGACGCGCAAAATTATGCTTTGAATATGGCAACTTGGCACAATTTCGGCACAACGGCCATTTGAGACATACCCCTCTGCTCGGTACGCAAACCTTTTGAAGATCTGGTCAATGGTGAAAACAATATAACAGCATAGGTCTTTAAATATAAATTGTGTCTCAATCCTAACATTCAAGGGGATGCTAAAGTTTTGACCATAGCCTTGGAACGACGATCAGTGCTGCGCTGCTGTGCTGTCCTACAAAAGGGGGAGGATGTGTAGCACAGCAGGGAGGGGGTTAATATCCTCGCTGCCAAAAAAAAAAACATGTGTTAATTGTTTTTTGTTAATTGTTGTATTGTTAATTATCCCCTGCGCCTGGCTATCATTATAAATTTCAGCCAGGTGCAGGGTATTTAAAGGAAGCAGCCAGTCTGTTCTTGGCTGCTGTGTGTGGAGAGCCCGCTTGAGAGTGTGCACAAGCATATGGGAAAGAAAGGTACTGTGTGTAGCCTTTTGAAGAAGTTATTTGTAAAAACAGTGTGGTTTTTTTGTTTGTTTTTGTGTTAGCAGGTAAACAGCTTAGCTGTCCTGTTGTTAGTTAGGTTCCTGTTTGTTTAGTTAGTGCTCCTATAGAGCTAGGTTTTAGTTTTCTGTTTTTTTTTTGTTTATTAAATATAGCACATCAGTGCTTTGAAACCAAGTTCCTGTGTCCTGGGTCTGCACTTAAAGGGGCAACGAACCACAGTGAGTGGCCGCTCTGTAACAATATATACATATATTATATTACTACGATTTGGTGCCACAGCGTTTATTTTAAATTGATCAAAATGACTGTGGCGCGTAAAGAAAATAATGCAAAGAAAATAAGTTCATATTCATTTTTAAACAACACAATACTAATGTTTTAACTTAGGAAGAGTTCAGAAATCAATATTTGGTGGAATAACGCTTATTTTCAATCACAGCTCTCATGCATCTTGGCATGCTCTCCACCAGTCTTTCACATTGATGTTGGGTGACTTTATGCCACTCCTGGCGCAAAAATTCAAGCAGCTCGGCTTTGTTTGATGGCTTGTAACCATCCATCTTCCTCTTGATCACATTCCAGAGGTTTTCAATGGGGTTCAGGTCTGGAGATTGGGCTGGCCATGACAGGGTCTTGATCTGGTGGTCCTCCATCCACACCTTGATTGACCTGGCTGTGTGGCATGGAGCATTGCCCTGCTGGAAAAACAATCCTCAGAGTTGGGGAACATTGTCAGAGCAGAAGGAAGCAAGTTTTCTTCCAGGACAACCTTGTACTTGGCTTGATTTGTGCGTCCTTCACAAAGACAAATCTGCCCGATTCCAGCCTTGCTGAAGCACCCCCAGATCATCACCGATCCTCCACCACATTTCACAGTGGGTGCGAGACACTGTGGCTTGTAGGCCTCTCCAGGTCTCCGTCTAACCATTAGATGACCAGGTGTTGGGCAAAGCTGAAAATTGGACTCATCAGAGAAGATGACCTTACTCCAGTCCTCTACTGTCCAATCCTTATGGTCTTTTGCAAACCCTCAGCCTGGCTCTTCTTTGCTTCTCATTGATGAAGGGCTTTTTTCTAGCTTTGCACGACTTCAGCCCTGCCCCTAGGAGCCTGTTTCGAACCGTCCTCGCCGTGCACTTCACCCCAGCTACCGTTTGCCATTCTTTTTGTAGGTCACTTGATGTCATCCTACGGTTGCTGAGTGACATTTGAATGAGTTGGCGGTCATCCCGGTCAGTGGAGAGTCGTTTTCGCCCTCTGCCGGTCTGTAGCTTTGTTGTCCCCAATGTGTGCTGCTTGACCTTGTTCTTATGAACCGCCATCTTTGAAATTTTAAGGATGGAAGCAACCCGACGCTCACTGTATCCCTCTGCCAGTAAAGCCAGAATTGAACCCTTCTTTTCCTCACTCAAAACTTTCCTTTTCAACTCTTTGGGCATGGTCAATAGTTATTTTTTGATTCCAATTACTTTTGAGGTACTACTAGCACTGTTTTGCCATCCAGCTGGTCCTATTGCAAGAGGATAGTGATGACCACAGGAGTGGTTTTTATACTTTTCCTCGTTAAATAAGATTTGGTTCAGGTGATCCCCTAATCAGTACCTCATTCAGTAGAATGAGGTGTGCCTGTGTTGGAATTCAACAGACACTGGAATGGAATGGCTGCCATACATGTAGAGATGCTGATTTAAGAAAAATTTGCAGTGGTCTCTTAATTTTTTCCAGAGCTGTGTATATATATATATATATATATATATATATATATATATATATATATATATATAATATATAGTATATATATATTATAATATATATATATATATATATACTATAATATATATAATATATATAGATATATCTATATATATACATATATACATGAGGATGGGCAGGGGGGGGGGGCAGAATTGTACTGAGGGATTTTTGAATCCCCACAAACCCACACTTGTGATTCCCCAAATTAAAATGTGGTAAAGAATGTTTGGTATGTATAATGAGCATTCTTTACTTTATTAAAGTGGCTCCAGCAACAGCAATGGCCTGCTATCTCAGACGTACCTGTGCTGTGTGCCGGCACTGCGGCTTGGTCTAAGACACTTTCCCAGGGTTACAGAGTTCTTGGCTTATCCCATTCCAATTATCACATCAGTCACACAATCCTAAATTACAGAGTTGGCATGTAAACATAGAACTAATAAACCCTCTTTCACTTTTAATCTCCCCTAATTCTTTGTTCAACTTTTCTGAAGTTAATTATTATTTTGGAAAAACGCCTCCCCTTCCTCCCCCCCAACACAATATACAATAATATTTCTCAGCAACATCTCTAAACCCCCCATTGTACATTAGATGTACATTTTAGATAATGATGAAGCATACAAGTCTGTCCTTGTTCCTCAGTTTATTATGCATACCTTCATGTAGACTAGAGAAGGGCCCGATTTTGTGAAAGCCTCTTATCTTGTTGACCAGGAAACCCACACTACACAGCGTGTTGATGCTTTATCTGTTGCATGTAGAATTCCAGCATTTACAACAAATCTCAGCTCTTCTGGGACTGCAAACCAAAACCGAAGACAAAACAAAAACATCCTTTTTACTGCATGTACAGTAACAAACTGTACATAAGATCAGCTTTAATAGTTTCATTGCAAGCTTGTAAGCTAGACAAGTTGGTATTTTTACTAAACTTTTCCTCTACTTTAATTGAGTACTGGTCTGCTTTAAGAAGTGCAAACCAAGATTTTAAACCATTTTCCTAAATATGTTATTAGACTAGCAACGTTGTCTGTGGTTGACTTTTTTATTGTGTCAAACATGATTAGTTTGTTTATTTGGTTTAAACTGTAATTTCACTCCAGAATGAAACATTTGCAGTAGCTTCCTGTGATGCAGGTCAAATTTACTTGATTGGCATTATTACAATTACAGTGTGACCTACAGTTTAAGGTAACACTTGACATTAACTGTCTCTAATTACTATGTATTTACATATTAGTTACTTAGTAAATACATGTGCAGTTACACATAATTACAATGTTATTAAGCATAGTTACAATGCACTTAATGTGTAAATCTTTCAGCCCAAAACAATAAAAAACAAAGGCAATGTACATGCATGTCTCCGTGTCCTTCGCGGTGCTCCCATGCTGGTGGTGAATACACAACTATTGTGACTGGGCAGTATTTGTAATCCGGGTGTGATGCTGGCTTGACGTTTGTTAGACATCTAATAATTATAAATAAACAGTTAGTAATAAATACACAAATACAAAACACTCACGGTTTATACTTTTTGTCTATCCTTTACAGGTCTGTTTGCAACCATAACAAAAGGAACAGATTGCATCGTCACTTCCCCTGAAATACCCTTAATCACGCCCCATTCGATAGTTCGTTCAATCACGTCTCCTCCAATCCACGATTGACACATCGCTTGCCATACTAGGGCAATGACTTCTGGTATAGTGACTCTGCCCTTCCAGGATGGCCGGGAATGAACTGCTGAACCATCCAGTGCAGGGCTCACTGTTCCTGTTATACAGCGTTGTGGCTGGAAATGGGTACGCTGCAATGACACTTGCACCATTTTATTAAATAACAAAAATAAATAAAATATGTAAACAAAAATAAACACTGCTCACAGAGCACAAAAATAAAAGGTTGAACCAAAAATGATCACAAACACAAAAATTCAAATACGATCCAGGTCAGGCTGGGCAATCGCCTTCACTGATCCTAGATCGTTTTAAATTTATTTTCTCCTCTCTCGCTCTTTTGCACTCCTCCGTACAGCCACACACCTAGAGCAGGGAGAACTGCAGGCTTAAATACCATGGCAGAGGGGTTTAACTAATTTCTAATTATTCTATTACCCCTTGGCCACAATCTGCACGAGTTCATTAATATGTGTGACTGCCCGCTAGTTTAACAACGCACTAGTCAGTAGCCACATATTATCACAAGGCTTTTAATGTGGATGGGGCTTCCCATCCACGCTACAAAACATATAGCATTCGCTGACATTTATATAAATAATAAATAAACAAAGACACGACGCTCGCCGTCATATATATATATAAATAAAACACACACACACACACACACACACACACACACACACACACAAATATAAAATACAGTAAACAAATAAACAAATACAAAATAACACAGGGACGGAAGGGGAGACCCCGTTCTAAAAATAAACAAAGAATACGATTACACAACAGGGCTTTCCTACTGCCCTGCTACATATCCCCCTCCTGTGCAAAGCACACATGGCCCCAAAGGCCACCTCCCCCCTCAGTCTCATTGTCCCGGAAGAGGGGTCTGGAGTAATCTGTGGGGGTGGCCATGGTGGGAGGTCCTCCTCCCCCCATGTCTTCTTTACTGGTAACTCCCTCTTCTGGGCTCCAGCTGAACTGTAGCAGGGGAAGCTGGTCTCTTGACCCCCCGCCCCCCCCCTTCTTCATGGCCGGCAGCTCCCCTTTGTGGGGCTCTGGCCACCATACTTCGTGTCACAAAAGTGTGGCTGGGGGAGATGGTCTCCTGACCTCCCCCCCCCCTTCTTTGTAGCCAGCAGCCCCCTTTTCTGAGGCGCCGGCCCTGGTGCTTCCTGCGGTCCTGCAGGACTAGTAGCGGCCCCCAGCGGCGCAAGCCAGGCAGCGACCCCAGGCGGCGCAAGCCAGGCAGCGGCCCCAGGAGAAGCAGAGCTGGCAGTGACCCCAGGCGAAGCAGAGCCAGCAGCGACCCCAGGCGAAGCAGAGCTCTCGACGACCCCAGACGAAGCAGGACCCTCGGTGACCCCAGGCGAAGTGGGACCCTCAGTGACCCTAGGTGAAGCGGGACCCTCAGTGACCCCAGGTGAAGTGGGACCCTCAGTGACCATATGGGAAGCGGGACTCTCAGTGACCGCAGGCGAAGTGGGATCCTCAGTGACCCCAGGCGAAGTGGGACCCTCAGTGACCCCAGGTGAAGTGGGACCCTCAGCGACCTTAGGGGATAAAAGAGAGACACAAGCAGCCCCAGGTGATGCGGAGCACCAGGCAGCCTCAGGCGATGCAGACGTGGCATCCTTGGGCAGTGTGAGGCAGACATCCTTTGGTGGTGCGAGGCAGGGCAGCAGCAGACCCTCAGGAGGTGACGGCGGAGGAGAGCCAGGCCTAGCTGTGGTGCGGGGGTTGGCCCTCTTCGCAGCCACTGCGGCCAGGAGTTTTTCCCCTGTGCTCCCCTCAGCAACAATGCAGGGGCTGCTGAGGTGCTGAAGGGAGAGGCAGATCCTGCTTCTCTCCCTCTAGCGAGTTTGGAGGAAGAGGCAGCTCCTGATCCTCTTGTCCAGGTGGTGATGGTGGTGGAGACAGAGGCAGGGGCTCCTCCCCTTCTTGTGGTAAAGGCGGGAAGGGCTCCTCCCCTACTGGTGGCAATGGGGAAACCAGCAGGTATTTCCTCTCTGCTGGCGGAGGCGGGAGTGAAACCAGTCCTCTCATGGTGGTGGAGGTAGAACCAACAGGTATTCTCCCTCTGCTGGTGGAGGTGGGAGTGACAAGCAGACCTCCCACAGAGGTGGAAGTGGAATCAGCAGGTATTCTCCCTCTGCTGGTTAAGCAGTCCTCCCATTGAGGTGGAGATGGAACCAGCAGGCATTCTCCCTCTGCTGGTGGGTACCTGGGCTGTGGACGCACCGCTCCCCCTTCTTGGGCTGTGGACACACCGATTCCCCCCCTCTTGGGCTGTGGATGCACCGACTCCCCCCTCTGGGCTGTAGACATTCGGACTCCTCCCACTCAGGTGCAGGAGGTTTGGTCTCATCCCACTCCAGGTCCATGTCCTTGAAGACCTCCAGGCAGTGGTGTTCCTCATGCCTGTAGCACATGCAGTTGGTGCACCTCTCCTCTTCCTCCCATGCCTTCCTTCCTCTCTGCCTCCTCCTCACCTCTGTTTTGGTTTGAGGTCGGCTGCTCTTCTGGGTTCTCCAAGGTGCCTGGTCCAGGCCCACTTGGCAGCCAACACCTCTCCCAGATATTAGGAGGGGCAGATGGCCACTGTGTGCCCAAACTCCCCACAACCAGTGCACCACTCATTTAGGACATATACCCCGCTGACGTCCCTCTGCAGCTGCAGTTGCTGCTTCCTCCAGCTCCTTTTTTCTCCCATCCATCTTCCTCTTCCTCCCATCTTTCCTCCAAAAAAAATTATAATAATAAAAAAAAGGAAACTACAGTACCTTTGTGCAATACCTCTTCTGGCATGAGTCCAGGAGGTGTTGGTGATCCCACGCTGGACAGGAAATGTGGCAGGAAATGGCGTTTGGTGACGTCAGACCAGAAGGAGGAACAACAACAGACGGGTACGCTGCAATGACACTTGCACCGTTTTATTAAATAACAAAAATAAATAAAATATGTAAACAAAAATAAACACTGCTCACAGAGCACAAAAATAAAAGGTTGAACCAAAAATTATCACAAACACAGAAATACAAATACGATCCAGGTCATGCTGGACAATCGCCTTCACTGATCCTAGATCGTTTTAAATTTATTTTCTCCTCTCTCGCTCTTTTGCTCTACTCCGTACATCCACACACCTAGAGCAGGGAGAGCTGCAGGCTTAAATACCATGGCAGAGGGATTTAACTAGTTTGTAATTATTCTATTACCCCT
Organism: Polyodon spathula; assembly: GCF_017654505.1. Lineage (NCBI taxonomy): Eukaryota > Metazoa > Chordata > Actinopteri > Acipenseriformes > Polyodontidae > Polyodon > Polyodon spathula. The sequence goes on from NC_054550.1 coordinate 21,098,677, forward strand.
TGGCCACAATCTGCACGAGTTCATTCATTTGTGTGACTGCCGGCTAGTTTAACACACACTAGCTGACAGCCACACATTAACACAAGGTTTTTAATGTGGATGGAGCTTCCCATCCACACTACAAAACATATACAAATCAAAACACGGCGTTCACCGGCATTTATATAAATAATAAAAAAACAAACACACATGGCGTTCGCTGTCATATATATATATATATATATATATATATATATATATATATATATATATATATATATATATATACACACACACACACACACACACACACACACACAACAAATATAAAATACAGTAAACAAATAAACAAATACAAAATAACACAGGGGCAGAGGGGGAGACCCCGTTCTAAAAATAAACAAACAATATGATTACACAGCTGGGCTTTCCTACCGCCCTGCTACAAGCGCCCTCACAGGGAGGGAGGGAGATTGTTGACTAGGATTCATTCGTCTGTCTCACACTGTCATTGTTGTCAGAGTGGAATGCACTTGCTGACTGATTTGAGTTCTAACTACTTTCACATATCTGTACGTTTATTTGAGTGCAGACAGCAGGATAGCCACTAAACTGCAGAGACAGCTTGATTCTGAGTCTACAGCATGTATCATGTTAAGAACACTTACACAACTGATCCTTCCTATGGTTGAACATGGCTTTTACAATCGTTTACTAACCTTGTGTAAATAACCATGTTTGCCTGTGCTCTCCCATGTTTTCATAATGATTGTATTGTGTTTTTATTATGCAAATAGCCCGTTGGGACGTGTGACAGAAATAAAATGAGTTCTGGTTGTAAATCTCCTTCTCGACCTGTGAGGGTGCTAAATAGCGAAAGGAAAAGTATCTGGACGGGCTGGCCTGACAGTTCGTTTCTGAAGTCAGTCAGCCTGGATGGAAGCGAGGCTCTGTTGCAGGAACGTATTGACCCAGAAGGTAAACGAGGTAGCAGCTGCAAGCAATAGAGGCAGCTGGAATCGTTTACCAAGGGAACATGTGGGGTAGCATAAAAGGGGCCAGAGAAACGCTAATCTTTTCCTTTGCTTTGGTTGTGTGCGTAAACCTGGAAGGACTGAGAGCTGCAGTAGTAACTGCCTAAGAATATTTGTGAGTGTTTGTTTTGTGTGTTAATAATTGTCTTGTTTATTGAATCACTAGACGGCTAAACACGTCGCTTTTGGGCCAGCACAAGCCGGAACTGCACTTCACGAACTGTCACCAAATAGCCTGGTATCACCTACCACTACTACACACACCCTGGTCTGGTGACCGTGTTTTAGTATTGTGGGGCGGATAACAATTATTGTTCGGGACTGTAAACCTGTTTGTTTGGCTCCACGCATTACACATTGTTGTGTACTGCCAGAGCGTTTTTCTTTTTGTCTCCAGACCCGGATTGTAATTAAAACCCCCGTTTCGTACCGGATTAGAATTGTTTGTGATTTCTTCTGCACTGCATCACCTGAACACCTGTTCACAATCACCGGCCAAATTGCCACAGGACCATAACATGTGTCATGATGCACAGCAGTGCACGACCTTTGTATCGTGACATGAATGATTTGTTACAGACCCAGTTTTAAGGTCCTGACAGTATATAAACCTCGTACCTACATAAAAATATGCATTTTAAACACTTGTGCTTGTAACCCATATTTATATCCTGTGTATTTTATACATAAACACCAACATTAACACACTACATACAACATAAAACAACACTAATAAACATAAAGGGGCGGGACACTCCGCCACATATGCACAGGATGATATCTCTACATAGGATAAGAGGTACTGGAATTTTGGCAATACTGATTAGTTGATATCTGACACGGAATTTATAATCCTGTTAAAATCAAAGATGAAGAATTTGAACAGGATCTGATTTCCACCACATTTGCTGTGATAGTAAAAAATGAGCTTATTGGGGCATTGATGTTGAATTCTAGTACCGGTCAGTGGTATAATACTAACAGAATCATTGGTTTACGGGTTTTTCAGTATACAAGTTTCGGGTTCACACTTTGCCAGTAAGTACATTAAAAATACTTGTAAAGCTTGATGAGTTATTGTTCCTGTAAGGAGAAAGCTGGAAGCCCTTTGCTTACTCTCGCTGTGCCTTTCTTGATTATGATGGATAGATTGTTCTGCAAGATCAGCCAAGGCTTTAAAGATATTAAACAGTTTACTTTAGCCTTAACTTCCTTTTTACAAATCCACTGAACTATTTCTCTGTGTTTGCCAGGACAGAGTATTTCACATCATGTTTGCTTCTGTTGCTTGCTATCACAGCACATTATCGCGGGACTAGTTTTGGAGATGTGTTTTTGTCATTTTGATTAAAACTAAAGAAAGTTATTTGGAGTAGATTCAATTAAAACCAAATACAACCAATGTGTTATTCCTCCTTTATGTCAACATTGAATCAAACTTTCCAAGGGCATGGACACATCATTACTTTTTTTCAACTTTAACTAGTTTGCCAGGAGAAATGATCTTTTTCTTGCAAGCATCACAGTGTATCCAGATCACACTCCCTCTCACAGCAATGCTGGTGCTCTGACTGAAATGTGTGGCGTATTATGGGAACAAAAAAAAAAAAAAAAAAAACATTGCTTTTACAGTAAATGTTGAAAAATGTATTACCCAATAGATTTTAAAAGTTAAAAAATGTTAGCAATTATTACAACATATATAGTGGTTTGCAAAAGTACTCTTCCCCTGTAAAGTTTTCACATTTTGCTGGCACCTGAGCATACTCCATGACACTTTTAAATTAGGCTTTACATGTAGAATTTATACAAACTACTTCACATTGATAAAGTTAAAAAATGCATATTTAATATAAATAAGTAAGATGTACAGAGAAAAACAGATTAATCCCAGTTGCATAAGTATTCAACCCCTTTGCTTCTGCAGCCCTAAATCAGCTCAGGTGCAAATGATTTGTTTGAAAGGTCACAAAATTAATGAAATGGTTTCAGCCTGTGTGTACTCACAGTTCTCTAACTTGTAGATAATTTCCCTCAGGTATATAAAGACTTTCAAGCTGCAACTCACATAGTGATCCAACAAAGCAACCATGAAGCCCAAGGAGCTCAGGGGTAAAGTGCTAGAGGCACAGAGCAGGAGAAGGGTACAAGAAAATTTCAAAGCTGCTGATTATCCCTCTCAGCACAGTGAAGTAGATCATTAAGAAGTGGAAGATGCATCATACCACCCAGACACTACCCAGATCAGGTTGCCCTCCCGAACTGAGCAGCCGGCCAAGCAGGAAACTGGTTTGGGATGTCACTCTGAGCCAACAATGACCTTGAGAGATCTGCAAAGTTCTGTGTCTGAGATGGGAATCAGTGTTCACACATCAACAATGAAAGAAGCCATTACTCAAAAAGCCTCATCTTAAAGCACGTATGAAGTTTGCGAAAAAGCATGTAGATGATACTGCAGACAAGTGGAAAAAGGTTTTGTGGTTAGATGAGACAAAAATAACAATTTTCTGTCTAAATTCCAAACGTTATGTCTAGCGAAAGACCAACACTGCACATCACCCAGTCAACACCATCCCAGATGTCAACCATGGTGATGGCAGCATCAAGTTATAGGAATGGTTCTTTTCAGCAGGGACTGGGAAGCTTGTCAGGATAGAGGGGACAATGGATGGTGCAAAGTACAGGTGAATCGTTGAGGAAAACCTGATTTAGAAAACTAGGGAGGAAATTCACATTTCAGAAGGACAATTATACAAAGTACAAAGCCAAAGCCACACTGGAGTGGTTGAACTAGAAGAGAATTAATGTTCTTGAGTGGCCCAGTCAAAGTCCAGACTTGAATCCAATTGAAAATTTATGGCGAGAATTGAAAATTGCAGTCCATTTCATTTTGTACATTTTTTTTGCAAGTTTTGTTTGAAAAACTGCATATATTATTTGTAATTGAACAAAATGTGACATTATTGGAAGGGTTGAATACTTCTGCAAACCACTGTCTGTTTGACATTTGGATTTAATTGGTTTAGTTTAATGATATTTGTGTTAATTATTTTTATTGTTAATTATCCCCTGCACCTGGCTATCATTGTAAATTAGAGCCAGGTGCAGGATATTTAAAGAAAGCAGCCAGCATACTCAAGGCTGCTGTGTAGAAGGTAGCAGGAAGGTGATTGCCCTGTTGCCGAGCAGTCATATATTGTAAGTTCTGCATTAACCTGTGTGGTTTATTTATTTTATGCCAGATAAACAGCTTAGCCGTCCTGCGAGCTAGTCAGGGACCTGCATAATTGTTTAGTTAGAGCTCCGGAGGAGCTAGGTGTTTATTTTGTGTTTGTTTATTTTGTGTTTCGTGTTTATTAAAAAGTGCGCGTAAGCGCTACAAAATTCCATTTCCGTGTCCTGGGTCCTGTCTTAAGGGGGGCAACGAATGTGTGTGAGGTGCAGTCATTTTACATATGGTGGCAGCGAGTGTGGGTGCCCTTATGACCCTGAAAATGGAACATATTGATGGAAAAGTTGATCGCCAGGATCAACCGGAATACCGCTGCTCAGTTGGAGCAGAATGAGAAGTGGAGATTGGAGCTAGGGCTACCGGAGCGGGAGCCGACAGAATTGGGAGCAGGCACGAGAAGCCCCTCTGTCTCCAGCGCCTGAGGGAGAAGCCCTGCTGTCTCCAGCATCTGAGGGAGAAGCCTTGCTGTCTCCAGCGCTGGAGGGAGAAGCAACAAGCAAGGGGTAGGAGGCGAGGAGCCCACCTCCACTACAGCCCCGACCACCACCCCAGCAACCCAATCCGGTGCAGCCAGGTACGGTCACGTACCCCTTGCTCCTGGACACCCTGCCGGTATGCCTGGACCTCCCTGGACTAGACCTGGAGCCCAGGAGTCTGCATCACCGGCCACAGTTCCTCCACTGGTCCAAGACTGCTCTCCCCAAGCACCAAGACATCGCTGAGCTGCTCCCAGGCTTTCTTGTGCTCCCCCTGGTCACTGCTTTGCTCCCCTGGGTGATTGGAGTTCACTGCGCCGGTCCCCAGTGGCGGACCTCTGCCCGCTGCTGCAGCCGCCTGTGCAGTCGCCCCAGTCATCCCGGTGCGGTCCTGTGTCGCGTGGTCCCATCCTGCGAGCTAGTCAGGGACCTGCATAATTCTTTAGTTACAGCTCCGGAGGAGCAAGGTGTTTATTTTGTGTTTGTTTATTTTGTGTTTTGTGTCTATTAAAAAGTGCACGTAAGTGCTACAAAATTCCATTCCATTCCATATGTATATATGCACACACACATGCAATACGGTCAACGTTGACATAGCAAAAGCAGTGTAACGCATATCTTATAAAACCTGCAGGGAGTTCTTTAACACTTAACACATGTGTAAGACTCTTTTGCTACAGTAGTAAGCAAATATATTTTAAAACTAATGTAAAAATGACATAAAGATTAAGTAGCTTCAAAGGTAATTTTAATCGCTCCAATGTTTTTCTTTACCTGGCTTTGCAGCTTTACCTTTCAGCTAGCTGCTCTCTCTGTATAAATAGTCGAAAAGTTATGTCATTGTGGCAAAGAGGTGAGTACATGCAGAGACACAGTTCCTACAATGCCTGAATAAAGTGCTTGTGGTGCAAAGACAGTTCCTCAGTGAAAAGTGAGTGTTGGTGTTCGGGTTTAATGCTGGCCTGCTTTCTAGTACTCTTGAAATAAACAACACAAACAGTGTTACAAGGCAGACTAACAGAACACTTACGGTTGTTGCTAATTATATACAAAGGAACAGATCACTTACACTACGCCCCCTATTTATACCCTCGCCCATGACCCCCAGGTTAATGAGCACATCCGCTCCTCAAATCCTCGGATGCCACGTCATCTCCCGTCCGGGTCATTGAGCTTGGGTGCCGTAGCTCCACCCCCTTCCTAAATGACCGACTTCCACTTACCCTTATGAATAAATTGTCATGCCATTTGATTAAGGGTACTCTGTTCCTTTTTGCTAGTGTCCTCACAGGTCGAGAGGGAGCTCTAACACCAAAATCATTCGATCTCTATCACAGTCATTTGAATTGAATAGAATGGGAAAGGCTATTTAGTCCTGACACTTAGGATTCTCTAGACAAGCTCAACGCAAGCTCGAAGCTGGGTAAAAGCAGTTATAGTGAAATATGGGAGCAACAGAAGGCACAATGACTGCAAACACAATAAAATAAAAATAGGGTTATAAAATAAGCTATTAAAATGCCATTTTGGTCCACATATTGTTTAATTTCAATTAAAAATAGCAGTTTTATGTAAAAAATGCATTATGTGTGTGGAACCCTTGTGTTTACTTTCTCACATTTATAATTTCCATACTGCGAATAAAGTTTAATTTTGGAGAAAAGTAATTATTTCTCAGTGCCTCTGAACAGAATAGAAATTACACTCCTCTGTTAATGAAGCAGTAGCAATGATTTAGCAGATGCTTGAAATGCTTGTTTTAATGCATCTGTTTCTTTCATTTTTAAATTTTGTGCTCCAAATGATGCCCAGAATTATGTAATCGACTTTGTAAACAGAATAACAAGGCAATAGCAGGTAAAAAGAAAGAGACATAATAAACAAGTCATAGGGTAAGGTACTTGAACTTATGGTGACAGGATCAGATTTGCACTGCATTACTGCAAGATCATTCTCAGAGCTGCTTTGTAGAGGGCCTTCAAAATGATATGCTAAAATGTAGATCCAAAAACAATACAGAAATATGTTTCATTAACTATGAACACAGGATGTATTTATTAAACACATTTTTCTTCACTTTTTTACATTTGAAACCATTATATTCCTTTTTAGACTGCTCGAACATACCTAAAGCCCCATCTTTTTTGATTGTTCTGGACGGACTGGTGTAGCTCATTCGGAGAGAGAACTTAATGAAGCTAAAATACAGCTCCCCATTAAAGACAGAGAAGGGTATAATAGATACAGTAAAAAGCCTTGTTAGATTTAAAACATACTGGAGTGTGTAGTTCATCGAAGAGTTATATGAATGTTACATGAATGGTGATGACCCACAATCCTGTGTGCAAAATCTCCTACTTGTGACTATGGTGAAGTACAATATTTCACTCACATCACCCATCACTGCCTAATACATGCTTTTGCAGGAGGTACAAATGGAATACATCTGGCAATTCCAAACACGATCGAATGGCTTTCCAAACGCAACACACAACTATAAACTCGGTTAATTGCTTTTCACACATCATACTAAAGAAGAAGATTCTAATAGTAAAGAATAGCAAAATTGGCCTGCCATTCTCATCTAATCGGACCTGTTTATTGTGCTACCAAACAATTTGATATGTTTTTAAGAGGAGTTGTGTTCCCAGCACTGTATACAACATAAACACAGTTATTTTTTGCGGGTCAGATTTAAGGATGAAATGGGTTTTGTTTATTAGCACACACAGGCAATGGATGCAGTAACTTCTTTAGATCATTTATGTTTGGAATGCTTTCAAGCACTGTATGAAGAACTAATGATAATACAGGGTTGTGACAGAGAGTGAGTGAATCCAAGTCATAAATCTCCTTCGATCTGAAAGGGTGCTGTATAACAGGAACAGTGTGCCCCAGACTGGGTGGGTTGGCAATTCATTCCAGGAAAAGTCAGGAGTTGGCATTCAGAAAGGGAGCTTAGTCACAATACTAGAAGTCATCACCTTAATGCAGTAGAAGATGTGGCAAGCGCGGATTGGAGGAAAAGTGATTATACTCGCTACCTAAGGGGGTCGTGACTGAGGGTATATCAGGGGATGTGGTGAAGCAATCTGTTCCTTTGTTATGATTACGAAAGGACCTGTAAAGGAGAACCAACTGTAAAATAACTGTGAGTGTTTTGTGTTGTTTTGTCTGCCTATTCAATTGTCAGATTTTTCATTTATAGACCGTTAATATATCCAGGAGCTGTCACTACAAAGCCAGCACTAAACCTCGGACTGTACTGCATTGCTGTTGTCACTGTTCTTGCATAAATTCACCACTTTCACTAGGAGCACTCACTATTGCACTGGTGATCATGTATGTGTTTAAAGTGTGTGTTATTATTATTATAAGTATCATTTTGGTACTGAAACCTGTGGATTTTGACTGGACTTTACACATTGCTGTGTATAGCCAGTTGTATTATTTAAGCAACAATAAAGCTTTGTTTTACCATGGAACTCTGTTGGGTCGTTATTCTACTGTGCTGCAAACCACTTTGCCACAGGGATATAAAACAATATTTAGCACATAAACACGGAGCAACCCATACATTCGAATATGTTGTCGATGGTATAAGAGATGCCATCTCATGAGAACCGCAAAGCTGCTCAAACTGTGCGCAATGATGTCTCATGAGACACCTTACACACGACCTATTCACTTATAATAAATCAGAAAACTACTGTTAAACATAAAAAGGGTTTTGCTGCAAGTTCTTTATGATGGGTGGGATGCACTGGATGTAGGGTGTATCTTAAACTCTCACATGGCGAGAACTTGTCTGGTGGTAAAAATGCCAATTTTGATGACCTTGGACTTTTTTGCTGCATGTGTGAGATGACCAAGACAAGTAATGATATTATTTTAAGGGCTTTCTAACCAAAAATAATTAATGATGTAAGTCATTAACATAACCTGCTTGTCCATTTGTGCTAGAATGACCTTAATGGCTTACATTATACCACTGTAACTGCTCTTGATATGCCCACTAGAACATAATCATTTCTGTTATGCTTTTACCACAGTATATGGCAGTAATGAAGGGCCCTTACTCAAAGAGCAGGGGTTTTAACATTACTTTGAGTAATATATTACTGATTACTGAGTACTGCCCCTAAGTAATCTGTTACATATCTTTTACTTTACTATAGAAATAAAATATTACTAATGGCATTACTTATTATATTATCTTTGTCAATAATGATAATGATACCAATTATTATTATTATTATTATTATTATTATTATTATTATTATTATTATTATTATATAATATGAAAATCATGAAACTTTTTTGCACTTGAATTTTACTGGCCAGTAGCTTAGGATGGTAAGGTATAAAAATAAATCAGATCAATTAAGGATTTTTGCACACAGGTACTTCTGCCAACAGCAGATACTGCATAAAATAACCATTCTTTACTTTAGGACCTGAAAAATAATGTGAATTTAAAATATTGCATAAAACAATGTAATGCCTTTCTATAATACATGCTCACAAAAGTAAGCTGATTACAAATAATGTGTTACTACAACTAATTACTTTAACAACACAAAGAGATTTATACCAAAAAATGCTTTTTCCTTTTAATTGATCTATGACTTAGAAGAATGAATGCTGCATCTTTAACAACTTATGAGGTCATATCCAGCAATATCCTAAGTGGTTTTCTGAGTGCAGGGCTAAGCAGGGAAATGTGTGTTAAAATACATTCTCTTGTACAGCAGCCATTCAAATGTGATCTCAGAGATCTGAAGAACCTAATACTGCTCTACCAGAACAAGAGCACAGATCAGGTATTAGAAAAAGAACATCGTTTTCGTGTGTGTGTGTGAGTTCTGAAACTAAGACTGTTATATAATACCACTTATATCAAACAGTTCTTTCTCTATTGAAGTCATTCAAGGGTGGGAACTCAATGCCAACCTTGCCCTCTCCCATGCAGGTTGAAACAATGCATCTTTGTAGGGTTTGCTTTCCTGAGATCTGTTGGATGGGATTATGTGAGCCAGTTTAATGTTTAAACTCCTCTGTAAAGAGCAACACCCACTTACACGTGATAATAGGAGGAAATTAGCATCTTTGTTCACCTAATCTTTGTGTATAGTACTTCAAAAGTGCTGAAGATGCATTATAAAAAGAGGTTTGACATTTAATAAGTTATAGCACCATAATTAGTGTCTCCAATGCTCAGTGTTTATTTTCAAGGAGTGTGCAAAGTACCATAATGAATCGCTCATGTTTGTTTTCAACTGACCCGTGTGCTGCATTGAACACCACAGAAAATAATAATTTGACAGCACTTTCTGTGGTTTTTTACTTGAAACTTGGCTAGACTACCTGACTTTAATAGGGAGAAAATAGCATATCACCTTCAAATCTCAGCTAAAAGTAATGCCATTTTCTCAATAGAACCAATGCTAATGTAAGGTTTACAAAACAAGTTTCAAGTGCGACAGAAAAGATTTGCAAAGCAGCATCAAATGTATTATTTTCTAAGAAGGAAATATTGTCACTCATAAATTGACATACAGTAACAGTTTAGAGATTTCCAGAAATGTTATTTGTCAAGCAACTCTTATTTCTTAGCAAATCTGAAAGCTCAGGATCCTACTCCCCAACCTCTGCTTCTGAATAAATCATACTTTGGAAATAATATATTAGTATGTTTAATACCACATTTCATGGTTAGTTTTTTTTTTATTTTTCAACTGGTGTCAGTTGTGTTTTTTTAAACAGATTTATTGTAACGTGTGTGTTATTGAAAGCAATTGGATGAGTGCTACACTATCTTGTAGGAACTTTTTGCCGTAAATCTGTAATTTCTGTTTCATCTAAGTACAGCCTGTCCCTAGCATGTAAATCCTGTCATGCTCCTATCCAAGCTGAAAGAAGGTAAACTCCAGAGAAACTGTTACTGGAAGAGTAACCTGCATGCTGGCTTTGGTATTATACCTTGAGATGAAAGACCAAGAACAAAATAGTGTTCATTGGCATGCAGTGCAGGTTTATTTGTGTTTTTTCTAGTTCTGTAGGCAGCATTTTTCCATTTCAGTAACATGAGGTATCCAGGATGATGAAGTTGCTTCAGTTTGATGATTATTGTTTATGGTTGCTTTTATTTATTTATTTTTAAATAGTGTACCGTAGTTTTCTGAATACACCATGCACCTCATGCACAAAGCTGAGCAGTTTAAGTGTACCCGTTGTACCCGTTGTGTACTCTTTGTAATGTGCAGTGTTGTGTGATGTTGCTGTGATGGATTCTGTCCACTAATTAAGACACTCATGGGCAGTGTCGCCAGTTCAAATCATATCAAATGTTACTTCCAACATAAACTGCATTGGCCAGCAGGAATCCTGAAGTTGCCAAAACCCACCACTAACACTGTGTTTGATGCACAAACTGATCTTTTATATCAATGAGAAATGTACTCTTAGGCTTATTTCAGGACACCGATCTCCATCTGTTTCAGATGCCAAATGTACCCACTCTAAGAAAAATGCAGTTCATAAAGGGAGTTCTGCAGGTTAGAAAGGGAGCTGTGTGTTGCTGAAATATTTAGATTCTATAAAGCCTCTCTTTGAGTGCCAGTTGAGGAAAATAAATCTGAACTGACTGATAAAAGATGTGTTTTGAACTGCAGAGGAAATAAGATCTCTCTAAAGCTTCTCTGACCCCTACTGGGAACAGCACTTCGGTAGCATGTGTAAACGTCTGGGACATGCAGCTATTCCAAACATTCAGACGAAGGGAAGAGCAAGCCAGGTATCTGTAGGGTAACATTACAAATGAGAAGTACATGCATACTGCTTTCTTCATATCCTGATATTTAATTTTCTCATTTATCATAAGTGACACCAGTGAGGCTTGGTATAAGGCTTCTTGTTCACTTAAGCATTTTTCCTGAATAGAGAAGACTATTTTGGGCAATCTATTAAAGTACACAGACCTAAAATAAGTGTTTCTGAAAACTGTACTGATTTGCATTACAATCATTTTGTGGATCTACATTTCCCAAAATGAAAGATGTAATATTATGATAAAGATGCATTTCATCATATCAATTTGCAAACGTCTTTTGTACTTTTTAATGACGCACTTGAAGACACACAGTCACAATTGAAAATACTTTCTGGGAGTCTGAGTTCTTGTAAAAGGAAAAACAATCAACAATCCAGTTAATGTTAACAAAACAACATTTAATTGCATGTCATCTCCAATTGCTGAGGTGCTAGAAATCCATTCTGCATCATACCTCCAAACACCCACACACAATCCTAAACTAAACAACACCGAGATTAATTAGGTGAATTGGTGACCAGAAAGCTTAAAGTAGAGAGAAATCCTGTGCACATGCAGCTCCCCTGGGTAATATAAACAAACCGGCAGGCCAAAGATGAATGTACAGAAGGCCAAACTATGACAGAATGTGGGAAACAATCACCTAGGAATCAGTTATTACAGTAGTGGAAATTGAACATGATTGTGGGGCAGCAGCTCTATTGAAAATAAGCTTTTCTATTGGGGGGTTCTTTGTTAAATATACATTATACATATACATATAAATATACATAAAGCAATGGCTTTATTTGAGGATGTAGCTTTTCCATACCATAAGTTCTGATCCACAAACCTCCACACTCTGTCAAGAGAATATTTTTACATGTATATGCTCAAAGGAACTTTCCTCTTGAATAAGCCAGCATTTGAGCTTCTACCTTCCCACTCAGAGGACTTTCCACAGTTATTTTACTAGGAAAATCATGCTTCCTTAAACTAACAGTAAACAGATTACACATTATGTGAACACTTTACAATAATTGCTGCACATGCTATTGAAATTCATAAGAATGCCAATAGGATTTAGCAGGATTTCATAGGAGTAACACCTGATAATACAGATGACAAATTAGTATTAAAATAATGCAATGGATATTTATATTCAAACTGGACAACAATATAACATGCATGAGTTGCAAAATGTCTCCTGTTTTTCATTTTTGTGTAAAAACTGCACTTTTGAGTGCTGCATAAAAAATCTGTGTGACAGAGATCAAATGATTCTTGGTGTTAAATCTTCCTGACCTGTGAGGGCACTAGAAAGAAGGAACAGAGTACCCTTAATCAAATCATTTAGGAAGGGGGCAGAGCTACGGCACCCAAGCTCACTGACCCGGACGGTAGACTGAGTGGCATCCGAGGATTGGAGAAGCGGATGCGCTTGTTAACCTAGGTGTGGCAGAGCAAAGCTCTGCCCTTTTAAATTGGCAGGGATGGGGTTAACTTCCCCTGCCTGCCTGGGTTTATTATGTTCAGGTGGCTGGGGTTGATTAGTTGATTAGGTTGATTAACGATCAATCAGCGCCCAGCCACCTGATATAAAAGGAGGCCTCTGCTTCTCATTTGGAGGAGGGAGCTGAGGAAGCAGGTTGGTGTTGTTTTGTGGTTTTTGAATTTTCTAAATCCAGTGAAGGCATTGCCCAGCCTGGAAACTTTATTTTTGTGAGTTTTATTTTTGCTTTATTTGTGTTTGAGTATTTGTTATTTTGCCCTTGTGCACTTTATTTTTGTTTATTTATAATAAAATAGTTATTTTTTTTTGAACTGCAGTCTGTCTCTGGGCCTCTATCCACTCGCCAGCCTGCCACACTAGGGGTCATGGGCGAGGGTATAAATAGGGGGAGTAGCTTAAGTGATCTGTTTGTGTGTATATGGTTAAATCAAATGACCTATAAGGAGCCCGTACTGTTTGTACCAATGCCGTCAGTGTTCTGTCAGTCTGTGTAATAACACTGTTTGTCTTGTGTTGTTTGTCTTCTCACCAAGAATACTAAACACGATCTGGATCTGCAGCCGCAAGCCAGCGTAAAACTTGAACATCACCACTCACCTTTCCACTACAGGAACTGTCTTTGCACCACTAGCACTAAAATCACGCACTGTCGAAATTGTGTCTGTGTCTGTGTTTTGTGTGGGTAAAAGAACTGGACTTTGGGTTATGGGTCAAGCCCGTGGGATTATAAAAATATAAGTGATACACGCTGTTGTACCACTTCTTTCATTGTTATTGTTTGCAGGTTTCGCCATAAGGCTCTGGACATTTAATCATTTAAATAAACATCCTTGCACCTGTAAAACATGTGTCGGTGTGATCAATCCGCTCTGCACTGCACTCACCTGCATGTATTCAAGAGTTTGCAAGTTTCCTTTTCTAAAAGATGCATTAAATTGTAAAAAAGCTGCATTAAATTATAGATGTAAAATAGACTTTATTATTATTATTATTATTATTATTATTATTTTTTTTTTTTTTTTCTTATTGTATATAATAAGGTTGATGATAAGATTGCTACCCTCAGTTTTTAAAAACAAACTGCACCACCAGTACTTGAACACAGCAAAACACCATCAATACCAAGATAAACAACAATGTCCTGCTGATTTCAAGATTTATCCTCACAACACAGGGAGAAATTTGTGGAAGAGATGAATGCTTTTAGAAAAACAATAAGTGGCATACATTTAGTAAGAATTTGCTGTCATTCAGAGAAGTAAACAGGTAATGGGAAAAGCTATTTTTTTTAGCTAGTTGTAATCAGAAATATTTGCATATCCTGAATTAACATATAACATATACAAGACTCACAGCACAATAAAAGGGGGTTACACTGTACATTAAGTGTCTTATTACTGTGTATTTACATAGTAAATCCATGTGTTCTTCCACATAATTATGGATAGTTACAATGTACTTAATGTGTCTTTTTGTACGACAAGTGCAGAATTGTATCAGAAAAGGGTTAGGATCATGTTGTGCAAAAGATTTGCACAATAAGCATTGTAACTGTGCATAATAACATTGTAATTATATGTAAATGCACACATGTATTTACTAAGTAACTACTATTTAAAGACGCAGTACTTAGAGATACCTAATGTAAAGTGTTACCTAAAAGGGTTACCATTAATAATTGAAGTCTTTAGTTAGCACCTTTAACAACACCTGTGGTCATTTAAACATCTGAACTGCAACAGAAAAGTTATTTATTTCTCAACCAGCACATCTCCTTAGCTTTTACCTGGAAGCATGCCATACTTAACCTTCCAATCAAAGAAAAAAAGGGTGCTGGATTCCATTCATTCTATGAGGTTTCATCATGAGGAGATGTCAGAGGGTTCATCTCTCATGTTGCTTTTCACCAGTCATTAACTTCCAGGATCTGTATTCCCAGGTGGTTAGCTTTGCTCATGGAAATGCAGGGAGTGGAGCTATTTTTGAACTGTGCTTCAGTCCTCTTTCAGCAGTGGTCTGTGCAGCAATAATAAGCCCACCTTTGTTCAACTGAGTTGGAATTTCCTGCATACTGGACATTCTGAACTCTGAGCCGATGATGGGTTAAGCAACTGATAAAACCAGCTCAAGAGTGAAGCAACAGTTATCCTTGTGACACATTGGAAAAAAGGGATTCCAGGATCTTTTCAGACGCAATACAAAAACATAAATTTTTCTGATATAGGTGGCCAGTCAAGAAAAGTGTGTAACATATTTTGGGTCCTGGCTCATTGCCGACAGCAGACTACAATATTTGTTCCCTCTTTTTTTCATTAAAGTAGACATAATTTATTTTTGATAGCATTTGTGTTCCTGAAATGGAGTCACCCCAATTTTTAGACACTTATTTAGCTGTTATAATCTGTATGGGTTCCAAGTAAAGAGCCTGTTCAGGGATAATGAGAAAATCACCTGCCAGCCATCAGCTAGCACAGGCCTCCAGGCATAGTTTGTAATTCAGAGGCTGAGAGATTATGGAAACTTTTTGTGAAACTTCTGAAAGTCTGAAATATATATAGGAATGTAACTTTTCCATGTAAGCTTTAACAGAAATTAAATTTGATTGGATGTATTTGTATTAACATTAATTTATATAGAATGTATCATTGAAGCAGATTTAGTGTGGAAAAAACAAGTAACAATTTTAAACTAGCATGAAACCAAAATCAAATTGTATCAGATGTGATGTGACACCAGAGGCCCATTTCATAAAAGCGATTTGTGAGGAATCATTGTCGCAGAACACCTTGCAGGTTGCAATTTGTGTTTTCATAAAACTTTCGCAGGTTTTCCCCTGAAACTTGTAACTGCTAGAGGCCAACCGCAAGTAGTAATTTTCATCGCAAATCATTTCAGTAGATATCATGGCTCTCATACTGCTACTAACTCATCGTTGATGGCAAAGGAATGAGAAGAGAGAGTACTTAGTGACCAGGCAAACCCTCTTGTTGTGTATACACACTCAGAAGTAGCATCAAAGTACCGATTTCCAAGCGCAGAGATAATTCATTTGTGTGATTTATTAAATCAAGAAATTAGAAATAAAACGCAATGAAATATGTCACTACCCATATCATTGCAAGTCTTAACTGCTCTTAGGTTCTATGCAAGCAGTAGTTTTCAGGAAGTAGTAGCTGACTGTCATGGTATAAGTAAGGCCACTGTTTCTAGATGTGCATTCAAAGTTTCTACAGCTTTGTCTAAACACATTGGTGACTACCTACACTTTCCTGAAGAACCGGACAGAAAGGGGATAATGACTGACTTCTTTAAATGATGTGATTTGCCGAAAGTACTTGGAGCCGTAGATGGAAGTTAGATACCAATTATCTCGGATGCCAAAATGTTGGTGTTACATGCTGTCATTCCATACCCTGCGAATACACACAACAGCTTCATTTGGGCAAATTGTGATATAGCTGATCACTGTACCAGTACTGACATTGGTGATGAATGGCTTTTGGTAGACAGCGGGTAAGTTAATAATAATAATAATAAATAATAATAATAATAATAATAATAATAATAATAATAATAATAATAATAATAACTTTAAATATTTGAAATGTGCCTACAAATTAGCTAGGCTATAGCTTGTATATATTGTTCATTAATTTGATCAATCCAGTACCCTCAGTCATACCTTCAAACACTCACCCAAAGATATTGTATTATAAATAGGAACTCTACATTGCTTCTCCAACAACACACTTGTTGTCCGTTACAACCTTGGATTTTGACACCAGTTTTACACCCATCAAACAGAGCAGAAGAGTTGTAAGACACAGTACACAAATGAAGGAAAACACTGTTATTGTTTACTTTAACAGAATGTTATGTATCAGGTATCTCTCCTTCGTGACAGTCTTGACTCCCCCCCCCCCCCCCCCCCCCACCCCCCCCCCCCCCCCCCCCCCCCCCCCCCCCCCCCCCCCCCCCCCCCCCCCCCCCCCCCCCCCCCCCCCCCTCGTGAAAGTCTGGATCTGCCCCTGGTTGTAGTATAAGTTAGTATTGCTGTTGTAGACGACTGATACATTAGAAAACATCTAGTATTAATGCAAAGACAAAACAAGTTGTTGTGTGTAACTTTATGTATCACAATGTAATATAAACAATAACAACTAGTCTTTTACTACAATTTTTTGATTGTCTTACTTATGAAATAACTAAATAATAGATAGGAAAAACAGCTGACTATAAAAATGCTAAAACTAGGGAAAAAATAACTATTTCAGTATTTACACACAAATCAACAACTGTACAACTTCTGAAGTCTTTGTAAATAGCTTTGACGAGAAATTAGTATTTAACATTTGAATTAACATATGCTTGAACAACAGGCTAAAGATTCCAAATAGCCAAAAATACATCATTATCGATACATGGTATTTATATACTCAAAAATTACAAAAAACAAGTGCATCTTTAGCTGTATTCTTCTGTATTTCTGCTTGCAACATTCTTTCCTCCAGTTCAAATCAAGTCTATTTCTCTCCAAATCCAATCGCTCTCTTTCCATGTCTAGACGATTTTATTTCACCTCAAGACAAGCTTTTTCAATGCTAACAAAGTCCATGGCAGTTACCTTTCTTTGTCTCTCTGTAGGCACTGTGAAAGACAAAGAACGCTGACTTGTGGGTTTGCGAAAGTTGCGCGGAGGCAGATATTGACACTGAGTCTTCGCTGTCCTCTGTGAAGAACACATCCATTGTGTCACTTAAATACACATTCATAGCGAAATTCACCACTGGGTTCATTTATTATGTGCAGTGATTCCATTTCCTGAACCTGATTGCACCATGCAAGATGGGACACCGCTGTCAATATTTGCAGGGGACATGCTTGCATAGAAGATAGAATCCCTAAAACCTATCATCAATATCACCAGGCATAACACAGGCATGCTATACAGTATACCAAGAACCGAGGGGACTGGCAGGCAGGCAGAGGTTAAGGATCTGCAGCATACTTAGCAGATCCAGACATGCATCTTAGCCATCCAGTGACCTGAATCATGGAGGCTGTGTACTGATTATCAGAGTAGTATCAAGATAGTGAAACTGAGATTGTAGTGGCTAAGGTCAAGTTAACTGTCAGCCCTTCTTTGCATTATCTTTGGTATGTGGACACATAGAGGAGAGGGTGGCACCACCCTCAAGTGCTGCGGAACTCCAAGATTACCCTGTAGCAGCATGCAGCAGACCAGGCTGTTATCACTTGAGTTTCTTATTTGAGTAGGTAGGGAGAATGGCTTTTGACAACACAGAGCTACTGTGTGTCAGCTACGCTTTGACTTTGCATAATGTATCACATCTCCGGTTATTACCATAGGAACCAAATATGCAGTTTGTGAGTTACTGCAATAGAACAGTTTAAACCTGATGTTGTCTTATGATAAACTGCTCAAACTTAACCTGGAAAGATGTCAAATACAGTAATAATATTATGTGGTTTGCAAATGACTATTTTTTTAAATAAAAAATGTGTATGTAATATGGTTGAAGCTAGAAACTGTATTTTTAGAAATAAGTATTTATTTAGCAGATAGGCCTGTTGGGACTGTCAACAGTAATATTCACAATACTAACCCTATTAAAAGGTTAATTAACATGACTGGTAACAGTATCATGTAACAGTGCATTGATACAGCTAAATGATCGATTGAGTCTCTGAACCACATGGGTGCCATGCCCTGAATAGTCATAGCATCTTGCCTCATCTTATCAGTTTCCCCTTGCAGAAAAATAAAAAAGATGAATGTGATACAATTCAAAGAAAACATCCATCAAATAACCACAAAACCGTTAATTGATAGGTTTGAAAAACACTCCACAAGATCATTCTGCTGTGCCAAAGTATACAGTCAGCAAGTCTGCCAGTGTTATAAAAGAGAGCAGTTCACAATGTCCAAGCTTCTAGAAGTTCATGCCAAGTTACATTATAAATCAAGTTTGTTTGGGCTTTGTAAAATGCTTTGACTCAAATAGTAGAGGCTCTGAACCCCACAGATCCAACTGTAGCTCACTGACCTGCTTTGGAGGCGTAACTTGGAAGCCACCGGTTCTGAGAGCGGGGCTTCCCTCAGTATGCCATCCATATAGACGGTCAGTATACCCACCATATTTGCAAGGCGGGTCACCTGCTCCTCCGCTGCAACGCTCTTTTCAGGTGTGTCTCCGTAGCCCTGCACTGCGGTTCGGGCACACAGGGTCCCTAGGTAATCCTCCCACCGACTGAGCCTTGACCAAGGCCACAGTGGCCCAGGGGAAAACTTGCCAGGCCCAGCTTCTCCGCACCTTCCAAGGAAGCAAGCTGTGTGGCTTGCTTCAATATGCTTGGCACAGAGGCTGGACATTCCCAAGAGGGGCGCACCTCCAACATGAAGTCCGGAAATCTGGGAAAGCCTGCGGGTGGGGAGCTACGACCTGCATCCGCAACACTGACCAGCTTGGCTCAGCCGATGTCATTCAGGGGACCAGCAAAAAGGTTGCAGCACATCCCATCAGTGCCGACATAGAGCTCGAAAGGAGGGGCACACTAGCTTCCCAAGCAACCTCGAAACTAGGCTCCGCCTTGGCAGAGAGTGCAGGCTCCTCTCCTTCCTCCATCTCAGTGGGGAAGGAGCCATCACCCCAGGAGGGCACTATAGATATTGCCTCCTGTGCCATCAGTGATGGCGCTTCCTGCTCACCCTGAGCTCCTCTGGGTGAGACAGGGGCTTGTACTGGGGGTGGTGACAAAGGAGACAGGGCTGTGGCTTGAGCCTCAGATGCCTGCTGCCTCAACAAAAGCTCTAGGACCTGGGCCATCTGTGCCTTGAGGTCCATTATGTCTCTCACCTGCTTCGAGCATTTAACCCATCTCGCTTGTGGACATAGGGAGCAGCTACAAGCTTGCACACAGGGGATATCTTGAGAGGGGCTCTGGGACAATCGGAGGAGTGGGGGGACTGAGGCCCCAAGGGCCATTGACGGTTCGACCACAGGAGATGAAGCGTCCATCCCTGTGGCCTCAGCTAGCCTGCTGCGAAGCATTTGGGGCTGAAAAACAGATGTTGCGCAGATGTCTCAAAAAACCTTGTACCTGAGGGCCAAAGTGGCGTACACCCAGGAACTGCACACCGAGAGTATGCCCATCCTCCAGGGCATGTTTGCCCTACAAGACATTCAAGCATGGAATCAGGACATGCTCACTTTCACTCCTTTAATATCACCTGGTATCAAAGCCTGAGGTGGCGCACAACACGCCTGCACAAAGTGTAAGACACGGGAACGCTTAAGCACCATGTGCACCGAGGTACAGAAGCACGGGCGTACTAAAAACAACAAAAAAACCAATACATTAAGAACTCCCCATCTTCAGCACTCCTCTGAAACCCCAATGCCTTTAAAATACTCATTTCTAAAACTGTTAAAAGCATACGCACACAGGGAGGAAGAGAGGAAGCACAGCAGGAGCCTCTAAATGTCGGCAGCTGTTTCTTTCATTTTAGTCCCCAACCCACCGCCGAGCACAAAAGAGTCCAGTTCATTCTCTGCTCCTGCTGACTGGGCATCCAATTGCCACTCCAGACAAACCCGGGTTCATGCCATACTCAACCAAAAACAATCTCCCGAATGGATGAAATCAGGAACTTTTATACCAAATTATTCAATTAGCACCTATAGGGGCTGAGAACAGGAGAGCATCAACATACCAGTGCGATCTATGCAAATCTACAACAAAGTAATGTACCAAAATAAACATGCTTTATAAACATGTTAAAATAAAGCAAACTAAATAACATTTAATTAATGTGACAAATCAAAATGTGAATATACTACAATAACAAAATCAAACATGCCTAAATAAAGTGACGTGGGTCACCATGTTACACTAATGTCAATTTGGAGTAAACGACTTTGAGCACCTAGCCCCTTTCTCTTAGGGTATAAGAGTGTCATGTTCTGAGTACTTTGGGTGGGCAAGCTGAGTGCTTCTGTCACCCAAAGTGTGAAACAAGAAGAGGCTTTTATACCATAAGGGACAGGGTGGGCTGTACATATTAACTATCTATTTAAAAAATAAAACACAACAAACAGTTAATGCCTTTATTCCTTTTGACCTTTTTTGTCAGTTGTAAGTCATTTGCACACAAGACAACAATAACGGCAAAAATAAGTAAATAAATAAATAAATAAAAATGTACTGGAATGTTTTGCAATGTGGTCTTTTGAATGGCTGAGAGGGGATTCACATTTTATATTTGCCATTATAAAACCATGGAAAATAATTTGTAACACAGTAAGAAACGTATGCAAAAGGGATTTTTTTTCCCCTCAAGCATCTTCTGTAACACTGAAACATACAGCAGATTTAAAAGAAACTGAAGATAACCCTATTTTGCTTGTTTCATTCTTTTTGTGAATGCCAGCATGACTATGAAACTGTCAAGAAGCCACTCTGAGATAAGATGTGTCCTAATATGTATGTGTTCCTTCCAGCTGGTTAAACAAGTTCATAGAGCTCAGTATGGAAATGACAGTGGCTAATGCCCTTTGCTTTCTGAATCCAAAATCTTCAGCAGTTAATGTATTTTCTATTTAGTTTTAACTAGGAAGAAACCCATTAAAGGCCGACTGAGCATTCTTGCTGCTGAATGTTGCAGCGAACACAAGTCAGGGAAAAAGCCATATATGGTGACAACGCATCATTTAAATGGAATGTTCATGGGTAGGGATATTTGTTTTTCCTAAATAAAAGGGTCAGTGGGTTAAGTTCAAGCAGATTCCTATCAGTTATGCAGGCAATAGTGGGGTTCACTTTTTATTCTAGTTGCACCAGTCAGAAGGTTGCATGAAATAGAATATTAAAGAATAAGTCTATATCTTTTTAAAATGACTGTTCCCTTACCTGTTAATGATGTTTCTAATCATTCTGAGAGCCTCTTATTGCAATTACTGTACACACTATTTTCTGTTAAGGTGCTTCAGAAGCAGCTCTTCGGTTCTAGTTGCCTAGCAGAGACATAATGTAAGCTAGATCAGATCAGTTGTCTTTATGTTAGCAAGCACCATCTAGTTCACAACAGTATATTGCCAGAAGTACAAAAGGAAACTCTAATCAGTAGATGGCACCTATTTCTATAAAGACATCTGGGCTGATCAGCCTGGGTTACATAAATCTGTGACAGGCAGCTAGATCAAGATTAGTCACTGGCTGCGAAGAATGTCTGCTATTAGGGGATGTTGCTGGTTGGTTAATGGCAAGAAATGAGACAATAAAGGGGTTGGGTACAATATCTCTCTCCAGGTGAATTGATCTGCAGTATGACGTACAGGAGATTTCTTTAACCCAGTACTGTACCAGTTGTAAAACACATTTGTTACAACACGTAGTACATACAACATCTGCATGGTGAACAGAAGTGCACAGTGTGTATGAAATTATTTAATTAGCTAGTTTACAAAAGAAATAAAGGACAAAATGACTTGGCAATGTTACAAAATGAGAACCAAACTACTTGAGAATGATTAAGAGACCTGGAATTAGATGGCTTCTAATTCTGACTTGTTTCTGATTAGTTTATGGCAGCACCACAGTGTGGTTTGGTGTGTTGATCAATGTTTTTCCTGCTAATAGTTGGTTTACTGTACAACCAGATACCTTTACTAAAAATGAGCAATGGGCTGTGAATCAGAGTATTAGCACCCAGCTTCAAAGGCTACATCTTATTAAATGCAACTAATGCAAACGTGCTAACGCAGACCATCAGGAACACTCTTGAAGACACTTCTGACCCCATTTTTCAGCTAAACAGTACTGTACGCAGACTTTGAGGATGCTCAATGCATACATTAAATGATCTAATTGTCTTGACAAATAACTAATTTGATGCATTAAATTAAATGACATAATTTTCTTGACGCATAGTTTATTTTATTTGATACAACCTGAAAAATGCATTGAAGAACGCATTTTCTATAATGCAACAAATCTAAAAATCTACAAATCCATCTATATAACTTTCATTGTGAGAGTGAGACATACCAATGTGAAATAATCCATTCCCCAGTTATATATCTATTTTCAAAAGGAAGTCGAGTAGCATTACTTTTAAATAAGTTATTTTATGTTGCCATAGAACTGTCACTGTAATATAAGAAGTCACTTATTTGAGAAGATAAATGTGATACAGGTGAATTGATGAACAGGTGTTATACTAAGGAAAAATGGAGGAAAGAACGGAGCAAGTGGAAAAGCTTGTTGGAGTGCTTTAAAATGTTAAAATGGTCAAATATTCACACAGGTCTGATAACAAATAGGAGCATACAAGAGTGTGATACAGACATCACTAAAGCTAACAGTAGCCTACTACACTATTTTGATTGACACCTACATAATACAGTATATACTAGTAGCTATTAGGCAACTCTAATAGCATCACCATACTATAAGCTTTACACTTACCACTCAGTGCTTTCTAGATCATTAAATCCAAAATAATGAGCTCTATTGCAGTATGAACAAATCATGACACGATCCTGGTTAGTTTAATAAAAAAAAAATTGGTAATGACATTGTCTGCATTACAGATCATTTGCACTTTAATGGAATTTTAAAAATGTTTCAATACATAACTTCAGCATTAGTTTGCTGGAAAGGCCACATGGGTTTCTGGCATGTCAGCTACTTGAAAAGATTTTACCTGGATTTTTTGCTGCTCTTTTTCTGTGGTTTGGAAATAAATGAAATCTGAGGCTGATTTGAAAAAAGTTTCAACAATGTCTGTTATTATTTTGGAAAGTGAGGACTGTGATAAGTCTTGTTGATCACTAATAAATACCTGTGTCAAACTGATGGCAGAGAAAGGCTTTATATTGCATGACTTTTGGCAGTGCAGGAATCAAGATCAGGTTTAGAAGCTCCCAAAAGTCGAAAATAGTTTCTTTGTCAAACTAGTAGCATTGTAGAATACTTTAATTCGTTGCCTCCATAAATGAAGTTTTAACCCAATAAATTAAAATTTTCAGTGTAGCCACAGTAATAAAGTCATGCTTTGTTTAAACAAAGAAACACTATATTTAACAACTGAAAAGCAGCTTTATTCTGTAATTATTTACACCTTCACATGAGACTGGGTAAATTTGCTCAAGTCGATTGCGTGTTAATAGTTTTAACAAGTTTCGAAAATAATTGTGTAGTTACTTGAAAGAGTAAAGTTACTTGAGGAACTTACATTAAACTTAAAAAAAAAACACTTCCAACATAGCATACACAAAAAACCTTACAACTTACTCGCTTCTGAAAACAGACAAATTGGGTCAAATTACTCAACAATGTACTTACTCTCTGGTATGCACCATTGCGTTCATTTGAAAATAACCCTCTAAGAGTGTAGTTGGTAACTATTTTTTATTAGTGCCATAGAAGAGGAGAATATATTTGTTTTCCTGTTGAATGTACTCATTAATAATAGACTGCAGTCTGTATTCAATCCTAGTAATAAACAAGCACTTCAAGGACATGCATCATGTGTTCTAGTTCTACTATAGATCTGTGAAACATCCTATAATGACACAGCTAGATTTTTTTTTTTTTGCTAGCTGTTTGGCACATGGTGAGATTGAATTTACAATCATCACATGTTTTCTATCACCTCAAATCAGGCCCACCAGCAGACCCCCAAAAACATATGCACAATTCTCATTTAACATGATGTATTTCTCATACAACTCAATTCAATAAATGTATTGATAGAGAGCAGCAACAAAGTAATCAAACAAACTAAACTAATTCATTCAAACTGGTCCATTTAGTTTAGTATCGTTAGTTCCATTTTTAACAGTAAATGCAGCTCACATTTAAGTTAAGTTTACACATGCTAACTAATAGGCACACAGGCATGTAACGGTTTTCAGGAATAAATGCAAATATTATTTTGAGAATGGACTTTTATTTCAAACAAATATCTCACAAAGTAAAACTTTAAAATAAATAACCAGATTACAAAGTGAAGCCATAGCATAATAGCTTACACGTATTCATTATGTAAAAAAAAAAAAAAAAACCTGCAAACTTTAACAGAACTTAAGCTTATTGGCACTTTAGTTCTAAACAACACTGAGGGGTTGAATGCTTTCCTCAGATAACAGCAATCAAGAAAAAATGACAAAATAGAATTGAAATGTTTTCAGAAAACCTTGAGTTCACCTGGGAGTGTTGCTTTGCTCTTTGTCAGATTTTGCACATATATACAGTACTGTGCAAAAGTTTTAGGCAGGTGTGAAAAAATGCTGTAAAGTAAGAATGCTTTCAAAAATAGACATGTTAATAGATTATATTTATCAATTAACTAAAGTGAGTGAACAGAAGAAAAATCTAAATCAAATCCATATTTGGTGTGACCACCCTTTGCCTTCAAAACAGCATCAATTCTTCTAGGTACACTTGCACAAAGTCAGGGATTTTATAGGCACATAGTCAGGTGAATGATTAAGCAATTATACCAAACAGGTGCTAATGATCATCAATTCAATATGTAGGTTGAAACAAAATCATTAACTGAAATAGAAACAGCTGTGTAGGAGGATTAAAACTGGGTGAGGAACAGCCAAACACAGCTAACAAGGTGAGGTTGCTGAAGACAGTTTACTGTCAAAAGTCATACACCATGGCAAGTCTGAGCACAGCAACAAGACACAAGGTAGTTATACTGCATCAGCAAGGTCTCTCCCAGGCAGAAATTTCAAGGCAGACAGGGGTTTCCAGATGTGCTGTCCAAGCTCTTTTGAAAAAGCATAAAGAAATGGGCAATGTTGAGAACCGTAGACGCCATGGTCGGCCAAGGAAACTTACTGCAGCAGATGAAAGACACACCATGCTTACTTCCCTTAGCAATTGGAAGATGTCCAGCAATGCCATCAGCTCAGAATTGGCAGAAACCAGTGGGACCCTGGTACACCCATCTACTGTCCGGAGAAGTCTGGTCAGAAGTGGCCTTCATGGAAGACTTGCGGCCTAAAAGCCATACCTCCGACGTGGAAACAATGCCAAGTGACTCAACTATGCACGAAAACACAGGAACTATGGTGCAGAAAAATGGCAGCAGGTGCTCTGGACTGATGAGACAAAATTTGACTGTAGCAGAAGGCAGTCTGTTTGCCGAAGGGCTGGTAAGCGGTACACGAATGAATGTCTGCAGGCAACAGTGAAGCCTTGTGGAAGTTCCTTGCAAATTTGGGGCTGCATTTCTACAAATGGAGTTGGGGATTTGGTCAGAATTAATGGTCTCCTCAATGCTGAGAAGTACAGGCAGATCCTTATCCATCATGCAGTACCATCAGGGAGGCATCTGATTGGCCCTAAATTTATTCTGCAGCATGACAACGACTCCAGACATAAAGCAAAAGCCATTAAGAACTATCTTCAGCGTAAAGAAGAACAAGGAGTCCTGGAAGTGATGGCATGACTCCCACAGAGCCCTGATCTCAACACCATCGAGTCTGTCTGAGATTACATGAAGAGAGAGAAGAAACTGAGGCTGCCTAAATCCACAGAAGAACTGTAGTTAGTTCTCCAAGATGTTTGGGCCAACCTACCTTCCGAGTTCCTTCAAAAACTCTGTGCAAGTGTACCTAGAAGAATTGATGCTGTTTTAAAGGTAAAGGGTAGTCACACCAAATATTGATTTGATGTAGATATTTCTTCTGTTCACTCACTTTGCATTTTGTTAATTGATAAATATAAACTATTAACATGTCTATTTTTGAAAGCATTCTTACTTTACAGCATTTTTTCACACCAGCCTAAAACTTTTGCACAGTACTGTATATATGTTCTGAGCACACTCCTGAACACAGGGGAGATGTTTAAGGAGGATAGAGATATTTGAAACTCCTGTAAGTGGTTTTTTCATGCACTGGACATGCTATATGTCCAGATAACTTTTTAACCATCAAGAGAATGACACAGACTCATTTAATTTGAAGTTCTAATGAATCAGAACAGCAGTAGTGCTCTTTTTGGTTTATTAAATATTTTTAGAAATTGTTCAAATGGTTGCAAGCCACTTTGGATCTCTGCTAATAGGCAGCCTGTGCATTTCCAGTGCCATTACAGGTTTAACAGCATTAGTACTTCAATACAATAATACAGACGTGGTTATCATATGCTTAGCCTTCAGGCTATAAAATAAAAAAAGCTAATGCGCCCACTGCTACGTTCTGGAACTTTCAATATATCACTCTTACAGCTAAAATATAAATCATATCCTTATAGCAATGCATCCAATATAAGAGAGATATTAAATTCAAATACATGCTTACCTTCCAGTATATGGAAGAATAATGTAGGATATATTGAAAAATAAGAACTGTCTTCAAAAGTCAGAGACTTGATTTCGACCAAACAGCAATCAGTTTTTCAGAGATTCTCAGAGCATGGACCACACAACTTGTAGTTAGCAAGCTGAGCGATATCAAATGGGGTCTTGCCCTGGGCTTATATAGGATTTTCCCTCCATTGAATACATCAGGAGTCCCAATTAAATATGATCATCAATATGCCTTGACAGTTCTTATCTTTGAGTCAATTATATATTCTAGAAGGATCATGTCAAGTCTTTTTTAAAACTCATGGTTCACTATCTTCCACACCTCCTTTCCCTAAAATAAGGTGAACTAGAGTTCACAGGGTCCTTGCTACCAAATACAATACAAACACACACACACAGGTTGTGGGTTTGTGGTGTGTGTGTGTGTGTAGTATTTATTATATATATAATATATATATATATATAATATATATATATATCCTTTATATATGAGTACTATATTTACTATGATAAAATATCTATATAACATCATCTTTCTGTGTGATTATATTAACCTGAGCCTAGTATATTCCCTCTGAGCAACATATCTCATCATCTTTTCAGTTTAGTTTACTTTCATATACAGGTATCTTAACAATCTGTGGAACAAAAAGACTGTAGGGGTTTATGACAATCCTTTGAATAAGCATACAGTGGTTAGTTCAGTTATTACCATTTAAATTTAAGCTATAATAAAACATGTTATATATATATATATAATAGCTTTATATTAACTTGTACCATGCTTGGACTAAAACTGATCTCTCTCTGTTTCTAAATGTTGCCAGCACAAGCAGGTTTCCACACACCTTGTTTACTTGCCAAGACTAGTGTTTTAATTAATATGAAACCCCACTTTTCCAATTTCACTGCATTAGTCATTAGTCTGATTCAAGAGACACCTGGACAAAAAAGTGCACATACTCATTTTTATAACTCAGCCCTCATTATTTTCTTATATTATAATGAGATACATACTCCTGTCTTTCTTAAAGCACCTTCCGTTGGTTATCATTCGAGGCTGGCAACACTGAATCCTGCTTTGAAGTGCCAAAGAATAATGTTCTTCCAGAATTATACTGTGTATCTGAGACAAACATTTAATTGTTTCACTTTAGAGCTGTACAGTTTTCCTGTAAATAAATACCTCTGTTTATTACTGCAGTAAAACCTTTATATAAGCAAAACATTTACATTCTTTAGTTTAATTGATATTGTAATGTCTAAAAGACTTTTTCAAATTAAATGTACATTATCTCAAATGTGTTCCAACAATATGTTTGCAATATTGTCAGTGCCATGCTTCTGTTATAATAACTTTTACTATGTTCTTTCAACAGTTTAACCTTAAATGGCATTATAAGATGTATTTCTACAAACTTAAACTACTTCAGTATAACAGTTGCTCCTAGAAATTGTAACATTGTTTTACTCCATTAATAATCATTTTAAGCTTTTAATGGAATGTCCAGTTATTTATATCTAAATACAGGCTATCATTAATATATTAGAAAGCCATAGTGTTATAGTGACTGAACTAAGTCTGACCTTTTTCACTGGTCATACAAAATCCAGTTAAAGCAGGTTTTAAGACAACCTCTGCTTTTTGCCAATTTTAGGGTTGATTAATATGAAACACTATTGTACACATTTTCCAATGCTCATTATTTCAAACCAATATCTAACTCAACTTATTAACATGTCCTACGCTTTCCATTCCCATCTCTTCCTGCCAGGTTCTTATTATTTTTTGTTATATATAGAAAATGATTATTGTAATATAAACTCCTATCTTAGGTTATCTGAAAGGTATTTCATTAGTTAATGAATTGCTGACCATCAAAAATCCCTGCTTCATCGGCCAACACCAATGCGTCATCTTCAACACTACGTGTATTACAAGCAGGTGAGAACGAGGTTACAACATTAGTTCACTGTATGTGTAAAGTTACAGTTCATACTTTAAATTATTTTATAACATGTAGTTCTAATTCAGATATATCAATATAGCAATCTCTTATAAACCGCAATTCTATAATTCTATTTTACTTCATTGATTTACACAGAAGGCAAGAGGATAATTTTTTATTATTAATATTAATTGAATATTTAAACTTAGGACTGCTCATACATTTACTGAATGTTACTTGATTAGGTTTCTTATTTATTTAAATACTTTTGTTTTTTCTTACTATGATCAAACCTAGTTCGATTGCTTCTAGCATATTAACTGTGCTCCATAGATTCTGCCATTCTGCTCTCGCTGGATCAGAATGTTTTGAGGCTCTTAGTCTAATTAAAAAATATGCTTTTGCCTGACAAGGAAGGTTTGGAACTTTCAACAGGCCAGTCTGACCTTCACTGCAATGAACTTCTCCACACAAGCCTTACACAAATCTGCTAATAATATTTTCTAATGGTTTTATATTCTTTAAAACACATTACAGTCATTACAATATTTCACAAATGTTCAATCTGTTTCCAGAGATCAGCTTGCTTCCAGTAGCTGTGACAGTCTTGGGTTAGTTTCTGCTCACAAGTGAGGGTGACAGTCTTTAAAACCTTGATACCTGCAAAAACTTAAATCTTGTTAGCTGGGCTCATTCTCATTCCCATCATGGGCAAACACATTTTAACTGAATCTGGGTCCTTCAAAGAACTGCACATCCTTTCAACCAAGACCTTCCATGCAAAAGGATCTAATGACTTATAGCACAAAAGGGACGTGCCAGAACCATCTGTGACATTTTGAAACAATAGAACGTGCTGTTCAGACACAAACACAGCTGGTTGTTACAGACAGAGGCACAACCTAGTCGCTTGTTTCCAGATTGTTCCAAAAAACTTACACCATGTGTCACTGGCAACATGAAAATTATGTAAAACATGTATAAGAATCAGCCAGATGTTTCTGAATATGAAGGAAGAGGAGGTGGTTTAATGCTGTTCAGTTATGGATAAGGCAGAATTATTTTCACAGTAAAAAAATTCAGTCTAAAAATAGGTATTTCAAGATATTTCACTATTACCTTTAAAATATATATTTTTCTCTATGTTGTTATACAATACATGCTACTTAATATTTACGCTTACCTGAAAAACAGGTAATGCTAAATTGTAGATAATTTTGTTTTTTATGTCCACCTTTTAAAGGCATTCTATTTTCACCATCAGTGAATTATCAAACAACATAAAAAGACAAATAAATACAAAAATTACCACAAGCATGTGAAATTTACCCTTTTTGTACTGGACTGAGTAATCTTTAGCGGAAGTATTTTCGATTTTTGATGCAACTGATGTTATTTCAAACATGTTCACTGGGAACTACAAATTACACTGCAATGGATAAATGTCACGGAAATCTGAAATCTGTGATAACCTTGAAAAAAAATACAAACTTGGGCAAGAATGATCTTAGGTATGTTTTCAGCCATCAAAGGCACAAGAAGCGGCGCACAGCAGAAGCATTGGACACTGGGATAGTAAAGTAGGTTCATGTAAGATAGTGTGACTTGTTTTTATGTAGGGCACAGAGGATAACAGCAACTAAACAATGCCTCAGCCTGGCAGTGGGCCGGGCTCAAATGCTGCTAATAAACTCATGCTAAAAGAACTAGTGTAAAAAAGAACAACAATTCAGAATCCTTTCAGTAAAATAAGCTAAGAACAGTGGCTTGGCCAAAATGGATTTCTTAATGCCGTCTTTCTCTTGTTTCATTTACAGCGGAAAGACTCCTTGGAAATCCACATTACACAGGTTTTAAAGAATGCTGATGCACTGCTACTTTACAGATGATAAACTCAATCGGTTTCAAAGGAATTGTTAAGTTATATAGCAAGTGAACATTTGCCAACAGAAATATTAATCTAATTGAATTAACTTTATGTCCAGCAATCATTCCTGCCAAAGGATGCTTTTAAGAAAGAATAAAAAAAACAATTTTATTATTTACTATTCTTAGGAGACCTTTATAATCTGTGTTCCCCTTTAGACACGTGTTTGATTTCTAAAGCTGTTTTTTTTTTTTTTTGCACATGTGAGTGTGAATAAGATTAAATATATTTCTGCTTTGGACTATTTTTTATCTTTGTGTCATCAGACTTTTTAAAAAAGCTGTTATGTAAAATGTATGAAAACACTTAAGTTGTTTAAGGAGGAATAAGAAAATTATAAAGCAATCAATGAATACATATTTTGTAAACCCTGTTCTAAACAGTTGTGATGAAACAGGCTATAGCAATAACAGTCTTATGGGAAAATATAACGAAAGCATTGTCAGGATGTGAGAGGCACAGGAATGAGGGGAATTCCAAACAATGGGTTTATGTACAAACAATACAATTATTAATTTTCTTTGGTGACAGCACACACACACACACACACACACACACACACACACACACACACACACACACACACACACACACACACACACTAATACAAAGTGCAAGAAAGTAGCAGGTGCTCCCAGTGCAGGGGTCCAGTACAGTGTTGAATGTTCAGTACAGTGTACTGTGTTCCTGGTAATGGTTGGTGTGCTGGCTTTTGCTGCTTCGGTTTCCGGTTAATCTCCTTCTGGATACAAATCCAAAACGGATATATTTCATCCATCACTATTTAATAACTGAGTGTTCAATAGCGATGAATGAAAAATATATTTGCAGAATTGTATGTACCACTATCCACTTGTGGATTTTTTGCAACTTTTTCCTACTTTACATCCATATCTGAATGTGAGGTGCAATATTTAAACAATATCATCTTTTCATATGAATAGTTCATAATGGTTAACAACGTAATTAATACTAAAGTTGTTTAAAGATGAGGCTAGAACATTAAAACATATATGCAAAGTAAGTCGATGCAAAATAAACAGGAACTTGAAATGATCAACATTGCACAAGTGGGCGTTAATAGGGTTGGGGATTAAGAATGTGGCAATATACAAATTAATCATATTCGATTAAAAGTGAAACAGCTTCATAATAGATATTTTTGTCTGTCACTTGTATGCAAAATCCACATTTTATACCCCTGTATAGCCCTGTCTTTTCCTAAAGATGACTAAACAGCATTCTGCTTGCAACAAAACAAATGAACTGTGTTAAGTCTAGATACACTGCCCTGTGGCTATAGGACTACTTCTACCTCAGTGTTTTACAGCTGGTGTTTTCATGTTATTGTTAACTAGTCCTTTAGCAGCCACTATTGTCCAAAGACTAGGGGTGAACAATGCATCACAACTGCTGCTGCATAGTCACTTACAATAGGACCTCAGTTTTACATATCATCCGAATGACGGAGCACAAGGAGGTTAATGACTTGCTCAAGGTCACAAACAGTGAGTCAATGCCTGAGCTGGGATTGAACCAAGAACCTCCTGGTAAAAAGCACCTTTATCTTACTACTTGACCACCAAGCTCCAGTTACATACACAGTAGCATTAAATGGATTAATGTGGGCCAAACAAGTACGGTGCTAATTGTACCTTCAAATCACTTCTTTCAGACTTAGAATGATAAAGAAGATATCTCAGTGGCAGTGTGTTGAGATAAAGCTTGTGATGTGCAATGTAAAAACAATAACCCTGCCATGTTCATTCATTCAGCAGCGTGCTTTTCAACACCTTCAAGTCGATGTTATCAAAATCCAAATAACTAAGAAGCACTTGAGCTGATATCCTGCTTGGATCTGAATTGAATGGATATTTTTGGAGCTGATCAAATTACAGGTACAAGAGCATAAAATAAAGAACTGAAAGCACAGTGCCCCATGATCATGTTTCATTTTACACTTGTTTGTAATGCCATTTTTTTCCTTGGTTTCTTTTTACTAAATATTTTCAAAGTTTAGGTATCTGTGCACTCTGCACTGTGCTGTAGTTAACCAGGGTGGCAGAATTCAGGTAAGATAAATACAATCTTGTGGAAGGGTCGTGTTACGGACAAGGCAGCTAACAGCAGGAATAACAGATTGTATTGCAAGCACTTATTCTGCACACTTTTATTAGTTAACAAATAAACAAAATAGTTAAACAAAAATATAAAATGAAAGCACCCAAGGTAAAGCTATCCCAGTGCAGGGATAAGGATCACAGCCTGCTACTCTCACACCTCCCTTAAACTAATTCAGCAAGAACTTCCAAACCATGTGGCAAGGCTTAATTAACAATCAATAAATGCCATCAGGTATGCTTCTGGGTCATCCTCCACCGCCATTGTATGCGTCCTCACCTTTGGGGGCACAATAACAGGTGCTGCTGCTGCTGCTGTGGGCGGTATCGCCAGTCCAACTCTCTCAATCAGAGTCGTGTACTGCTCCTGTCTACATCTTTCCTTGGACTCCCGTCTGCTGTCCAGCTGCTCCAGCAGTGCCAATAGTGCTGCGTAGTCCAACCCTCTTCTGATAATCACATGTGGCAAAGTGGAGAGTAGATACAGGTGAGTGCAGTGCAGGTACAGATCACACAGACAATTACGAACAGGTGCAAGGGTGTTTATTGAAATGGTTACAATGTTCAGAGCCTGATGATGAATACCTGTAACTAATAAATGATGGAATCGATACAGCAGCGTGTATCACTTCAGTTTGGATAATCCCACGGGTTTGACTCGCAACCCAAAGTCCAGTTTTATCACCCACACAAAACACAGACACAGACAGTTCCTACGATGCGTGAATGAAGTGCTTGTGGTGAAAAGACAGTTCCTAGTGGAAAGTGAAGTGCTGGTGTCCGGGTTTAATGCTGGTTTGAGGCTGCAGCTCCGGATCGTGTTAGTAATCTTGAAAACAGATGAAACAAACAAACAACGTTTATAAGACAGACTAACAGAACACTCACAGTTTCTTTTAAATGCAGGGACTCTTTTTAGGTTGTTTTTCTAACCATTTAGAAAGGAACAGATTACTTTCCTACGCCCTTATTTTATACCCTCGCTCAAGACCCCTTGGTTAATGAACGTATCTGCTTCTCCAATCCGCAGATGCCGTGTCGTTTTCTGTTCGGGTCATTGAGTTCGGGTGCTGTAGCTCAGTCCCTTTTCTAGCCGGCTGACTTCTACCTACCCACGGGAATAAAGTGTCACGCATTTTAGTCCAGGGTATTCTGCTCCCTTTATCTAGTACTGTCTCAGGTCGGGAGGGAGATCTAACACCAAGCGTCATTCGATTGCTGTCACAATCTTATAAACAATTAAGGTGGCGGACTGAAAAACTATGAGTACAAGCGTCTCTTCCATGTACTAATACAAATGCACTGTGATCCAAATTAAGCAGTAATGTTTCCTTATCTGTGTTTTTGTCATCCCATGGTTACATCGCCTTGTCTTTTAAGAACTTCAGATTATGTTCTTATGTAGAAGCTGAAATCTTATATCTGATAAGTCACATCTGTTTTAGCATATTCTGTAGTAACTGATGCCATGTAGCCCGAAGGGCATAACTTTATATTGGTACAACCCTTTTGGCATTGAGAATGTCGTTTTCTCATTAGAACTTGGGTTTAGAGGGATTTGCCAGTAACCTTTTGTGAGGTCTAATGTAGTCAGATATTACGTATTACTGAGTCTTTCAATCAACTTGTCTACCTGAGGCATTGGGTATGAGTCAAATTTTGAGACCAAATTTAATTGTCTGAAGACATTACAGAACCTCCTCCAGCTCCCATCAGGTTTAACAACCATCACAATGGGACTGTTCCATGGGCTGGAGGATTCTTCAATGACGTCCAGCTGTAACATTGTCTAATTCCTGTATCACATCTAACCTCTTGGCCTCAGGTAGACGATATGGACATCCTCGTACTCTGACACTAGGGGGAGTTTCTGTGTTGTGTTGGATTATCATGGTACAACCGGTAGAAAACACGTTTTGATTTACTTTTATTAATTGTTCTACTTCTTCTCTTTGCAGTATACTTAACCCAGGTCCTATATTGACCTGTTTAACCTCTGCTTCATCAGTTTCTTCCTGTGCACAAGAGGTAACAGCTCTATTCCCTTCTTCCGGGGGTTCATAATCTAGCCAGGGTTTCAACAGGTTAACATGATATATTTGAATTTCCTTCAATTTGCCAGGTTGATATACCTTATAATATACTGGCCCCACAGCTTCAAGTATTTCATAGGGTCCCTGCCACTGGGTAAATGTCCAGGCTTAAATACACATGTTCTAGCTATTTTATTATAGTGATATGTTTGCTTAGCTTGTGCTTTCTCTAAGTGTTTTCGTACTATAGGGGTCACTCGATCAATGTTTTTCTTGTATTTGTAGGATATAATCCACCACATTCCTACCTTGAGAGGTCTGAGTCTCCCAGGTCTCTTTGGTGATATCTAATATTCCACAAGGTTGTTGTCCATATAACAATTCAAAGGGTGAAAACCCTGTGGAAGCCTGGGGAACCTCCCATACTGCAAACATTAAATAGGGAAGAAGCAGATCCCAATCTTTCCCATCTTTTCCTATCACTTTCCTGAACATGGCTTTCAATGTTTTATTAAATCGTTCCACGAGACCATTGCTTTGGGAATGGTAAACGGAGGTTCTAACTGAACAATTTGTAGAATATTGCAATAATCCTACATCACTTTATTTATAAATGGCATACCCTGGTCCGTAAGGATTTCCTTAGGGATGCCCACTCTCAAAAAAACCTGGGTCAATTCCTTTACTATAGTTTTTGATGCAGTATTACGCAGTGGAATAGCTTCAGAATAGCGTGTTGCATAATCTAAAATTAAAAAGATATATTCGTGTCCTTGGGCTGATCTAGGGAGTGGTCCTACCAGATCCATGGCAATCCATTCAAAGGGTATATCTGTAATCGGCATGGTCTGTAGGGGTGCCCTTTGATGAGGCCGAGGACCAGCTCGCTGACAAGTCGGGCAAGATTCACAGAAATAATCCACATTCTTCCTAATCCCTATCCAATAAAACCTCTGCAAGATTCTATCAAGTATTTTGTCAGTGGCTAGGTGTGCACCAAACAAGTGACTATGCGCTAGTTTCATCACTTGTTGTTTAAAGGAGGGGGGTACCAATAATTGCTCTACATTGTTACCATTAATTTTCATCCCTCGATACTCTAAGTCATTTCTTTGGAAAAAGAACTCTTGAAGATTCACCACTGCCCCTTCAACCGGAACCCCATCAGTGGACACCAACCGTGTACGGACATGAACTAAAGACAAATCCTGCTCTTGTTCTCTGGCAAACTGTTCACTCAAGGGACTAATTTGCTCCTGCCATGGTTCCTCACTATTTCCATAATTAATTTCAAGCGGTTCCCCTCCCATCTCATTTAAAATGTCTCATTCAGTGCATTGTACACTAATTCACTTCTGTACCAATTTCTCTTGATTTCCCACCAATACCTTTTCTACCGGTGATCCCTGCTCTTGTGCGGTTTCTTAAGTAACTCCTCTTTGGTAAATGGGAATAATGCCACCAAACTCTCTGGGGACCCTCACTGGGCATTTAATTTGAGTGGGGTTTTACCCACTTCCCGTCTGATATTCACCAGATGTTTAAATCCAGGAAAATCTCGTCCTAGGATTACTTGGTGGGGCAACCTGGGGACCACCCGTACATGCATCTTGTGATTCAACCCCTTGTAATTTAAAGTTACATATATAGTGGAGTAATACTTAACATTCCCATGTATACAGGTAATCCCGATCCAGAGATTATAATCCAATTGTACTCCCTTACAATATTCAGGGGTAACCAAAGTAATTGAGCTTCCCTAATCAATGTGTGCCTCTGTATTTATTCTGTTCACCTGTACCCCAGCCATATATGGAAACCTACCCTCGGATACCCCTGCCACAACTATGCTGCCAGAAAACACTTTCTCTCCCATGTCACACTGTTTCAGACCTGTCAGTGCAATTCCTAGTGATCTGCCCTATTTTTAAGCATTTATAGCATTTATTTGTGGAATAATCAGGGGGTCCACCGGTTGGTCTTAAT
The DNA here is from genome assembly GCF_017654505.1 of Polyodon spathula. Lineage (NCBI taxonomy): Eukaryota > Metazoa > Chordata > Actinopteri > Acipenseriformes > Polyodontidae > Polyodon > Polyodon spathula. The sequence continues at coordinate 21,136,090 of NC_054550.1, forward strand.
TCATCAGTTAATGGTCCATTCAGCTTCATATCTTCTTTCGTTCTTTGGGTTTCCTCCACTGAGATGCTCTTTATAGTCAATACTCTGGGGGGTCCGTGCCAGTTCTTCTGCTGCCATTTGTCGTTCCACTAAAGCTACAAACATATCAATGGTAGTAAGGTCATTTTGGCCCACTCATTTCCTCAGTGGGGCTGGCATGGCTAATCATGTAGTGGTCCATCACGATCAACTCAATGATTCTGTACCCATTGTTTACCCCTGGCCCTAACCACCATTGTGCCAGATGAATTAGGTCAAACATCTGGGACCTGGGCGCTAACGTGGGATTGAAAGTCCGTGCATGATATTTTTGTGCTCGTACCGCGGTGGTCACCCTAGCTCAAGCTAAAATCTCGGCCTTCACTTTAGGGTAATCCTCAGCGTCCTTGTTCGGAACGTCATAATAGGCCTTTTGTGCATCCCCTATTAAAAACGGCACCAGGATGCCTGCCCATTTTTCCTTCGCCCAAGCTTCCCGGTTTCAAATGTAAGAAGGAAGGCTTCAATGTCGTCTTCAGTAGACATCTTGTTCAACAACTGAGTAGAACGTATAGGACTCTGGGTCAAGCCCTGTAGAGCCCCTCTTTCTAAGCTCTGCATGATCAGCAGTCGTACTTCTCTTGTTTGTAAGAGTAACACTTGTTGATTAATCTCCCTTGGATTGCAGTTGCTGCAACCAGCACTCGAACCAGATCATCATCTGCAATATTGTCCATTTATCACTCTCTCTGTTTAGTTTAGAAGGTCGGGTACTGTAGCTTTTCGTGGTCTACAGTTTGGCATCCTACTGTTACCACCATATGTGAACGATTAGTGTTCTATTGAAAAAGTGGTAGCCAATGTTTTTCTTCAGTCAGAGGAGACTGGACAACAGAATTGGCGAAACGTTAAGTTCTCTTTAATCGTTTATACAATTAATACTATTTTTATTAATACTAATTTAATTTATTAATACTAATTTATACAATTTAAACTATTAAAATAAGCCCACAAAACAAAAATAAACAAAAGAAAGCCTGGCCACTCTGGACTCTAACTACATGCTCTTCTGTTTCTCTGTCTAGCCCTGTAGAAGCTTATCTTCTAACAGGTAAAAAGTTCCTTACCAGGATCAACCACAGATGTGTGGTATTCTGTGGTAACACTGTCGTTTTTGCACTTCTTCAGGCCAGCATTTAGTGGTGGGGTTGTAATCCTTTTTCTTTTCAAAAATTACTTTCCAGCACACACTCTCAGGTAAGTCTTCTCCTGGAGACCAGTCCTCCCTGAACATTCAACAGATTCTGTTTGAAAACCTCCAGGTAAATATCACGTTACCTATTCCCACTTGAATGCCCAAGGAAGCAGGGTTTGTGTCACTGACAATCTTTCTCTCTCTTTCATACAGTACCAGCACCCTCTGCTGGAAGACTTCCTCGATGCAGCCCACGGCCCAACCGGCGGTAGCCATGATTCCCCTAATCCTTCTGCAGTGTACTGAATTAAAGAAATAATGCTTGTAACAGGTACCGTACACTGGTTTGGTGTTGTACTGTATTAGGCTGCAGTGTCTTTTTTATTTTTTCCTGGTTAACACCGTCCTGGATAGGGTTTTTAAACATCTCACTTTGGATTCACTATTTAGACACGCACTCAGTGTTGTGTGCCCCAACCTTGGAACAGCGATACTTTTTTTCTAAATAAACAATCTTATAAACAAACGTCAGGCCCGTCATTTTCCTCATGGATTCTTTTTTAAAAACCAAACATACCGCTGAGTTTTCTTTAAACACAGTCTCATTCATACGCTGCCTTTAATATTAACTAAAGCAATATTAACTGAACAGTAGGGTACCTTGTTCCAGCTGGACCCATATGCTGTTACCTTGGTTTTCCAAGCACGGTTCCATATACACTCAGGGCCCCGCATGGTATACAAAAACTGCGGTCTACCATCAAGCGCCATCTTCTCTCTCAAACTAAAGTTGATATGTTGTTTACAATTTCCAATTTATGGCATCACGCACATTTACTCCAAGCCCTTATACCCACATCTGTCTACGGTATGGTACATCCTCCTTTTATATGCTGGCCCAGTGCTTAAAAGGTCATTGGTCTCCCTACTTCCCGTCTCCCCACGTTGCTGATACCTTCTCCTCCCAATAAACGCTGAAGAAAAGCATTGGTCTAGCATGTAAACAAACACTGCTCAGTCACAAATGAGTTAATTCATCTCTGCATTGAAAAATCCAAGTAGCGGAAAGCTTTGTTTTAGTTTTCTGTCTTTTGAGAAAATATCTGTAAGAAAAGTAAGGTGTTTGCCAAATATCTTGGAAAACATAGTCTTTTAAAGGTTTCTTACTTCATTTGCTTGGTTGGCAACTTCACGCTTGGAAAGTTGGCATACCGTACTCGAAAGCACAAAAGAGGGTGAAATCCTTTTGTTTGAGATCAAATGCATCAAGGCTTTATAACTACCATTTTGCAGTGTGCTAGGGGTGCATGTGAAATATTGTTGTTTATGAATGCCATGCCTGACAATAAAGTAAGAGAAGACATACACATGGTGTATACATTAGCCCTGGAGTTAGAAGTGATGTATGAAATAAAATACCTGAGGCATTGCTGAAGAAAAACAGACGGGCACAAGATCACCAGGTGTTAATTGAACTATTTGTATTTACTGACGGTGCATACTGTAGGTCTCTGCAACAATTGTTAGTTATGTTCTGAGACAAGGGTATCATTTAATAACAGCATGTGTAAAAACAACTGAAATAAACATTTCATAATCCACGCTTTGAGGTCGATATTAGCTTCAAGTGTCATTTTAATAACTTTTCCCATTTCCCTTACTAGTATATGGTGTTTGCATGCATGGTTCTGGATTCTGTGGTCCCCTGTCTTAGGTTAGACAAAGGCACAGAACAATTATAATAATTCAATGTTGGAGCAACAGAACTATGCAGAATGATTGCATACGCCATACAATAGTCAGGGAAATGTAATACAACTGCAATTTCAATGACATTTTAAGCTAATCCCTGAGGTACAGCCCCTCTATTAGAATCAGTATACTTATTTATCTTCTTTGTAGTTTTTAAGACTCTTAATTAAAAAAACATACAGACAGAGTTAAATCTCTTGAGATTATTAAAGTAGACCAGACCGTTTCATACAACCCAGCTACGTTTTAAAAACAGGTATTGGATGGTGTGATAGAGAAAGAATGAATCTTGGTTCTAAATCTCCCTCCTGACCTGTGAGGGCGCTGTGTAAAGGGAACTGTGTGCCCCAGACTGGATGGTCAGACAATTAATTCCATGGAAAGGTGGAAGTCAGCCATCTAGAAAGGGGGTGAAGCCACAACACACCAACTAATCACCTCAGATGGGAAGCGATGTTGCAACCACGGATTGGAGGAAAAACAGTTGCACTCGCTAACCAAGGTGGCTGACTGATGATACAAAAGGGGACGTGGCTAAGCAATCTGTTCCTTTGTTATTGTTGAAAGAGAACCGCTGAAGGAAAATAAAAAGTAACCGTCAGTGTTTAGTGCGTGTTTGTTTTGCTGTTTGTACTCGTTTGTTCTTATAAGACTGATAACACGTACCGGGAGTTGTGACTTAAGGCCAGCACCAACCCGAACAACACTTCACCATTGTGCACTGATAAATTGTATATCACCACTTGCATGTTAGCACTCACTCTGGACTTGATCGTGTTTGTGTTTGTGTCTTTGTGTGTGCTTATACTGTGTTTATTATTTCAGGACTGTAACCCATGGTTTAAAACTGTGCAATACACACTGCAGTATATTGCCTGTGATTATTATTTACGGTCGCCATGACCTGGATTAAAAATGGAACCAATAAAGAATTGTTTGGACAGTGAACTTTGTTGTCTGTCATTTGTTACATTTTGCATAACTTCACACCTGCGCACTGCAAATCACTTTGCCACAGATGGTCTACTCTGATTTATTCCTTTGCAAGGGATATAAAACAAAAACTCCACATGTTAACTGAACTATATTAATCATTTTAACAGTCTTATAAATGAATCCCAAGAGGTTGTGTACTGAATATCTGAAGCCCTAAATCAAGTTAAATAGCAGATAAATAACTTTGTACATGCAGTATTTCAGGCAGGAGGTCTGCCTATGGAACTTTGTACAGAAGCACAAAGCCTGGGATTTGTCTTTGTTTAAATACAAGATAGATAGGTATAACAGCAGACCATATCATTCTACAGTGTACTATAGCAGGGGTTCTCAACCGGGGGAGGATGGGTGAAACTGCTATGCAATAGCAATAGGAGTCATATTTCCATCCCCGATTTTATAAATAACTCCCTCTCTATAATGCACACACAGTGAAGCAAAAATGTAAATTTCCGTGAATTAACCATGCATAAAGCACCATGTAATGAACACTATATTTTTTAAAAAAAAAAAAAAAGGCAACATTCCCACTTGTGGCTCATTTTAATTAGCAGTTTTTAAACTATAAATAGCCTGGCTAAATGGCGGTCAGGAGTTCAGTTTGAAGTGACAGATAAGCAAACCAAGTGCGAGAAGTAGAGCGGGTCGGGCGAGGGGAAGAGGGAATGAACTCACCCCAAGTTTGGCTGCCAGAGTGGGGCCGAAGCGAAGCTGAAGCGTCTCGTCTCCCAGAGAAAGCTGCAGCTCCTCTTGCAGCAAAAAAGTAAATACATTAGGAAAGATAACCACAGAATAGACCTAATATTTATTTAGTTATAAAACTAATGCTGAATAAGTGTCTGTGTTATAAAGTGCTAGCACAGCTTTTCTTCAGTTCAGATACTGTATCAAAAGAGAGAGACAGAAACAAGAAATATTGCATCACTAGTATAGGAAATTGGGGGATATGCTGTAGGTGCATTATATCCGAGGTGCGTTATAATCGAGAGCCAAATAACGAGGGAGCGCTATATACAGTATATAATATAGTGGGCCGTGGAATTTTTATAGTGGGAAGGGGGAGGGGCTCAGAAGCAAAAAGGTTGAGTACCCTTGTACTATAGAATTGTAGCCAAGTATTACTCCATGAAAGACACATACATACTAAGGTAGTACTTATTAGTAGACAAACGTTTCATCTAGTGCTTTTAACAATGTAATATACCAGAGCATCCCAGATTCCAGTGAAAAGAATCACTGAGTTTACTGTGCACACATATATCCAACTCTTAATGAACAATCACAGATAGAGACTGTCTGGCCACTTGATTAGGACCTGTCTACCTGATTGTATTTGGCCCTGGTGTGGGGCATGTTCTCCTGGTATACCCTGAGTTCATTGATTACTTTGGAAGATGGAACCAGTGGTGTAGTTTACATAAGCATTGTTGCATCAAGTCCACCCAAAAATGTTGCACTTGTACCCTGATGGCAATGGCTATTTTCAAGAGGATAATGCACCCATCCACCCTGCCAGAACTGTGCACAAATGGATTGAGGAACATGACATGAGATTTCAGGCATCTTCCATGGCCACCACAATCCCTACATTTCAATCCAATTGATCATGTTTAGGATGAAGTTGGACATTGTATTCGTCATCATGATCCTCTGCCTACCTCTGCACCAATTGAGTGAAATATTAATGTCTGAATAGATCCGCAGATCCAGCACCTTGTGGTCTATGCCACAGAGTATCAGAGATGTGACCATGGCAAATGGTGGCCCAGTCCTATATTAAGTACAGTTCCTTAAAAAAATGGATAGTTTTTTAAGGCAAAGATACCATTCAGGTGCACAATACAAGAATTTAGATATCTGTCAATCTCATGTAACCATTGGATAAAGAAGTATAGCATTTATATCACATACAGTGTATAGAAGACATGATTAAATATAATCAAATCCATTTGTGGCATTTTTCAGATCATATTTATATATTTTCCATATGTGATGGCACCTTCCAGTACAGCTTTAACCAAGGATAACATTTATTGAGCAGAAGTCTTGTTGTAACCACGCAGGATTCTATTGCACACAGTGGCACGCTTAATGAATATGGCTCTGAAGCTCTGGCTTGCTAAAGTCTGAAAGAGATTAACTCTTTCTCACGAAATTAATCTGGCATAAGAGCTGTTAACAGAAAACCAGTTCCCCTTGGGGGTGTATCTGTGTGTGTGTGTGTGTGTGTGTGGGGGGGGGGGGGGGGGGGGGGGGTGTTTAATGCGCATCATTTGTACTTTCTGTGTTTTACACACTCAACAACTGAAAAAGGTAGAAACTCAGCTTCCGTGTCACAATATAGCCTTAACCAATATCCAAATATAGACTACAGACTTCACACATTGCACACAATAGTTATTGCTTTTAACTTTCCTACCCTTAATTATCTTGTTGATTTTTTTTGCTTCCCCACTTATATTAGTTGGCTCCTCTGTCACACTTTTCATCTATGAAGCTATAACATTCTCCTCCATATTGCACCCTAGGTATTGCAGTCCTTCCAACTGTGCGGAACAGGGTTTCTTCAGAGGAAATATTTAACTGTGGAAGAGCAGATTAGCACAGCATGCGTTTGGTGAAATGGATACTCAGTTAAGAATTAGTGTTGTAGTTCTATAATCTTGTACATTCTGAGATGTTTCAAAGTAAAAAACAATAAAGTCTTCTAAATGAAACGTGTTAATGCACAAGGCTAGCAGGAGTAGTGAATGTACACCTATGGCAAAAAGTTTTGCATCACCCTATAGAATGAACTCATCTGGCTTCACAGAGTCTTGTGAAACCTGCTGACAAATGTTACGTTAACATAGTGAATTACATACCGCTTTGCAGTTTTCCATATACTTAATGAAAAATATGAAAACCTTTTTTTTTTTTTTTTTTTTTTTTTGTATTATGTCTCGATGCTAAAATTTTAGGTAATGCAAAACTTTTGCCCATAGCTATAGACATATTCAGATAGATATAAACAACAAGTGGTGTCACTTATCTAAACACAAACTTGTTTTGCTAAATATCAATGTGTGTCTTTGGATTACAGTTGCTTACTTGTTTACTCTCCATGAAGCTACCTTATTTTGTTATAAACAGTCCACAGGATTGACAAGCAGGGTTAAGCAATAAGACAGCTGTATCAGCATGATCTGGTGGTAATCAAAAACACAGTGCTTTCTTTTTCTTGCAGTTTCAATGCTGTCCGACATTTCATAGAGTGAAGAGCATCCCTTTATTCAGAACACAAACAAAGCATGTAGTTTGGCAAGAAACACAGACATGCATATGCAAATGCAATTATAGATTCCATTTGTAATGCAATTAAATCTAGTGATTGCAATCCAAATCTGAAACAGGACCGGAAAAAAAAAAAAAAACGCAAGCCAACCAGGAAAAAAACTCAATGAATATGTAAATTGACATTGAATTGTGTATGCTAATCTGTGACAGGGTGGCCTATGAATCATTCTCACATGGCTGGAATGGAGGGAACTAGGAACCCATTTTTATGCAGGGATGTGGAATTGTAAACCTACCTCTGCCAAACCACAATAAAATACAGTAGCATGCAAATGTATTAGAACACCTCAAGATATGTAATTTATACCCTTTATATACTCACCTGCATGAAAACCTCTGGGTGTGAGAATTTCAATTTTCGGTCAGTAATCAGTGATAAAAAAAAAAAAAAAATGAACGTGTGAACATTTTAGAACACTTTGTGCTTTAATTAGTCATCTTGATCAACTTCTAAAAAGTCAAGTGCATTTTATCAGTTGTGGCTATGAGTTCCATTTCTCTTACTTTTTCAAATGAATTGCATGTGTGGCCTGTAATCAATTAAATTAGACAATCACTAATTTGCCTATTTTGACACTTTTCCAGGATTTTCAGTGACAGTGGTTTGATTTCATACGTACAACAAATCAAAACTACAGAAACTTTTGTAATTGTATATATTTGCATTAATATTGGATTCTGAAGCACACTATCTGATACAGAACAGCGCCCCACACTGAGCCACCAAAATGCTCTTTGTATACTGCAGCCCCCTGAATTTCCTTTTAGGTCCCTCATCCAAGTACCAACCAGCTTCTGAAATCTAATGAGCTCATGCTGATAGGTGGTATGGCTGATGAATTATGTTAAGTGGGCTATTCAACACAGTTATGCCCTAAAGGTTACTGCTCTATCGGATAGCCAATTTGCAAACATCAGTTGCCAAAAACTTCTACAGGTTAAGAGACTGGAAAAAAAATCAGTTTATCCAAGCCAAGTATACAACCTTCAGAAAATTCTTTAAAAATGCTGCTCTTTTAATTTTTAATCTCTGCTCTTTCCATGAAATAGACTGGTGAGGTGAATTCAGGTGAAAGCTGTGAACTCTTATTGATGCAACCTGTTAAATCCACTTCAATCAGTGTAGGTGAAGGGGAGACAGGTTAAAGAAGGATTTTTAAGCCTTGACACAATTGAGACATGGATTGTGTATGTGTGCCATTCAGAGAGTAAATGGGCAAGGCAAAAGATTTAAGTGCCTTTGAACAGGGTATGGTAGTAGGTGCCACTGTTGAGTTTCTCACACTCAGCAGTTTCCCATGCATATCAAGGATGGTCCACTACCCAAAGGACATCCAGCCAACTGCAGGCCAGTGGTTGAAAATGGCTCATTGATGAAAGAGGCCAAAGGAGGCTGACACGAATTGTGCAGAGCAACAGATGGGCTACAGTTAGATAACTGACAGTCAACTACAACATTGGTGCCGAAAGACCCATAAAAGAATGCACAACTCATTGTACCTTAACACAAATGGGGTATGGTAGCTGATGACCTAACAGAGTTCCACTTCTTTCAGCAAAACACAGTGAGCTAAGGAATGAAAACACTGGACACTGGAGGATTGGAAAAACATTGCCTGGTCTGATGAATCCCGGTTCCTGCTGTTTCACCCTGATGGGAGGACTAGGGTATGGAGAAAACCACATGAGTACATGCATCCATCGTGCAGCGTGTCAACATTGCAGGCTGGTGGTGGTGGTGTGATGGTGTGGGGTGTGTTTTCATGGCACACATTGGGCCCCTTGATAAAAGTGGAGCAACGTTTGAATGCCACCGGATATCTGAACATCATTGCCAATCAGATGCATCCCTTCATGGCAGCAGTGTATCCATCTGCTAATGGAATTTTTCAGCAGGACAATGCCCCAGGCTGGTATTGTGGAGGAATGGTTCCACGAACATGAAGTTAATTCAGTTATTGCAGTGGCCTGCCCAGTCACCAGGATCTCAATCCAATTGAGCATCTGTGGGATGAGATGGAACAAGCTATTCGAGGTAGAGATCCACTACCAGCCAACTTGACACAACTGTGAGAAGCATTGGAGTCAACATGGGCCAGCATCCCTGTGGAACGCTTTCGACACCTTGTAGAGTCCATGCTCCGACAAATTGAGACTGTTCTGAGGGCAAAAGGAGGTGCAACTCAATATTAGGAAGGTGTTCCTAATGTTTTGTACACTCAGTGTATATATATATATATATATATATATATATATATATATATATATATATATATATATATATATATATATATAGTACTGTGAAAAAGTATTTGCCCCCTGTCTGATTTTGTGCATTTTTGTATATTTTTGACAATGAATGTTATTAGATCATCAACCAAAATCTAACATTAGATAAAAGGGTCCCTGAGTGAACAAATAATACAACATTTTGATACTTATTTCATTTATTTATTAATGAAAGTTATACAACACCCAATGCCCCTGTGTGAAAAAGTAATCGCCCCCTTAGACTCATAACTGGTTACGCCACCTTTAGCAGCAATAACTGCACCATGGAGGAATTTTGACCCATTCTTTCATGCAGAACTAATTCAAATCAGTGACTTTTGTGGGTTTGCAATACCCAGCTGTGCTTCAGCTTTAGTTCACGGACAGATGACCTGACATGCTCCTGTAGAATTCTCTGATACAGAGCAGAATTCATGTTTCCTTCAATGATGGCAAGTCGTCCAGGTCCTGATGCAGCAAAGCATCCCCAAATCATGACACTACCACTACCATGCTTGACCATTGGTTCTTACTGTGGAATGCAGTGTTTGGTTTTCCCCAGACATAAAAGGGGCCCATGTTGGCCAAAAAGTTCCACTTTTGACTCATCTGTCCATAGAACATTGTTCCAGAACTCTTGAGGATCATCCAGGTGCTTTTTGGCAAACTTGAAATGAGCATTCATGAGCATTCTCTGGCTGTTGTTCTAGGGTTCTTTGTGACTTCCTGGATGATTTTATGCCTTGCTCTTGAAGACATTTTGGCAGGATGGCCACTCTAGGGAAGACTCATTACTGTCCCAAGCTTTCTCCATTTGGACAATATGGCTCTGACTGTACTTTGATGGAGCCCCAGAGCCTTAGAATGGGCTTTGTAACCCTTTCAAGACTGATAGGCATCAAAAACTTTTTTTCCAGAGGTCTTCAGGAATTTCTTTTTATAGTGGCATGATGTGCCCCTAGAACCTGTGTGCTGACAACTTCACTCTGACGGCAAGGGCCAAAGTTAGTCAGATTTATACCGGGCAGGGCTGGCCCAAATCAGGCCTGATTGTTAACCAAAGTATTCACACAGCTGACTGTAATCTCTTTAATTAGGTTGAGTTAACTAGGGGTGCAGTAACTTTTTCACACCTGAAGATTGCATGATTGGTTACCTTGTACACCAAACAAATGTAAGAAGCACCAAACTTTGGTGTCATTTTTTTCTCTCAGACTCCCTCTATATACTAAAACATCTCACAAAAAGACCAAATTCAATGTGAAAAATGTGCAAAAATGCAGAAAATCAGACAGAGGCAAATACTTTTTCACGGCACTGTGTCATTCAATAAACTTGCATTCTGCTTCCAAACTTTGTGATGTGCTGGAAGAATTTCTGGAGTGTGAAAATATTTTAGATCTGCGTAAAACCCCAAAGTTCAAAAGGGATCTGATTATTTGTATTTAGCTTTGAGGAGACTGAAAATCTAACTATAGATAGATAAATATAATAAAAATGAATAAACTGTTGATAGTTTGTGATAGAAGAAATGGAAGCTGCTATGGTATATGTGTGCCTTTGGCAGAAGAGTATATATATATATATATATATACAGCTCTGGAAAAAATTAAGAGACCACTGCAAAATGATCAGTTTCTCTGGTTTTACTATTTATAGGTATGTGTTTGGGTTAAATGAACATTTTTGTTTTATTCTATAAACTACTGACAACATTTATCCCAAATTCCAAATAAAAATATTGTCATTTAGAGCATTTATTTGCAGAAAATGACAACTGGTCAAAATAACAAAAAAGATGCAGTGTTGTCAGACCTCGAATAATGCAAAGAAAATAAGTTCATATTCATTTTTAAACAACACAATACTAATGTTTTAACTTAGGAAGAGTTCAGAAATCAATATTTGGTGGAATAACGCTTATTTTCAATCACAGCTTTCATGCGTCTTGACATGCTCTCCACCAGTCTTTCACATTGATGTTGGGTGACTTTATGCCACTCCTGGCGCAAAAATTCAAGCAGCTCGGCTTTGTTTGATGGCTTGTGACCATCCATCTTCCTCTTGATCACATTCCAGAGGTTTTCAATGGGGTTCAGGTCTGGAGATTGGGCTGGCCATGACAGGGTCTTGATCTGGTGGTCCTCCATCCACACCTTGATTGACCTGGCTGTGTGGCATGAAGCATTGCCCTGCTGGAAAAACAATCCTCAGGGTTGGGGAACATTGTCAGAGCAGAAGGAAGCAAGTTTTCTTCCAGGACAACCTTGTACTTGGCTTGATTTGTGCGTCCTTCACAAAGACAAATCTGCCCGATTCCAGCCTTGCTGAAGCACCCCAGATCATCACCGATCCTCCACCACATTTCACAGTGGGTGCGAGACACTGTGGCTTGTAGGCCTCTCCAGGTCTCCGTCTAACCATTAGATGACCAGGTGTTGGGCAAAGCTGAAAATTGGACTCATCAGAGAAGATGACCTTACTCCAGTCCTCTACTGTCCAATCCTTATGGTCTTTTGCAAACCTCAGCCTGGCTCTTCTTTGCTTCTCATTGATGAAGGGCTTTTTTCTAGCTTTGCACGACTTCAGCCCTGCCCCTAGGAGCCTGTTTCGACCCGTCCTCGCCGTGCACTTCACCCCAGCTACCCTTTGCCATTCTTTTTGTAGGTCACTTGATGTCATCCTACGGTTGCTGAGTGACATTCGAATGAGTTGGCGGTCATCCCGGTCAGTAGAGAGTCGTTTTCGCCCTCTGCCGGTCTGTAGCTTTGTTGTCCCCAATGTGTGCTGCTTGACCTTGTTCTTATGAACCGCCATCTTTGAAATTTTAAGGATGGAAGCAACCCAACGCTCACTGTATCCCTCTGCCAGTAAAGCCAGAATTGAACCCTTCTTTTCTTCACTCAAAACTTTCCTTTTCAAGTCTTTGGGCATGGTCAATAGCTATTTTTTGATTCCAATTACTTTTGAGGTACTACTAGCACTGTTTTGCCATCCACCTGGTCCTATTGCAAGAGGATAGTGATGACCACAGGAGTGGTTTTTATACTTTTCCTCGTTAAATAAGATTTGGTTCAGGTGATCCCCTAATCAGTACCTCATTCAGTAGAATGAGGTGTGCCTGTGTTGGAATTCAACAGACACTGGAATGGAATGGCTGCCATACATGTAGAGATGCTGATTTAAGAAAAATTTGCAGTGGTCTCTTAATTTTTTCCAGAGCTGTGTGTGTTATTATATATATATATATTATATATATATATATATATATATATATATATATATATATATATATATATGATAGTTAAGTCATACTTTCAAAGCAGACTATCATATTACGACATTCTGAGGATCAGCCCAGCCATTAAGAGCACAGAGCCCTGCTGTAAATTTGACAGTTGTGCACCTCACCATTACTATGTGTGGTTATTTCAAGTTCAACTAAAACACAGCTAGGAAGCTGTTTCTGTTCTCAACTTTGTACCCCAGTTAATTCAGATATCGTGCCTCTCATGTAGTCCTTATTGTTCCAACGCACAGTGAAACTTGTATAGTCAGGCTTCAGAGTTATCTGTTATTCAAAATATGCAAAACTATGCCGACGAACAAAAATAGAAACGGTTCTACTTTATCAGAAAAACAGGCTGTGGCAGGTTGGTCTGTGGTTGGGCAAAAAAACAGGAGTCACAAAAGTATAAATAGTGGTATCTTGATAGTATAGTATCCTGCAAGGGCTGGTTCCTGGATTTGCAAGACTTGCTCTCTCTCAATAAATTTGCATGCTAGATAAAAAAAAAAAAAAAAAAAAAAAAAAAAAAAAAAAACAAACAACAACAATGTATAAAACAACAGGATACAGGACGCTTGTTCAAATGTACATACCTGTGAGATCGGTGTACATACCTGTGAGATTACAGTGCTTCAATCCAGGTCTAGCAGTGATGAGACCCTATAGAATTAACACTTTTCACTTCATAAAGTCAAATGAAACCTGCTTAATAATGTTATCTTAACATATTGCATTACATACTGCTTTGTAGTTTTCCACATACTTAACGAAAAACTGACAAAAATTGCAAAATTGAACATTTCGAAAGCTAATGTGAAATACTGTGTTACTATTATGTCTTCCGGTATCATTTTGTAGTTTCTTTGATTAAATGATGTTAATTAAAATATCTAAATTATGTTTATATTGTTTTTTTTTTTATTATTATTATGTCCCAGTCCTAAAGTTTTAGGTGATGCAAAACTTTTGGCCAGAGCTGTATTCTGTGACTGCTGTATATAAAGTAGATGAGGATTGCAGAGTTGAATAGTCACAAAAGACATTAAAAAGCATTCAAAAAGTCCTCAAAAAACACAATTCCATCTATGCACCCATCATCTTCAGCAGGATGATTTTGTTCTTGTGAAATATAATTATCAGATTACATTGATGCCAGTCTGATATTCTAACACCAATCTTATCTTCCTAGAACACTACATTGACCATTAAACTAAGTACCCTAACAGAAGGAAACCAATATCTGATCTGTGGTAAGACAGACAGGTATGCCAGTAATTTAAAACAAAAACACATGGGTCAGGGACTGAGGGATGGGGTCTGCTTGCACTCAGATAGTACTACACTATTATAATAAGTAGTAATCGTTTACTGTTGCTACTGCAGTTTATATTCTTATTGTTAACAGTTGTCATGCATTACTAGTACGATTGTAAGACGCAGTATGACTCCTGTAGTTACTAGCTGATATGTCTCCAAAAACTCTCGTTACCAGTTAAGTGTACATCATGACTTAAAAACATTTAGGTTCCCTTTTCCCCTCCATCCGTTCTTAAGGAATTCACTGTTTTGTTCTTCACAAATTCTATAAGAATTCATACCCACTTACTTGCCCTCCAGGGGATTATGAGCAGTGTTAATTCATGCAGTTATGCATATCTTGTACACATGATCAACATAAATTGTTATAAAGAAATATGGAATGAATATTGCCAGTTAAATCTGCATGAATTAACAGGCTTATTTCAAAATTAATTACCTCAGAACTCAGAGGAAGTGCATAAGATTCGCAGGTGCTATTCCAGTTGTATTCAGCCGGTATTTGTTATGAATTTGTGACCATTATTTTAGATAAGATCCGGAGAGACGATGCTGGTCCAGTTACTTAAGGTGTATAAAAGGAGAGCATCCTTTATGGAAAAAACATTTTCAATATATGGCAGAAAAGTATGATCCTTATATTTTTCATATATAGAATTTGGCCCCTTTTTTATATATTTAAAATATATGGGATTGTGGCGGAGTGTCCCGCCCCTTTATATCTATTAGTGTTTTATGTTGTATGTAGTGTGTTAATGTTGGTTTTTATATATAAAATACACAGGATTTAAATATGGGTTATGAGCACAAGTGTTTAAAATGTATATTTGTATTTAGGCACGAGGATTGCACAGAACTTCACGTGCGGGTAAAATGTAATATGTGAGCACGGGAAATTGCACTTTATTAATTCACGTGCAGTTATACCGAGACTCCAATTGAATAATTGATTAGCAATCGAGTCTCGGTACAGCTGCATAAAAGCAACATGTTTTCACTAACTTGGGGCTGTGTGTTCAGGAAGTGGAGAACAGGTGAGAGAGAGGAGAGTTAATTTAAAAATATAAGCAATTACTACAGCGTGCTGGCTAAAAACCAGCTCAGTACTTGTTTGTTGGGTTCGTCCACGTCCGTTTTGCGTTTTGTCTGTCTGTGTTTGGCCAACACGCCTTTTATTTTCAGTTGCATGTTTTGTTTAATTCTTTTGTTTCTTTATTGTTTAATAAAACACTGGACTCCGTAGCGTCTCAGGTTCACTGCCATTACCTGTTTTGGTTTCTGTGTTCTTCCGGGTCTGACATCACCACTACACTCATTCTGGTCACAGGGTAATATTTAAAATATACTTTAGTCTTTAATCCATATATTTATTTTATATGTTGAAAATATATGGTAATATATGGTAAAATAAATATATGGATTACAGACTAAAATATATTTTAAATATAGCCCTGTAACAAAGTGCCCGCCCCTGTGTATATTATCTGTTATGTGTTGCGTGTGGTGTGTTTAAATGTTGGTGTATAGACATTGGTACACGGGATATAAACGGGTCTGTGTAACACGAGTGTTTAAAAATGTATATGTGTATTTAGGCACGAGGATTGCACAGCACTTCACGTGCAAGTAAAATGTAGTAATATGTGAGCACGGGGAATTGCACTTTATTAATTCACGTGCTGGGATTCAAGTGAATAATTAACTGGTAATTGAATCCCAGCACAATAGTATATATAGATGAACGTTGCCACATACTGGTGGTTGGGTGTTCGGTGAGCGGAGAACGGGATTGGAGACGGAGGAAATTTAGTAGTAATAATAATAATAATAATAATAATAAGTATCCGCTCACCGTGTTTGTCAATGTCTGTCCGTGCACCGTTTTGTTAAGTTTAGTCTGTTTTTGTTTGTCTATTTATTTTGGCGTAGAGTGCCGTGTCCTGTGTTTTTCGTGTTTGTTTAAACCTTTTATTTTGTATTAAACCGGCGCCAACAGGCGTCTTCATCATTTCATTTCATCCGTCCTGTGTTTTGTGTATTTCATTACTTTTCCTGGTTCTGACGCTGCCCACTTCGGCCGTCTCTGTGACAAGCCCATATATTGTAAATATATAAAAATGGGCCGATTTCTAAATATAAAAATTATAAGAATCCTACTTTTCTACCATATATTAAAAATATATGTTTGTTACATAAAGGATTGCCCATTCTGCACCAAAAATGGACTCCCCAAGCATATTAGAGATATAACATGCTTTGTAAAAGTGGCTTGAGAGCATCTGAACGTGACTAGTAAATCTTGTAATTGATATTATTGGGACTGTAATTGTTATATGGGTTATGATTGAATTAATGTTTGATTATAACCGTCATGGGTTCCCTCAGCCTATCAGGTTTTGGTATCTCACAGGTAGATGCCCAATAAAGCAAACAGGACTTCTTGGCTCTTGAAAGCTGTCTAAGTCAGTGATTTTCAATCTTTTCATCTAAAGTGCCAGTGTTCCCAGCAGGCACCATCAGCTCATACAGTAAAGTAACTATAAGCTATTTTAAAATGCAATTGTAAAGTAGACCTACCTCATTACAATAAATTTTCTTATTTTGTTTGTCTCTGAAAACATAATGGCTTTATCTATTTGTAGTTCAGTGGTACCAATAGATCGATACATTACACTGGTATTTGTCTTAAAGACAACTGCTGCGTATTAGTTCCAAGCCTGTCACGTACCAGTACCACAGGTTGAAAACCACTGGCCTAGGTGATCCAGTCAAAAAAAAGGCTAATAAAATGTTTTTTAAAAAGTCTTCATACCCAAAAAACCATGTGTTCTATTTTAACAGCATTACTATCCTCTGCAGTGGTAATTACCTGTAAATAACTGACCTTGCAATGATAAGCCTGCCCATTGATCATTGGCCTGAACTTTAATGTTTAATCGTTAACCTGCTCTGACCTGTTTATATATTATATATATATATATATATATATATATATATATATATATATATATATATATACACACACATATATACACACACACACACACACACACCATATTTCTATTTTTGTAATTAATTGGGCCCCACATCTTAAGGAACTTAATATCATTCTGTCTGGTGGAGCCTCTCCAAGTGTAACACACATAGCATTAGATGCTTCCATTCAAAGACTACTTAAGACAATATTAACACAATTTCAATTAAATGGCTTCCCACAAGATGTTACACCCAAAGTGCATTATAAATAATTTCTAGGTCTGGATCATTTTATAGTACTGAATAATAATAACTAAACACTAATTGTGTTTCTAAAGCTAAACCGATAAATGTCACTGCTACAGTTCCCCTCTCTTCCTGTATATAATTTACTTTTTCTAAGATTTTTGACCATAAAGAGATTCTGTTTCATGCTAAATTCATTCAGTCTCCCCTCTGTTGTAGGATACAGTGTGGCGTGACATGAAAAAGCACATTATGACATCCAATCAGTTTGCCATCATTATTTGAATACTCCTGTTTTAATAAAACATCACATGCAAATCCTGCCCACAAGACAGAAGCATGACACCAGAGTTAGTATGGGTGGCTGCTGCTGTAATTATTGTCAAAATATTCTAATATATATATATATATATATATAGATATATATATATATATATAATATATTAAGATCACTTTTCACGTTTCGTTGCCCCTTTTAAAATAGACCCAGGCACAGAAATGGAATTGATTTAAGCGCTGACGCACACTTTTAATAAACACCAATCAAATAAACAAAACAAACAAACACCTAGCTCCTTCTTGGAGCACTAACTATACAGTCTGGAACCTAACTCAACCAGGACAGCTAAGCTGTTTACCTGTAACTCAAACCCAAAACTCACACAGTTTAACACAGCACTTTACCTTGACTGCTTGGAAGCAGACCACAACTTCTGCCTCCCTACACACAGCAGCCCTGAACAAACTATATATATATATATATATATATATATATATATAGATTCATTCCACTGTGATCCCATTAGTATGTCAAAATATTATGTTACTCTTCTGCCAAAGGCACACATATACCATAGTAGCTTCAGTTCCTCTATCACAGAGTATCAACAGTTTATTCATTTTTATTATATTTATCTATTTATAGTTAGATTTTCAGTCTCCTCAAAGCTAAATACAAATACTCAGATCCCTTTTGAACTTTGGGGTTTTACTCAGATCTAAAATATTCTCCCACATCAGAAATTCTTCCAGCACATCACAAAGCTTGGAAGCAGAATGCTGGCTCCTTAATAACCCTGCACTCCTGCTTCATATTAGCACGAGACACAATGTATTCACTGTGGAACTGGAGTTGTAAAAGCAACATTCCTCATGGTCTAGCAGAAAGGATGGAGTCCCACTCAAACAAGATAATAGATGATGTATAAAATGCACAGCATACGTTCTTTCCACATGCATTTTCTTTCTTTTGAAAGTTTTATCCACTATAATAGTACAGAAACATCACATCTTATATATATCTTATTTCCAGTTATTTATTATTAAATCCATAATTAATCTATAGTTTAGATGTTTGAATTAGATTTTTTTTTCTTTTTTTCTGATTAATGTTTTGGTTGTCTAGAAATTGTAAGCAAGCATGCAGTGCACTTACTCTTTCTTGTATGGACGGATGCTTGTACCTATGAAAGCTGGCAAGTCTTATACCTTGTTAATAACTTGCTGGATAGATTTTGTATACAGATTGCTTGCACATTGTAATATGCAGCAGGATCAAATGCTGGTGTAACAGAGGATATCTGTGCTGATGATCTGGCGCATGCGTGGTACTGCAGGACGAGGGCAGTAGCCCCGTAAGATCCATCTGTCAGTCATGGCAATGGCACGGAGAGCTGGGGAAGAGGTTGTGTTGGCTTTCCCTCTCTCTGAGTGGCTGAGAGGCGGGCCGTGGGAGATTGCTTGGCCCATACTGCACTTGGTTATGCATTCGCATAGCCATGATTGCGACTACACAGAGATGCCAGCGGAGAAGGCCGGTGTAAACATAAACCAGGCAGCAACGCCAGTGGTTGGAGAGAGCAACTAAAATAGGCAAGCGAGGCTGAGGAAGACACCCAGCCTAGAGAAAGAAGACCTTATAAAATAAAGTATTACGTACCCCAGAGGACATGTGTAGATAAACGGGGAACTCTGGCCACCCCAGTGTATAGAGAATAGCCAAGTGTAGAACGGAGACCCGAGCTGACCGGCATAGTGGCAGAGGGGTTACTGCGTAAGCAGCACTTTTATTTTGTAGTTTTATTACTGTGTTTTACTTTCCCTTTTTTTTTATTCTTTAGAGCACCTGTGAGTGCACCAGCACTGAACTGTCTACCTGTGTTGGTATTCCTGTGGACCTGTCTACCATCGGTGATATTCAGGCCATGGCAACAGCGCCCTCTGTGGGCTAAAATAAATCATTGCAAAAAGAAAAAAAGAAACAAATAAAACTGGACACCTGTGCGGTGTTTGCAAATACACTTCTGTCTCCCGTGTCAGTAGATACCCACACCCTTCCACAGCTGGACTCAATGTTCTAAAACTAACAGGTAATAATATCGGATTGTCACGTATGTGTTTTTTCTTGCTAAAAAAAACTTGCTTATCTGTGTATTATTCTCATAAACAGAAAACACACTTCTGACAACACCAATATCACTGCTAAGACTATCTCATTTTGACCATGTAGATATATACTATCTGACCAATTTATTAGGACTTGTACCTAATATCTGGTTGGGCCACCGTTTGCCCTCATCACAGCCTTAACTCAAGTGACATAGACTCCACAAAATTCTGTCATTAATATTTCACGCAACTGATGCAGAGCGATAGGTAGAGGTTTGTGATGATAAAGACAGTGTTCAAGTTCATCACAAACATGCTCAATTGGATTGAGATCCGGGATTGTGGTGAACATGGAAGATGCACAAAGTTTCTACCATGCTTCTCAATCAATTTATGTCTGAAAGTAGGCATCGCCATCAGGGTACAAGTGCAGCATTGTTGGGTGGACTTGATCCACAATGATGCTTAAGTAAACTATGGAAGCTGCAGGGATCACATGTCAGATCACATGATTAACCTAATATCCATCCCTAATTCAGGGCAATGCTAAATTCAATCAAGTAGACTGTTCCTAATAAAGTGGCACGGCAGTGTATAGCATTAGCACATGGTGGTGTTATTATTGAGCGCTGAGCCACCCTTGTGCATATCATACCATTGCATTGCAATAGTAGTCGGCATAGGTGTTGATATGCCTTATCAACCTTTACCCCAATGGATAATACACAGATGGAATTTTTAGAGCACTTTACTGTATTGCATTAACCACTTACTTTTATGGGGTAATCCCAAAAGTAATTGGCACACCATTCAGTGAACCACAAATAAATGGATAGTAAACCTCTGAATGCCTCATACATGTATAAATGCATCCGGTTATATTAATGAAAAGGTAAGTAAATGGACTACATAAAATACATATTATTATTATTATTATTATTTTAAGCACTGAGCAAGTCACTCTGATGATGCCTAGTGGTTGGCAAGATCTCTTATTAACATGCTTAATGTTTTTAATGCATTAACCTTGGTATTGCTATCTTGATTAATCTGCATCCTCCCCTCATGTTTGGGTTAAATTGAATCCCTATTTTCAGGGGGTACCACTTTTATGCTTGTAAGGGGGCATAAACATGATGTCATTCATTTGCAAAGCCAAAATACATTAGGGAAGCTTTATATTGTCAATTATTTACAATATTTTCAAGTCAACAGATTTCCTTTTTAGTTTTCCTAAAAATGGTAGGTTCTTTTAAATAATGACTACAGCATACTACATAGACTATTCAAGCAACAGCACATGATTGGCCATGAAGATAATAAAAATATATAAAGGTTGTAAAAAATGTTTTTTTAAATACATTTTCTGTCTAGCTAGAGCTATTTTGACATTGTAGATGTGAATTGACACACAGAGAGACCATGAATATCTACAGACGTGGAAGTCTCTAAGCAGGTTATCTACCCAACACAGTTATAGCTTCTTTCTTTGACTGAGATTTTCCACGGCTCACAATAATTGCTTTTGTTCTAGAATTCACAATCTTGGATGTTTAATGTATGTTTCCAGTACTGCCAGCTCCTTGCAGTGCAGTCCACAGTGAGTAACTCCTGAAGTATGTGAGGACAAGCCTGGAAAACCGGTTGCATAACACCTGGCTCCTGGTAGCTCTGTGGTATTTCTGGTCTCTTTACAACTTAGACCATGTGCAAGGACATGAACTAAAAAAATAAAATAAAATAAACTCTAAAAATTACCTTCTCATTAAATCATCAAAAGATGACTATACTAAACTTTTGTTAACACAGTGTTGTCTAATTGTATCATTATTATTTGTTATCATATTTTAATGCTCTGTTTTTCTATTTATTTTTGATATGCCCAATTTGAATACTGACCCACCTCTGCCACCCACATATCGACCAGGACTCTGCTGTTGCGAATATTGTCTATCACCTCTATTCATCCTCCAAACCTAAGCAATGGTTGTTACTAAGCTACTGAATCCTAGAGGTAAAGATGCAGCTTGGTGACCATCAGGGTTAACTGGTGCACACAGAGGAAATGCACCTGCTTAAACCTGCTGGAACACAGTGGTCAATGCAGAGATTCTGTGGGTTCCCAGCCCAGATGAGCCACACACAGTATTCAAACCAAAATGGTTTGACACACATTTCATCCAAGCAGCTGTGCTTTTACTCAGTGAGCCCTTTATAACATGATTATTATTACATTTACAGAACACTAGCTGCCGTACCTTCTAAAAGTTTATTAAATACAATAGTACATGCTATTAGGTGTTGTTTTTATAAAATTAAACACCTGAAGTTATACAGCTTCTATGCAGTCTGCCATTGTTAACATCTACAGTAAATCTGTTTACAGATTTTGACACTGCATCTTGGTCTTACTGAATACATTTTCTAAGGTGTGCTTTAAATAGGAAATCTATTTGATTTCTTGATTTTCCCATTTCTATTCCCAGGTAACTTTTGTATGTTGCTTTTAGTCAAAAAGTTATCCTGGTGTTAATGTTGTTATGTAATTTTAAAAACATTCACCTCATGTTCCAAAGTTCTGCAGTCATAACTATTAACACATTTTGTACAAGACACTGCAGATACAGAATGATTTTCAATAGCATTTACTGCATGCATTTATCCTTAAGTCCTTAAATATTTAAATAATTGTGATACAACCTGTAACTGTTACATACTTTCTTTAAATTGCATGATTTACTTTAGTGGAATACACGCTATTACAGAATGTAAGCAGGTGTACTGAACTGTCAATCACGAAAACAGCTGTTCAAGAGTGACTCAGTGACTTGTTGCAAAATGCTGTTATTTCATTAATGCAATTGTCATTCCCAGAACAAATTTTGCTTTCTCCTGTGTGAATCATATCTGTTGTTGCTTCCTAAGTTATAAAAAAAAAAAGGGTTTTTTGGGGTTTTTTTTACTGCCATGAAAAAAACACAGTTTCATAACATTAAATACCAACACTACCAGATAGTACAAGTAATGTGGTTTTGGTCTCACAAGATAACGATGCTGTGCTCATCCCAGGCCCTTCTTGTCAGTTTTTACATCTTCCTTTCATAAATAAGTTAACTGGAGGCTGGAGTTTATGTCAAGCATTTACCCCACGGTTTACTGGAGGTTACACCGAGCGCTCCACATAAGCTACATAAAGAGTGTTTTCACACACTGAAAAATATGAATTATGCATTATATTTAAATGTAATGCATAACATATAGACGCAGAAATTTTGTTGCACAGCTTGACTTAGATGTTATCAAGTTCTTGTACTTCATTGGTCTAAGGCAGTGCTTCTCAACCCTGGTCCTGGGGATCCCTGTGTCTTCTGGTTTTCATTCCAACTGAGCTCTCAATTACTTAACTAGACCCTTAATTGAACTAACACTTTGCTTAATTAAGTTATAATTTTCTTTTCTAATACAATCATCACGTAAAAAATATATATCATAATCAGTTTTAAAAAGCCAAAATGACAACAATAATATTACTTATTACACATGTGTTAGTCGTACAAATCCATATTTGAAAAAATAAATTTGCAGCCACCGCACTGATAATGAAGGTCGGCCATTTTGAACCTACAGCAAGTCAGCGCATCGATCAATAGGAAAAGCTACGTAACGTCCTGGGGTACTCTGCTCATTGAATGCACTCCAGGCCTTGCTTTAATAATCTTGCATTTTTATGGTCCTATCACCCCTTCAGGCTAGGGTGACCAGATTTTCAAAGTTCAAACTGGAACACATTGTTAAATAGTTGAGTGACTAATGCGGCTAGTTGTATAATTTATATCTATCTATCTATCTATCTATCTATCTATCTATCTATCTATCTATCTATCTATCTATATATATATATATATATATATATATATATATATATATATATATATATATATATATATATACAGCTCTGGAAAAAATTAAGAGATCACTGCAAAATTATCAGTTTCTCTGGTTTTACTATTTATACCATTTTTGTTTTATTCTATAAACTACTGACAACATTTCTCCCAAATTCCAGATAAAAATATTGTCATTTAAGCATTTATTTGCAGAAAATGGCAACTGGTCAAAAAAACAAAAAAGATGCAGTGTTGTCAGACCTCGAATAATGCAAAGAAAATAAGTTCATATTCATTTTTAAACAAATGTTAACCTATAGGTGGGGTTCAAGGGGCGGAGCTAGGCACCAACAACCTATCATCTCCTGTCATCAATTAAATTGACCTTATTTAAACATGAGTCACTTCTAACTAGCTGTCTTGTGTTTTTTTGTTTTGGCATAAACCTAAGCGATTTCAAGATCCATCAACTTTTGTATACCTCAATAATGGAGTACTTACAGCAGTTATCATCGGATTCAGAGGATTCCCAGGATTTTCTGTCATTACCAGACCATTCTCCTCCAGCTTCAATCCAGGGTCCATCCAGTCTCCGTTTTTTCTACCCTTCTGGTATTTCAGTTACATCTGATCGGGATCCCGATCAGGCTCTCATCCAGGTTCTAGTTCAAATGTTGCCTACCGTTCCTGCCACTCAAACATCGAATCTGCGCCGATCCAAGCGACTTTGGCCTCAGGACGCCCCTCCGGATCGATTGTTTTGGAAGGACTGGCCCATGAATAAATTGATAAAAACCCTCCTTAAAAACGGTAATGCGATTCCAGCAGGGAGTGATTGAGAGTCTCTTTTTATTCTCTATTGCAATTCAATCTCAGCAAAACCAGTGTTTCCTCCAAAAAAACATAATCAGCCTTGCCCAGCCATTCAGCGTCCTAAAACAGACAGCAGGCAGTCTATTCTGGGGTAAATCACCCCCACAACTAGCACCACTAACCAGCAGCCAACCATTGAAATCCAACATTAGCAAATATTTAACGAGATAAAATCATTTATGCAGCCTTTTGCCAATACTCTATCTTCGGTCAGTTCTCAACTGTTGGATCTAGATAAAAGGGTGTCTAATATGGAACAGGGAAAACAATCTACAGCGCTGTCATTAATTCCAGCATCAAATACTGCAGGGCTGCCTACAGCTTCTTCCGGTCCAGCCCTAATTTCAGCCAGCGAAGCAGATCCTCCAATATACAACCTCGCTACTGCCTCTACATACAGATCCTCCTCTCCACCTGCAGCTAGACGTCACACTATATCTCCACAAATCAGACGTAACATTCTCGAAGGTAAGGACATTAATCTTGTTTCACTATTAATGACGACTATTTCACTATTAATGACGAATAGGCAATGCAATTTTATCCACATGTGCAGCAATTGCGGAGACGCTCACGCTAATACAATCTGCACTTTAAAACGCAAATGATTTTCCCCGATGTTCACAGTCTTTACTTCTATAAACATCCCGGCATTATCAAGTAAATTACAGAATCATCCCGACAGTAATTTAATCAATTACCTGATCGACGGATTAAAAAATGTTTTTTCAACCGGTCTGACTCAAATTCCTTCTTCCTCGTTCAAAAGCAAAAATCTTTATTCAACGACTCAAGAACCACAATTAGTGCAATCTCTCATTGAAAAGAAATTATAAAAGGATTTATAGTCGGTCCATTTAGCTCCTCCTTTTCCAGTATATAGAATTAATCCTATCGGCATTGCCACAAGGAAAATGTCAGGAAAAAAGCATCTCATTATTGATTTATCAGCACCATGGGGGTCAAGCACCAGCAGCATTAACTCATTAATTCCCCAAGATCAATTTTCCCTGCATTATATCACTATTGCAGATGCAATACATTCAATTAAATTAGCAGGTCGTGGTTCCTGGTTAGCAAAAGCAGATATATCAGACGCATTTAAAGCAATGCCAATCCATCCATCTCTCCTTCACCTGTTTGGTATATGCTGGGAAGGGAAATTTTATTTTGCCACCCAATTGACTTCGGCTGCCGCAGCAGCCTGAAGATATTTGATACCCTATCGGAAGCATTATGCTGGATTCTTCTTAATGTCTATCATGTCCCATTCTTGCTCCACTTGCTGGAAGATTTTTAGTAATTTTCTTGTCAGGAATTCAGCACCAATTTTGTTTGATGTCCATCAATTCCCCAACTCTATTATCAATTCCAGCGGTTCATCTCCTTTTACGAGGAATTTCTAAGTGCTCTCCGGCTCCTTCTTCTACTCGCCTGCCTATTTCTGTAGACATTCTCGGTAACTTGATTTAAATTCTGCGCCATGGCTGTTTTTCTCCATTTGATGATTTAAATATGGAAGTCATATGTCTATCTGCATTTTTGGGGTTTTTGAGATGTTCTGAATATACAGTTCCTTCTATTGCCGGATTTCCTACCCTCGGTATCCGCTGCAGTGACCTCAAGCTCATCCCAGATTCTCATTTCATCTTATTTCTTCGCATTTCAAAAAAACAGATCAACTGAGGCAAGGACAATGTATTCAGCTTTCTAAGAACAACTCTCCTCTGTGTCCCTTCACTTCCATGTTGAAGTACATTGCAGAAAGCAAGGCCATTTCATCTTCTGACCCTTTGTTTATCAATTCAAGCCAGTTCATTGTATCAAGGCATTGGTTTTCAACACACCTTTCCACCGTGGTGTCCAGAGCAGGTCTTCCTTTGCAATTCTACACTCCTCACTCATTTAGAATAGGGGCAGCTACTTCAGCTGCAAAAGCCAACATTAGCCAGCATTTAATTAAAAATATGGGGCGCTGGACTTCATCAGCAGTTGAAACTTATATTTGTCCTTCATTATCTGAAATATCCTCCACACATCAGTCCATTGCTAGTATGTCCGGAGTGGGGACGACCTTTCTGCCTGAGCTACCAAAGATTTCCCCCTAAGAAATAAAATTTCTTAGAAAGAAAGGGGTTTTTTCTTCCCACTGTGCAGAAGGTCTTCACATAGTCATTAGGGTATAGTCTACTAACCCCTTTGTCACATTAAGTGTTTGTTTTCTTTTGTCTAAATGTTTTCTCTTTTCTTCTTTCTTATGCATTGGCGGTTCTCTCTTTTTTCTTCTTCACGTTGTGTCAGCGTGGAGCCAGGGGTCCATCTTTTGGGGGGTTAGTGATTTCACTTTCTCCAACCCTTTGTTAAGCTCTGCTTCATTTACCTCATAGAGGAGGGTTCTCCATGAGTCAGAGGGGACCCCCGGCCAAACCCTTCCATCTGCATGTATGTTTCTTTTGGGATTCTTCTTTCATGCCTCTATGTGAGGGTCCCCAAGCGGTGGCATCCCTCGTGTTTGTCGGGTCTCCTCAAAGACGGTGGCCCCACTCCTGTTTGTCGAGTGTCCTCAGCGACGGAACCCCCCTTATATTATGTTGGGCTTTGAAGAGGCGGAACACCACGCATTATATGTTTTAACAAATACTAACTTTATGTTTTCTTTCCGGTTCGCGAGCCTCTTCGTTTATCATGTCTATCGATCAAGTAAATGTTGGGCCTTGAAGAGGCGGAACCCCTCTCTCCATGTGTATATGTTTACTAACTCTGTCAATAAACACTATCAGGGGCCATAGCTCTGTCCTGTGAACACAATACTAATGTTTTAACTTAGGAAGAGTTCAGAAATCAATATTTGGTGGAATAACCCTGATTTTCAAGTACAGGTTTCATGTGTCTTGGCATGCTCTCCACCAGTCTTTCACATTGATGTTGGGTGACTTTACGCCACTCCTGGCTCAAAAATTCAAGCAGCTTGGCTTTGTTTGATGGCTTGTGACCATCCATCTTCCTCTTGATCACATTCCAGAGG
Organism: Polyodon spathula; assembly: GCF_017654505.1. Classification (NCBI taxonomy): domain Eukaryota; kingdom Metazoa; phylum Chordata; class Actinopteri; order Acipenseriformes; family Polyodontidae; genus Polyodon; species Polyodon spathula. Next base: position 21,163,659 of record NC_054550.1, read on the forward strand.
TTTTCAATGGGGTTCAGGTCTGGAGATTGGGCTGGCCATGACAGGGTCTTGATCTGGTGGTCCTCCATCCACACCTTGATTGACCTGGCTGTGTGGCATGGAGCATTGCCCTGCTGGAAAAACCAATCATCAGAGTTGGGGAACATTGTCAGAGCAGAAGGAAGCAAGTTTTCTTCCAGGACAACCTTGTACTTGGCTTGATTCATGCGTCCTTCACAAAGACAAATCTGCCTGATTCCAGCCTTGCTGAAGCACCCCCAGATGAGTCCAATTTTCAGCTTTGCCCAACACCTGGTCATCTAATGGTTAGACAGAGACCTGGAGAGGCCTACAAGCCACAGTGTCTCACACCCACTGTGAAATGTAATGGAGGATAGGTGATGATCTGGGGGTGCTTCCGCAAGGCTGTAATCGGGCAGCTTTGGCATGAATCAAGCCAAGTACAAGGTTGTCCTTGTGGAGAGCATGCCAAGACGCATGAAAGCTGTGCTTGAAAATCAGGGTTATTCCACCAAATATTGATTTCTGAACTCTTCCTAAGTTAAAACATTAGTATTGTGTTGTTTAAAAATGAATATGAACTTATTTTCTTAGCATTATTCAAGGTCTGACAACACTGCATCGTTTTTGTTATTTTGACCAGTTGCCATTTTCTGCAAATAAATGCTCTAAATGACAATATTTTTATTTGGAATTTGGGAGGAATGTTGTCAGTATTTTATAGAATAAAACAAAAATTTTCATTTTACCCAAACACATACCTATAAATAGTAAAACCAGAGAAACTGATAATTTTGCAGTGGTCTCTTAATTTTTTTCCAGAGCTGTGTGTATATATATATATATATATATATATATATATATATATATATATATATATATATATATATATATATATATATATATTTATATAGTTTTTTTTAAATAGCCATCCTTGTTTTAATAATGTACTATTCCTATTTTATTTATTTTTAACAGCTTTCTAACGTCACACAATTTCACTACAATTCCTAGTATATTTGTGGCTAAGTTTCACTACCAGTATTGTGTTATATACGTATTGCTACCATCTTACTGTCTTAATCCCGCCAGTATTGTACGTAATTGTAGGATAATTTAATATAACTAAATGAAACTGCGTGGCAATAAACATGTATGTGTATGCCTGTGTTAATCACTTTATATAAATAATGTTTTTGAGTACCCAAGTATTTATTTTATTATTTAGTTTTCAACTTGGCAGTTCTATAAGCTGCTGTTCATGTTATTTTGACAAAAGCTATTTAGAGTGAGTGACGCTAAAGGAAGTGACTAAAAACCGTGACCTTTTAAGATTTTGAGAAACATGTTGGGACACTGGGACCTTTAGTAGAAAACCAGGACTGCCCAGCTAAACCGAGACTGTCCCAGATAAACCAAGACTGTCCCAGCTAAACCAGGACTGCCCAGCTAAACTGGGATTGTCCCAGCTAAACAAGGACTGTCCCAGCTAAACCAGGACTGCCCAGATAAACCGGGGCTGTCCCAGCTAAACCGGGATGGCTGGTCACCCTACTTCAAGCCCTTGTTCAATAACCAACCAGCTGCTTCCCCTAATGGCTGACATGTAGCCATTAAGATACCGAGGTGAAATAACCTAAAAAGTTCAAGTCTAAAATATTTCCCGATGCAAGGAAAGCAACTCAGAACTCTTTGTTACCTATTGTAGAACCCAATGTATTTTTTCTAATGCAAATACTTGTATCTGATTTTGTTGTGCGCAGGTGTAGAGATGATGCAGTGCTCAGGACTGATTTGAAATAATAACAAGGCTGATAAATAATAACAACTGGCTCTGCACAACAATGTTTGTCGCTCAGTAAAAACACAGAGTTCAGGACTGAAATAATAAGACACTAAACAAGACGCACACAAATACAATTTATAATGAACAATGGTGTAGTGCAGTTCAAGTTTAATACTGGCTTTGTAGCGGCAGCTCCCGAATAGTTTTGCCATCTAATAATGACAAACAAATATTAGTTAATACAACAAAACAAAACAGCATGAAACACTCATTGTTCTTTTTATAATCACTCCTTTATAGGTCCTTTCATAACCATAACAAAGGAAAAGATCTGCAAAGATGTGCATCGTCACATCCCCTGAAATACCCTTAGCCACGTCCCCTCCGATAGCTAGTTCAATCACGTCTCCTCCAATCCATGACTGACACATCACTTACTAGCACAATGATTTCTGGTATTGTGACTCCGCCCCCTTCCTGGATGGCCGGCTTCTGACTAACCCTGGAAAGAACTGCCAAACCAACCAGTACGAGGCACACTGTTGCTGTTACACAGCGCCCTCGCAGGTCGGGAGGAAGATTGTTGACTAGGATTCATTCGCTCTCTGTCACACCAATATATTTTGTTTCTTTTTTAAACTACACATTTGAGAGCTCCAGTATATAGTGAATGGGAGTGGACAAAAGGCAAGATTTAATAACAAATTCACTTTAAAGACAAAGTAAAAAACACATTTTCATTTTCAAACCAAATTACCATTTTTTAAATATTGGCTTTAATTTACATATTTCAAATAACCCTGTTATTCACTACCTAGTTCAAAAGGCCATTGACTTTAACTTTAGCTTGCCTGAAGATTATGTCTTCTGCCAAAGCAGTTTAGTACTCAGTTTTGACTATTACACATGACTATTACATAAATTGTATGCAGATTTAAAAACAAGACAAAGGTCTTTTGAATAAGTACTTCTAATGAATGAGAATGCATAATGTTGACTTCCTCAGAGAAAGTTTCACCTCAGAGCATCTTGCTTTATTTTTTTTCTTGGATGCATCTCACAGGTATTGGTGTGTTTGTTTCAACACCACTTGCAAATCATGAGAGCAAGACCTCCCATTTTTAGACGATGACGGAGCCTCTTTCTTTTGTGGATGCGGCCTGCCACAGACATGCATCCTTTCAAAATTCATGCTTTAAACAACCCTTTGAAGACCAGAAAGAGTTCCCAGACCTTGTGGACAAGTTTCACTTTCTACCAAAGGATTTTGAAGATGTAATCGTGAAATAAGCCCTTTCTAACCTTGATTGAAAACACCTGTGAATAGAGAGAAGAGATTGGAAAACACTGGGATGGAACCATTGAAAAAATACATTGTACTGTTTACATGACATTGCACTAGTAAGCTTCCAATGTTGTTACAAATTACTTTTCCACATCTAGAGTTTGCACAAAAAAAAATGTCTTCACTTACCTAAAACTTTTAGAAAACTGTATAACTTTGAGAATAAGTCGGATTTCCCTTGTCACTGCTAATAAATCAAAACATTGAAACATGTAGCCTTTTCTGTGTCACTGACAGTTTCCTTCAAAACAATAATCAGTTCACTCTAAATTACAATAAGCTGACTGTATTACATTTAGTAGAGCTATGAATAAGACAATACAAGGTATTGTGTATCTATATCTAACTTTTCTTCTACTCTTTGTAGTGCTTTTTCTTTTTTTTTACAAGTAATAAGTTAAGGTCCGGCTAGGCAGTAGCCTTCACGGATCCTTTATCTGCTGTTTTTAAATATCTCTTTCTCCTTTCACTCTCCAGTTCCTCCTCTGAACACCCAACCAGAACTGAGAGTGCTGCCACTTAATTAATTCGGGAGATACCCACCTTCTGCACAAGTTTTTAATATGGATGGGGCTTCCTATCCACTCTGCAAAACAATACAAAAACAATAAAGAAAGCACACGGCGGTTCACTGTCATACAATAAATAATACATAAACAAAACACACACTGCTTTCCGTCATCTATATATACACAAAATAAACACAATAAACAAATACAAAATAACACAGGGGCGGAGGGAGAGACCCCGTTCTAAAAATAAATAAACAAAATACATTAAACAGCAGGGCTTTCCTACCATCCTGCTACATATCCCCCTCCTTGTGTGAAGCACACCTGGCCCCAATGGCCACCTCCCCCCTCAGTCTCAATGTCCCGAAAGAGGGATCTGGAGTAATCCATGGGGGTAGCCATGGTGGGAGATCCTCCTCCCCCCATTCCTTTGTGGCTGGCAGCTCCCTCTTCTGGGGCTTCAGCCACTGTTCCTCCTGCCGCGAAAGTGCGGCTGGGGAAGCTTGTCTCCTGACCTGGCCCACCCCTTCGTTGTAGCCGGCAGTCCCCTTTTTTGAGGCATCGGCCCTGGTGCTTGCTAGACTAGTAGCGGCCCCAGGCGGCGCAAGCCAGGCAGTGGCCCCAGGCGAAGCAGAGCCCTCGGTGACACCAGGCGAAGCAGAACCCTTGGCAACCCCAGGCAATGCAGAGCCCTCCGCGACCCCAGGCAAAGCGGGACCCTCGGCGACCCCAGGCGAAGTGGGACCCTCAGCATCCCCAGGTGAAGCGGGACCCTCAGCAACCCCAGGCCAAGCGGGACCCTCGGCAACCCCAGGCGAAGCGGGACCCTCAGCAACCCCAGGCCAAGCGGGACCCTCGGCAACCCCAGACGAAGCAGGACCCTTTGCAACCCCAGGGGATAAAAGAGAGACACAAGCAGCCCCAGGCGATGCGGAGCACCAGGCAGTCCCAGGCGATGTGGAGCAACAGGCAGCCCCAGGCGATGCGAAGCAACAGGCAGCCCCAAGCGATGAGGAGTGGCAGGCATCCTTGGGTGGTGCGAGGCAGGCATCCTTGGGTGGTGCGAGGCAGGCATCCTTGGGTGGTGCGAGGCAAGGCAGCAGCGGACCCTTGGGAGGCGACAGCTTGAGGAGAGCCAGGCCTAGCTGTGGTGCGGGGGTTGACCCTCTTTGCAGCCACTGCGGCCGGGCGGTTTTTCCCCATGCTCCCCTCAGCAACCTATGCAGGGGCTGCTGAGGTCCGGCAGCATCCTACCCTGGCCCCTCCAATGCTGAAGGGAGAGGCAGCTCCTGCTTCTCTCCCTCTAGCGGGGTTGGAGATGGAGTCAGCTCCTGCTGCTCTGCTCCTGGTGATGGTGGAGACAAAGGCAGCTCCTGCTGCTCTAATCCTGGCGAAGGCGGTAGGAGCTACTCACCTTCTGGTGGTGAAGGCAGCAGGGGCTCCTCCCCTTCTGGCTGCAGTCGGCAAACCAGATGGCATGCTACCTCTGCTGATGGAGGTGGGAGCGGCACATAGTCCCCCCAAGGTCTTGGAGGTGCCACCAGCAGGTATTCTCCCTCTGCTGGTGGAGGTGGGAGTGACAAGAAGTCCTCCCATGGCAGTGGAGGTGGAACCAGCAGGCATTCTCCCTGCTGGTGGGCACCTGGGCTGTGGACGCACCGTCTCACCCTTCTTGGGCTGTGGACGCACTGACTCTCCCCTCTTGGGCTGTGGACGTTAGGGCTCCTCCCACTCAGACGCAGGACATTCAGGCTCCTCCCTCTCAGGTACAGGACATTCAGGCTCCTCCCACTCAGGCACAGGACGTTTGGGCTCCTCCCACTCAGGCACAGGACGTTCGGGCTCCTCCCACTCAGGCGCAGGACGTTCGGGCTCCTTCCACTCCAGGTCCATGTCCTGGAAGACCTCCAGGCAGTGGTGCTCCTCATCCCCGTAGCACATGCAGTTTGTGCACCACTCTTCTTCCTGTGTCTTCCCTCCTCTCTGTCTCCTCATCACCTCTCCTGCCATATGGGGAAGGTGCCAGGGGATACGTGCCTGGGCTCCCCACAGTTGAAGCACCACTCTTCCCCCCACAGGCAGGTGAGGCAGACTTGGTGCGGCTGTTGCAGCAGCTGCTGTCTCCTTTTCAACCTCCTTTTTCCTCCCACCTTTCTTCTATTCCTCCTATCTTTTGTCAAAAAAAAAATTATAATAATAATAACAAAAAAATGAAACTGCAGTACCTTTCTTCTCTGGCCTGAGTCGGAGGCTGTGGTCAATCCCACGATGACACCACATGTGGCAGAAAATAGCGTTGAGGTGACAGACCAGAAGAAGGACGGACAATAACAAAGGTATCTGCAGTTTCAACAAAGACGTGCTGTGCGCCGTTTTTATTTTAAATAAATAAATAAAATGTTTAAAGAAAATAAATATAATAAATATTTAATTAAACAAAAATAATCACGAACACAAATAATAAGTTAAGATTCGGCTGGGCGGTAGATCCTTTATCTGCTGTTTTTAAATATCTCTTTCTCCTTTCGCTCTCCAGTTCCTCACCCAACCAGAACTGAAAGTGCTGCCGTTATTTATGCATGTCACCATCTCCTGATTAGCAACAAATTAATCACTTAATTAATTCTGGAGATGGCCACCTTCTGCACAAGTTTTTAATATGAATGGGGCTTCCCATCCACGCTGCAAAACAATACAAAAACAATAAAGAAAGCACACGGCGGTTCTCCGTCATACAATAAAAAATACATAAACAAAACACACGTAGCTCGCTGTCATCTATATATACACAAAATAAACACAATAAACAAATACAAAATAACACTGGGGCAGAGGGGGAGACCCTGTTCTAAAAATAAATAAACAAAATGTGTTAAACAGCAGGGCTTTCCTACCGCCCTGCTACAGTACTAGATAACGGGAGCAGAATATCCCAGACTAAGAGGCATGACACTTTATTCACGTGGGTAGGTGGAAGTCAGCCGGCTAGAAAAGGAACTGAGCTACGGTACCCAAACTCAACGACCCAAACGGGAAACCGCGTGGCATCCTTGGATTGGAGAAGTGTATGCGCTCGTTAACCAAGGGGTCATGAGGGAGGGTATAAATTAGGGGCGTAGCAAAGTAATCTGCTCCTTTGTAAATGGTTGGAGTTAACCTAAAAGGAGCAAAGGTATTGCTGAGAACCGTGAGTGTTTGTTTTGTGTTTGTAAAGTGTCGGCTGTAACTGTTGTTTGTCTTTTTAGACTATCAGTAACACAATCCGATGCTGGAGTACAAGCCAGCATTAAGCTGGACATCACTTTTCACCCCAGCATTTCACTGAGTACTGTAATCACCACTGCACTTAAATTCACTCACTGTCTTGTGTTTGTGTTTCGTGTTTAGTGTGGGTGTGTATAAAACCTGGACTTTTGGTTGCGGGTCAAACCTGGTGATTACAGTTATGAATGATACATGCCGCTGTATCACTCCAGCATTTATTATTTACAGGTGTTTGCCATAGGGCTCTGGACATTGTTATTATTATCAATAAACACCCCTGTACCTGAAAGTAATTGTCGGTGTGTCTTGTACCTGCACTGCAATGCACTCACCTATCCACTCACCACTTTGACCACATATGTGTTTCTTTGAAAACTGAATTTGAGACCTATGTATCAAATGGAAGTGCAAACCAGGTAAGAGTTATAGAATTGGTTTTTTAGCTACAATGTAACCTCGGCTGGGTTCAAACCCATGTCTCCAGAAGTGAATCGCTAGTGAAGGAGTGCTATCCCTAGTGTTCGTTTGTTACTAATGCTGGAGTCCAACTACAGTTCAAGTCGCTTCTTGTCAAAAGAGGATCCACATATCAACATGGATGAGATCATTACTCGGGCAACTGTGTTTAAAAAGGCTGTGATAAGCACTGACCTGGGGAAGAGCAGAGGAATTTACAAATATTTGTTTCTGTCTGTGTTTGTAAACATGCTGGTAAAGTGAGATTAGGTAAATACTCTAAAAATGCATCTTTCTGGCAGTCAGCTGGAATAACTATACCTCAGAGAGAGGAGTCTGGACACACTTCTAAGCCTGGGCGCTCACAGTAGGTCTGGCGCATTTGTAATACCAGTATGACTGTCAAATCTTGGTTTTTGAAAGGCTTAGAAAATCTGTCACAATTGGAATCGGACATCTTCCACCTTTCCCTTGTCTTATTATTGTGTTTGAAATCATTGAGAGTAGTATATCAATAGCAGAGTATGCACTATATGAAGCCTCAGACGACTCAAATGTAGAAGCATTTAAAATCGTTACATGAATGCATAATACAAGTGCAGTATTATACCACGTTTCCATGAATCATAGAATTTGGTAGCATGCTACCTTGGAGGATTTTGACGGTTTTTGAATGAGCACAGTCACAAAAAAAAATGCAACATAGTTTTGCATTTATACTTTTAATTCCAAAAACATTTAAATAAATGTGGGGTTTTTTTCACTTTGAAATTTTGAGGAGGCACTGCCTCCCTTGCATCTTCTAGGAGAGTCCACGGCTGTGAACAAATCTTTATACAGCAGATGTTATAAAAAAAAAAAATTAAAAAAACCAACCACCAACATAGCTGTATTCAGCATCATAATAAATCACAGCCTTTTTTTACATATAATCCTTTATTTGGCAACAATTGAAAAAAATGTCTTAAAAAAAAGGAATTTGCTCTAGTTTTGACATTTGAATTTAATTTTCTGCAGTTTAGTTTACAAAGCTATTCAACTTTTCATTTGTTTTCGATGTTCTGCAACGCATTCGTCTTGTGGTTGTTTTGTCACTTTCATTAGGTTCCAAGATGTGCTGCTTAATAATGACACAGATCTTGTGTCTGTCTCATCCACCCCTATGAATCTTTTATTTTTTTTTTACCAACACAGAGCATGTTCCAAAGACGGGAGAAATAAATATCCCCAGGATTACTTTATGAGGATTTTTTTGAAGATGGCACACAAAGTGTCTCTTTAATTCGAATTATAGGGTTCAGTGGATTACCTACAATCTACAGCCTGAAAGAGATTATTGTGATATTATATCTGACAGGTGTTTGTACTCAGACAATCTGTCAATCAAAACAAGCAATAAAGTTATTTTGTGAAAAGCAATTACAGCAGCAACAGCTAACCACAAAATGCTTGCTTGTGCATCAGTTTTCAATATTGCTTTAGCTGTTTAAACTGTATTTTACATGATATGGTGGTAAGAATCCATTAATAAATAAATAGAAGCTCCTTTCCTGACAAACAGTACAGTAAACTGGTGGCCATTCCTTTCAGGTAACCCAGGACACCAAGGAAGAGTATGCAAATTGTATAGTACTGCCCAGTAAAAGAGAAGCATAGTGAAACCATTGCAAAGCACAGACAAGCAAAGAGAATCACAGAGCTTTTTTATTATACCCATAGCTACCTTTAAGACTGATGGAGTTTATTGTTCAGTTTGCCTTTAAGAAAGAACTGGATTATGGCAACAAAAGGGACTGCATGAATAACACAAATGCATATCTGTGGAAAGTGCAGTGAAGTAGGCCAGAGCACATGACAGAGCTGGTATTGGGTTAAATAAAGCTACTGATTTTGTTATTCATATCTGTGTACAAGCCTGGCCAATATACAACACGGTAAAGCACAATGCCTAACAAATGGTTCTCAGTGGCAAACCAAAGGAATGGCTCTGTAAGGGCATTTGTAGCACAAGGGCAGCTGCAATGGTTTGCACCATTGGTAAAACAGTGCCAAAGCATCATTTTTATATATTACAAACAATGGTATCCCAAGGAAGATAGTCCATTGTAGTACCATGGTGCCATACCATTACCAAACAGTGTGCTAACAGATCAGATGTGCCTAAAGATTTTTAATTATTGGCTGGAAAAGGACATTGGGTATTCAGTCTGCTGGCAATTCTGCCAGGTAACATTTGCGAAGCACTGGTTGTCTCATCCATTTTTCAGTTTGACTTTGAGCTAAACGTCTTGATCTGGCCTGTATTTTGAACTAGGACTGAAGGATTGAGAAATTACTGGAAAAGTTTGCCTACTCAAAAGTTAAAAAAAAAAAAAAAGAAAACAGGAATACATGATGTAAATACTTGACACACACCTGGTAATTCATTCATGTTTTTTCATCATTGCAGCACATACTTTATGGCCTGATTGCATTTCTAATCAGATTCAAACTCCCTATCTGAGGAATTCCCAAATGATTTATTCATTGTGTAAAATGACTTGTAAACTTTACTGTTGTACTACACTTCCATTATCTTGTTATCTGTGATGAGGATATTTAAAAGATAGATCGGCTCATTTGCAATGCAGCATTACCAATGATCAAAACAAGAAACTACAGCTATGGACAAATGTTTTGCACCCCCTTATTGAATTAACTAATTTTGCTTCAAAAAGTCGAATGAAACATGTTGCAAAATGTTATGTTAACATTGAATTGCATACCGCTTTGTAGTTTTCCAAATATTTAACAAAAAACTGACAAACATTGAAAAATGTGACATTTCGAAATCTAACATGAAATATTGTACTACTTTTGTGGCTTCTGGTAGACTTTTGCATGTAATTTAGTAGTTTCTTTGATTACATGATGTTAAATAAAAGATCTAAATTATGTTCTGTGACAAAGTGGTAAATAGTGTGCAGGTGATAAAAGAACAGACAGACAATTGTAATCCAGGTGAAAAAGGTTTGTTTATTTTATTTACTTAAGTCCAGTGCCTGACTGCGAAACAAACAGTAAATAATAATGCTGGTAAGTAATACAGTGGTGTGTGCTACTTACATTTTTAATCCCTGGGCTGGTCCCAAAATAATAGTCCTGTTATTGTATCCCCACATTAAACACAAAATAAATACACAAGTTTGTTTAGTGCGTGAATTAGTGATTGAGGTTACAATACAGTTTACAGTGGTACAAGTGAAGTGCTGTCCCTGGTTTGTGCTGGCCTCTGGCGACAGCTCTAAAATGTGTTAGCTATCTAGTGATTACAAGTAACAATAGACAAAACAAAATACAGGTCCTTCCAGGTCACTTATTAATAACCAAAAATGAAGGAACAGATAACATTGCTTCACCCCCTGTTTATACCGTCACTCATGACCCTTTGGTAAATGATTGCAGCAGCTTTTTTGATCTGCAGCTGCCAAGTCATTTGCCCTCCAGGTCAATGAGTTAATGTACTGAAGCTTCGTCTCTAAGATGTAATACAGTGGATGGACAGGAAATGTAATAGCCTGTGGGACCACTCAGTAACTGATGGGCTGAATGGCCTCCTCTCCTTCAGATTAGATCAGTACCTGTTGCATTGTTAGTGACATTGTTTATTAACAAGCAGGCTATGAGGAAGCTCAGAGGTTAGGTGCTGTTGGGAGTAAAGATCTGAATTTGGAACAGATCCGGAAGGACAGATTTGTTAAACATGGAGTGATTTGGCTATGCAACTGCTGCTCTTCTCTGTTAGTTCTCTTTGTATATTTGGCTCGGGCTTGCTTGCTTTTACCCCGAAAGATTCCAGAATGTCCTGGGGCTAGGCAGTCCCCCTCCATTGCTATTGTTCAGACATCACTAGTAATCTGACATTAATGCATTGTGAGTGTTATCAGGCAATGTCATTGCTGTTCACACACGATGCAGGACTCGGACAGGATGATGGAACTCTTACTTCCATGGCTGACCCTCCACAATCCCTACTCCCCCCCCCAGGGTTTGGGCTAATCTGACCAGTCCACTTCAAGTAGCTGCTTTTTCTTTTTCATTTGTTCTGAGGGAATATCTATATGAAAGCAGTGGCATTCCATAACTTTAAATGATGCTGGCAAGAAAAACTGCAAACAAGTTTAGCTTTTTGTCTATGACTCATAGACATTCATTCAACACACTGGGTTAGATTCTCAAGCTCTAAATCATCATTAACTAGATGTTCAGAATGGAAAAACTCAAGCATTTAGGATCTGCCCACACTACATTACTAATCTTGAGAACTGTTTTTTTTTTTTTTTTGCTTTTTTTTTTAAATTCACACCTACGATGTGTGATTGCTAAATCGTTAAAATTCGGTTAAATTTTAGTTGATTATTATATTTTTTTCCGTGTCACACCTATCCCGGATTAAATTCTCAAACAGTATACCCCAGCCTTAACAAAGAGTTTGTCCATGGGTCGGGTTGTTTAAATACAAATTTATATTACAATATATATATATATATATATATATATATATATATATATATATATATATATATATATATATATATAATAATTTTTTTTTTTTCTTTTAGTGCAAACCCTGATTCTAAGTAAATAACTTTACACCGAAAGTAGGTGGGGTTGACAGAGGTGAAAGGTTACCTTGTCACATGATTTGAATGGAAGGAGAAAGGCTATTAGTCCCAGCACTTAGGATTCTCTATACAAGCTGAAAGCTAACTCAGGTTTAAAGAAAAAAATGTATAACTCAAGGATGACCGGATTTCCACTGCATGTTCCTTTCCAATTCATGGCCACGTTTATAGATGTTATAACCACATGCATTGTTATTTTTTAATATCTGTCATTTTGCATACTTTTGATTTAGTACAGTACTTTATATGAAATATATTATTCTGGAACCATATTGTAATATGATTGCCAGTTGTTTACGTAGTTAAGGTAAGGAACTTGGGTATTTTAAGTTGATGGGAAAAGGGGCTGAGCCCAGTCAAAACTGAACACCATTAGTAACTCAGTGAGAGAAACAAAAACCCCAAACTTCAGAGATTCACATTGCTACATCATGATAACTACTATAAAAATAATATGGCTAAATCATTGTTTTGTTTTTTTAGTGAAATCAGATGAAAGACAAGCAATTAAGAAATTGCTGTTCCTTTTGAGTTTCATTTATTTCAGGTAATGACAGAAACATAGAATTCAGTCAGAGTTTATGAATAGATCCTTTTGTGCTCAACAAACAACTTGTTATTTATTATTACACGCAAACAGTTGCCATGGAGATACTATTACGTAAAACACAGCACTTCCCAATCTTTAAATAACAGAGCCATCATTTGTAAATAAATCGGTTTAACCGCCTCTGACTGAATTATTTTGTGTACATTTCCGCTGTCTCTATAGCATTGGAAACTTGCTGACATTCTTCATGTTATTTGTAATTTACATTACAGAACACAAATGAAAATGATCTTCAAAACTGAAAAGAGGAATTATCTAGCAGATTGTGTGTTGTGTCAGTGAAGAATGATACTGCAGCTAATGTAAAACCACAGTCTCCTTAAGAGTTTGTAATTACATTACTACCAGTTTGTGTACGTGAAATTGTGTAAACTTTTTTTTTTTTTTTTTTTTTTTAGTATAAATAAAAAGGAAACATTTACATGGCTGGCCAAGACACCAAATCATGGCGTTGACGGTTGTTATCTGTTTTAGATTAACTTCTATCTCTATGAACATGGAATGACCGCTGTATATTGACATATATTAACATTTTGCATATATAACAACATTAGCAGCAATTACATTTGATAGTACTGTCCTGGAAAAGATATCCTAAATCACATAATTATAAAAACATAAACAGCATAGGATGTTAGGGCACAAATAAAAACTGAAAAGGTAGGTAGTTCAGGTAGGGTTCATTATTTTATGCAGAATAAAACATTAATTGAATACTTCCTCTTATCATTCCTAATATGTTTTTTTTTTCTTTTTGTTACTGACAAGTCTGTTATGAAAACTATTTGAACCAATGGTAATACATTATATATAATTATTAATTTCACGAAATTAGAAAAAAAAAAAACCTACCTCGTTCAAGGTTCATGTACATATTTATTTTAAGTTATAAACAAAAAATGAAAAACCTGGCCAGTATGTTCACATGTTTAGCAGAGAAATAAAAAGTCCTTGACCAGAAAGGATAACACAAGGACTGTTAGGGTTAAAGTTGAGCTCAAAAATAGCCTAAAATTATTTAACTAAATAAGACCTTACCCATACCCCAATAGGTATCATTCCACTGCCATATATAATCCTCTAAAACCCCAAAAGGACAAAATTGCCAAGAATGGACAAGAATGTAGACCAGGGCTTCTCAAACTCGATCCTGGGGACCCCCTGTGCTGGTTTTCATTCCAGCCGAGTTCTCAATAACTTAACTAGACACTTAATTGAACTGATAATTTGCTTAATTCAACCTTTTTACTTGTTTTCAGCTCTTGAACAGTTGCATTTTTCAAGTTAGCTATAGTATTTGATAAGTAACTTGAACTGCAGCTGTTTAGAGCTAAAAACAAGTAAAAATGTCTAATTAAGCAAATTATTAGTTCAATTAAGGGTATAGTTAAGTAACTGAGAGCTCGGTTTGGAGTGAAAACCAGCAGCCACAGGGGGTCCCAGGACCAAGTTTGAGAACCCCTGATGTAGAGCAATTGCACTTTAGTCCAGAGAGTGTGTTACAGGTCGTGTCAAGACATCACACCTCGTAAAATCAACACTCGCATATGTCATTGTAATTAGGGGAACTACACTATTTATGGGATGGCATTTAACCTTTGCTCTGCCATTCACTTACACATACAGTGCATACACAGATCACATGTTGCCAGTCATACATATTTGAGGAGAGATTGTGAGGACCCACTGTATGTGTATGCAATGATTTTTCAAATTATTTTAAATTTTTGCACAAAAATGATTTCTAACATCACAAGCTGCTCAGCAATGTTTAACTCATGTCAATTTATATTGCTACACTTCAAAAGCCAGTAAAATTCTTTACTACACTGAACAAGTCTTTTTAAACTCATGCATGCAAAGTTGGGAATATTGAGTTGTTTGTTCATTTATTGCCTGCTTGAGGGTAACTTCTACAAAGGCAGTTTGTACCCTTAGACCTGTCAGAATCCATTGCACCAGCCAAGGGCAGAACAAAACAGCTGTTAACAGATCTGCATATAAACAGAAAACACTTGAAAGATGCTATTCAGTTTTTCCTTGTCGTAAGAAGATTCGGGTTGAAATCTTAGAAATTATGGGTTTCAACTTGATGACATCACTTAGCTATATAGGTTAAAGTGTGTATTGTGTTTTAGGTCACATGTAATGAGATGGGATAGGCTGTAACCCTATTTACCACTTCTGGTGACTTCCAAGCCCCAGGTAGCAAACTTGCAAACTCAAATGAGAAGCAATAAAAACCGTCAATTAGCACTTCTCATTAGTCAATAAGTGAATATCCACAATTAGGAATTGCCCTATAAAACAACATGCACCAGGACAGCAAACCAGCTACACCCAGTTAGAATGTCTAAAGCAAGGCTTATACTTTAACAGTACTATAACTAAAAGATATTCATCTTTATACTTCCAGTATCTGTATGATGTGAGCATACTCAGTTTTCTAAATTCAAAAGAAGAGGTCCCTGTGAATTATTTTTTTATATTCTTTACTGGCAGTGTACTGTAGGTTTTGTACTGTACTTTTTCTTTCATAAATCTCAGAAGAAATCGTTCTCATTTTGATGGAAAGAAGCGCTTCTGAGTTCATGCATCACCCAGATATTTGGTGCCAATACAACGCTTGAGAGATTCATACATACTGTACAGGTGTGCATGATGCCAAACCCTGAACTCGTGAACATACTGTATGTGGAAGGAACTTGATGGATTCAGCCCCAAATTGGAGAATTTGAATGCTGGGAGGGTTATTTTATTGTGACTTTGAGATGACAGGAACAATTCAATATATTCGGCTTTATTCAGTTGATGCATACAAACTAATGTAAATACTGCCATTGTTAAAATGATAGAACAGGACCCTGGCGTTTTACATACAGAATACACTCTTAGGTGTCTGATTTTCATTCTTTTGGTAACTTGAAGGTTTGTGTATTTTGGAGGATCACTATATCCTCACAGATGATTCTTTTTTTTTTTTTGTGATGCAATTTGATTATTGGATTATACTATGTAACACAATTTTTGTTCCTGGGTGGTAAGTGTTATTTCCTAATTGCTTATGCCTCAAAAGTATAGAAAATGGCTATTATTCCCCACAAACTTTGCTTTTGTGACCAGGACAGTGATATTTCAAAATATCACTATTTCCAATGAGAAAACGGGCAAATGTGTGTGTTTTCGTTCACATAAAGTCAGAAAAAAACAACATATGAATCCAAATTAACATGTATTTATACTAAAGTAATACAAAAATGACTACAAAAGATTTAGAAGTGAATAGTTTTTCAAGATTTACGATTATACTGTATTTAGAAGTGAGTAGTTTTTTGAGATTTACGATTATACTGTATTTATTGGAAATAGTGATATTTTGAAATATCACTGTCCTGGTCACAAAAGCAAAGTTTGTGGGGAATAATAGCCATTTTCTATACTTTTGAGGCATAAGCAATTAGGAAATAACACTTACTACCCAGGAACAAAAAAAAAAAAAAAAAAAAAATTGTTACACGGTGTTATTAATCATGATTAGCTACCTATAAACATCCATTACAGATTGAGCTAGTTAAATCCCCATTTCACAAGCATCAGCTTTGCATGTACTCATTGCAGCACGTATTATTGGAACATCATTCCTCCAAGAAGACTGATGAGAGTTTCTACTTTTGTTTGGATTTGTTTAAAGTTCGTCTGAGCTGTGATAATCCAAAGACAGTCACCACCAAATTAAAAACTAAATGAGTCGGAATTTTTTAAGCGTGAATGTGAGCAGTGTGTTTTGGATAAGAGCAGCGGGATGAATTCAGAGCATAAACAGACAGCTGTATGGAAGGGTCTGTATTGCATCAGGAGGAATTTGTTGTTGACCTGCTTTTGGCAGTTTCAGAGGATGTTGACATGAAGAAGAAATGCAGTTTTGAAAAAGGAGGAAAATTGAGCATTTTTCCATCCAAAGCGTCACCTCTTCCAGAGATCAGTGATCAGATAATTTAATTATTTAATTGACGCAGACATTGGTATTTTATTTTGCACAAGGATCTACTAAACAAACATTTTTAAAGCCATTTTTAAAAGCAAGTGCGAAGTGTATATTTTAGGCTCAAGCACATAACAAGAGTTACTACTTACATTATCACTGTGAAACAGACGCTGTTCTATTTTTATATATCACACTCTCCACAGTGGCACACCACTAGGAAATGCAGAGAACATATGAATATTATTGATAACTGTTTGTTGGTCAAATTATTAATAGAAATTAGGAAGCACAAAGCATGTTATTTCACTTGGTATCTTTGTCAGTGACATATTTTTTTTTAAGTATGTGGAATTATGCTCTACAATATTGTCATATCACAGGGAAGCACAGCTACAATGTAGCACTCTTTATTACTTGAACAGATATGTCACATTCTGAAGAACTGTGTGGATTGTGACATTGGAAAGTTACATTCAACATAGTATTAAATACTATATAGGGTTAACAAGAATAGACATAATTGCATTATTTTATACAAACCCCTGAGCAACTCAACAAGCAACCATTTGTTTGTCTCGAGAAACGGAAACAGCATTTTAAATGCAAGTAAAAAAAAAAAAACTAAAAAAAAAAAAACGGTACAAGATGTTGATTCTCTATAACTGCAAAATGCTCAGTCAGAATTCTAAGGTAAATCTATTTGAAACTGAATCAAGATAACAAATGTTTCATCCTGTACACTGAAGACACTAGAGGAAACGTGTCTACTTGACTTACTTTTATATAGCTTTACCTTACAAGCTGACAAACATTTAAAATTTCAAAAAAAAATATTTTTTAGAAACAATCCTTAAAACATGTGATGTAGATGTATAAAGCCATACTTGCACACATTGTACATAATGTTTAGCTGTAGTATTATATAGAACTGTCACAAAGATGGCCGAAGCGGCTGGCGTCAGAACCAGGAAAAGGAATGTACAAAGACAGATGTTGTGAAATGATGATGGCGCCGGTTTATTGCAAAATAAAAAATAAAAAAAACAGGACATGGCACTCTACGCCAAAACAAAAAGACAAACAAAACGGACTATACAGACAAACACGGTGCACGGACAGACACACTAACAAACACGGTGAGCAGATAAATAAACAAGTATTGTGCTGGTCCCACCAGCATGCAATAGCAATTGTTGACAAATTATTTCTCCTCCTCTCTCTCCCGTTCTCCACTCACCGAACACCCAACCCCGAGTGAGTAAAATGTGCATCTATATACACTGTTGTGCTGGGATTCAATTACTAATTAATTATTCACTTGAATCCCAGCACGTGAATTAATTATGTGCAACCTCATGCTCACATGTTAACTACTTTAAATGTATGTGAAGTGATGTACAATTCCGTGCCTAAATACAACTATACATTTTTAAACACACGTGAAACAGACCCGTTTATATCCCGTGTACCAATGACTATACACCAACATTTAACACACTACACTCAACATATAACAGATAATACACACAGGGGAGGGCACTTTGTCACAAGAACCAAATGTACCATAAAAAAAAACATTGAATAAGTAGATTTTCCAGGCTTTGTGGGGCCCTTAACTGTACCAGTGGCACAATGGGATTACTACAGCCATGGTTATGGCTCACACAAACTTAGCTCTCAACAACCCTATTTATTTGTTCAGGATCTAGGGCACTCAGGTCGTGTTGCTAGGTAGAAACACAAAACCACTGTTCTAATTAAAAGTTTTAATTTCTTACTCTCAATACCCAGTCATTTTGAATGTTAAATGCAAGTTTTCAGACTCTTGACTGACCGCTCGAAAATGTCACAGCTATACTGCTTCACTTAGTGTGAACACAATAGCTGTCACTCTTTATTTCCACCCTCCTGAGCCATTGATTTGTCAACATTCAAACTGAACCCACCCCTGGTATCCGTACCAAACAGCTGTTGGTTAGAAAGCCAAGTAACATTCATTGTAACTGCAATGCTGTAATAATTCAGGTGAATTTGAGACTGGATAAAGTAGGATAGTAAAAAATAAAGAAAAATGCTACTCAGCAGGTTTGAAATTGCACGCTGTAGAATTTGCCGAAATAAATGTTAATCGCTAGGCTGAAAAAACAGTACGTGACTGGAGACAAAACAATGTCAAACTTAAAATGGCCAAAGAAAAACGAGTTGATAGGAGGAAAGTGTTTATGGCCCGATGTAGAAAACATTTTGTTTGAATGGAGTACTTTAAATGACTTTAATACAGACTGTAACTTGTTCTACATGTCAGTGCAACACAGTGGTACACTTGTAAAGTATGTGTATGTTTAAGGTTCTGATTAACAAAACAAAATGAATGTATTTGTACAGCTGGAAATTGAATGCAATTGTACTGCACCCTATGCAGCACTAAAATGTTTTGTTTACTAGTTATTAAATGGTGCACAGTTTAGTTTATTGCTTTTTTTTTTTTAATTGATTAATCAGCACTGTTTAATACTCTTTTTTCTTAATTAAAAAATCTAAATCTAAATTAATTTTCTGAATTAATACAATGAATTTGAAAAATTCAAACTAGGAACTATTGTCTAAATATGGTTTTGGAAGAAATGTTCAGTAAAACAAAGAAGATATGTGGTTGAACTTGTTTGGCTAAAATTAAATACCAGTAGTTTAATACAGATGTGATGTGCGATGTATAACTTAATTTTACACTCTGTTAGTTATTACTTTTAAAAATTTTAAAAATGAATAGTTTCTAGCAGTTTAACTAAAAATGAAAAAAAACCTGTGTATGTTTTTTCTTTATCGGTGTTGAACATGTAGGAAAAGAATATATTGTAAAAAAAAGTTTAAAAAAAAACTGTTTTCCGAAAACCAAAGTTTCAAAAAGGGGGGAGCAACTTTTACGCCAGTGCGACCTAGACAACGATTTTTACGGTATTTCTAATTTTCACTTGGCTGGAGTTACTACTGTGACTCTCAGTTACATTTTCAACTAAATTTACTTTAGCGGCTACTCAATAGGTCAAGTATGAATAGGAAATAAGAGCCAATTGCTTAAACAGACCATGGAATAAATAGAATAATTTATCATTTTTCATTCAGTGTTGTTATCATTCAGCACGGTCTGATTTACTGTTATTGCGAGACATTTAATGGTACCTCTACATCAATGTCACAAAATGTTAAGGATGCCAGAAAAGAACTGGAACCCGACTGATGCTGTCCCCAAGGAATCAACATGTGTATGAGGTAAATGGATAATCAAACATCATGCTTTCATTGATAAATATGTTAGGATGTGATTGCTTTTAGAGTTACTGAGAGAAACAGCAACACAATTCCAAGAACCAGTACATGAGATGAACACCAATCCTTCGAAATGAGGATGTTGAAAACTTCAGTTGGTTTTTGGCACTTGGGTCTGTCCTAGATTTATAGATATTACATTGCAAGGCTATCTTTTGAGAGTGAAATACATCTTTCCAGGTATTCATAAAATCATACAGAAATAAGATTTTCTTTTCAGTTGGGTAGCTTGTGTGTCAAGTTTCTATCATCTGCCATCCATCTCATGCACTGAAAAATCCAAAAAATCACTTTTTGAAGTGGAAGCTCATAAAGAAAACTATATGAATGTCTTCTTGGATATATGACATTTGTGAAAACTCTTATGTCAGGGATTTAGCATTGGCTCCAAGTGATTAAATGTAAAGCTATCTTAGAGGGCTCTCAAGCAGATCTTCTCTTCACAGCTGACACACCAGAGTATAACTATTAATCTATCACACTGCAAAACTTTGTTCTGTGCAGTATTTCTAACAGTTTTTTACATCCACTGAGGGCAGAGTATTGCAGGGGGACAAGATCATGGTTACATTCAGGTGCGGAAGCTTTAGACAGCCCTTATCTGACAGCCCTTTTGAGACCACAGGGATGCACAGAACATGCATTGTTGGCCTAAATATAGGCACGCTGTAGTACAAGGAAGAAGTTGTGAAGTTGTATTGTTTATTTCTACATATCAGCTAACAATTTGAGAGTTTTATAGTCACAGTTGGATTTAATTGAAGTAATGCAGACTTGTAATGCAACTATATCAATTTCTAATGCAGAGGGGACACACTGCTGACAGGCAGTGGAAAAAGAAAAGTCCAAAAGCTTAAATTAATTAGGTTTCAATCCAGACATATAGGACATACAGGACCTCCCTTCACATCCTGGGAACAGGTTTCATCAGGATTTCAACCTGAGAGTTCTGCCAGAGTACAGGAATATCTAAGGTGGACGAATACTTTTCCAGAGGCATCATACTGGCAACAGTAAGTCAGCAAGTCTACTTTTACTCCATTTATGAGGGAACTCCATCTGGAAAAACACATAAACATATGAAATAGTCTGTGGCTTGATGCTTTATGAAACATCTGCTCTATAACAATAGGCAGGTCTGAAAACATTCAGGAGATTTAAAATCAATTGTAATTCGGGCAGCAGTCAGGAAAATGCAGTTTAATTTTCAGAACGGAATTCACATTTCATTCCATTGTCACCGCCAATGGAATGAAATTAACGATTTATTGAATTGACAGATGCCTGTTAATGTAACTATGATGAATGTCTAATGCCAGCGGGCAGGACAAGCAGCACGTAAGCCACCTTCCCCCAAAAGGACAAGACCTCCAAAGCCTCCACCACCTTGCCACCAGAATGAAACCAGCACTCAGGTAAGGAAAACCCGTTGCTGTCCCACAAGACAGGGGAAACCTTAGGGAATCCATGGCCAAGGGTAGCCCTTCTCCCAGGCCTGTAAATAAACCTCTTATCCCTTAAAGGTCCATTTATTCAGCTCTTGTCAGGTACGTCAGGTCCAATTTATTTTCACATGCGCTGTTTATTTTACATGTGCTGTTTAATTTTTTTTTTCAGAGTAAAACAGTGTATGGCAAAAGGACATCAGCACTGCATCTCCAGCTAAGCCCTACCCCTTGTTCACTATATTTTTCACATACCTCTTTTTAGTCATGCATACTGATAAATCCTCTCCTGATAACTCATTTTATCACCAAACTCCTCAATAATACAATCCAAGTCATTATTTTATTACTATAATGTATCAAAAAGCTCTGCAAATGTAAGTGATATTCTTTGAGCACTGGATTCAGAAGCAGCTATCGCCTTTGTTTGTGTCCATGTTATCTCTGTGGTGTATGGGGCTATGAGATACGCACTTTTTTTTTGGCTTCATTCGTCTCCTATCAGTCTCACTCGGCCATTGAAAGGTACACACAGTTACACACAGACATAGTATTACAATTTGGAAGGTCTGCTTTAAGGCCTCCACACACCAGACGCGATGCAATTTTTCATTCAGTGACGAGATACTTTCACAGCCATGACCATAAATACCAGAAGTGTCACAGAGGAGATGCGAGGAAAACTGCCAAATCAATAAAACTATACAAATTTGCTATTGGTCAAACTATGATCAAGACTGGTACATATTCGTCAACATGCAGAAATGAATATTGCTTATAATTGTGATGATCTTTGTCATAAAACTCTTATTTTTTCCTCCATCATTTTCAATACTGGTCCACATGTATTTCCAGACCAAATATTCAATTGACTCTTCTCACCTTTTTAGGTTTACCATCTAATCTTCCCATCGTCAACACTTAAAACATGCAAGGTATGGGTTAGGGATAAAAACAGCCATTCTACCGTAACACCAGTATTCTGAGTTTTATAACTATTTCAGGTTACCTCAAATTAACTATTTAAAACAGTTTTTTCCCTTTTCTAATTATTATGTTATTAAATGTTTTTAAGCTGTATTCAAATAAGAATATGATTTCCTGTCAGTAGTTAACAATCCATGGATATTATTAATAAGTTTAAATTCATTTTTACCTTATGCCTGGTTGACTTTATCCAAAGTTGTATTAACTAAAATCTCTGAACTAATCACCTCATCATATGCATAATGCATTAAAAAGAACAGGTCATGTGGTTCTCTGTAAATCCAGCATTTCATCTGTTACATAATGTGATCACCTGACAAAGAGCAACAAAGTCTGGTTCAGAATACCAAACTGTTCTTAATCAGAGTATTGTTCTTTGTTAGCATATCCCCTTCAGTCACTGTGTGTAGAATTGTACCACCTTAGGTTTCCTATCTATGTATCTATTTTATATTGCATAATGTTTTTTTTGGCTGGGCAGCTTCTCGAACTCCAGTGAGTTCACACAAACTGTTTTAAAATGTTTAAAAAGTGACCGAAGGGGATGTCTGTGAAAGCTGTTTTCAGATACCATTATAATAAAAATATAATTCTGGGGTTCTTCTGCTATACCCTGTGTCCCTTGATTACTCTGGAAGGCCGAACAAATGATGCAGTTTGCTTAAGCATTCTTGCCAGTCTACCCAATAATGATGAACCCTGATGCTACCGGCCACTTTCAAGGCATCTTCCATGGCCTCCACGATCCCTGGATCTCAATCCAATTGAGCATGTGTGGGAACAACATAGTCATCATTACACTACTCTGCCTACCTCTCTGCACCATGTGTGTGAAATAATAGTGATTAAATGCATTAACATGCCTTGAGGCATCTTCCAGCACCCTGTGGAGTCCATGCCACATGGTGTCAAGGCTGTGATCAGGTCAAGTGGTAGCTCAACCTCACATTTGGTGAAGGTCCAGTGTAGTGTAAGTGAACTTCGTTGTACGTTCATATTCCTTGGTGGGGACCAGTGCTGTCTAAACATGGTAAAAGGATGTTGGATCCCCTCTAGCCATTCAGTTTTGTTTTATAAAATGATTGCTCTACAAAAACTATAATAAGTAATATCTACATTGGATCCCATCAGTAACAATTATACTGATAAATTTGTTGATGGTTATCTCCTTTACAAAGACTACAAGACTATTCAAGTCTATACAAAGAGAAAGCGCCAACTTTGTATCTTGTAATCTGAAAATGTAAAACCATACAATCTATAAACATTCTGAATACATGTTTTTCCAAATCTGACTTTTGTAGGGGGAAAAGAAAACCTTTAATATTATTTAACCAGGAGCATTTTAAAATGAAAGAAACACATTAACATTTTCAGTAATGTCCTCTGGGATAATACTGCATCTGGACTGATAATCATTGGTGTTATGCAATTGACTCTGCGTTCCAAGTTTAATATGACTTTTTAATGTAGAAATTAATTTATAAATCTAATGATCTCTTTTCCAGATGTACTGGGTTTCTATAAAAGATACCTTTCAAGATGCAATCATGTTGCAACAACAATAAATAATAGGTTTTATTTAGTTTTTGGCCATAAATCTTTAGTACCTGGACAGACCTCAAAATCTTCACAAATAGAAGAGTACAGACACAATCCCATTGACTCGAGAGTTGTTCCGTTATTATTATTCCGTTAAGGTAAGCTATGTGTTTTTGATGAGATATAACATTCATGTATAGGTCTGTGATTCATACATTTCAGTTATTTTTAAACATTGTAATGGTACTGCTTGATTCACCTTAATATTTAGATGCTCTGCATACTGCCATAAAAAATGTCATTTGCGGAACCATAATGCCAAAACTGAGAGTAGTTTTCAAAAATCTCAATATCTTTAATGTATTATGTTTCTTATTTTATTCCTTGATTTCTGATCTATGATTTGCAATCTAAAAATATTGACTTCCTATATAGAAATGTAACTTTAATACCAGAGTATTGCTCTGAAGCATTAATGCATGCAGAAATACGCACTGTGCGTAACTTTGATTTGCACCGAACCGTCTGTTTCTGGCTAATAAGTTGGCGGCATCGAATGTTAGTATAGTAGGCCTACTACTGCATGAGTTGAATTCGACTGCTCTTCCAGGATTCAGCACAGTAAGAGCGCATTTAATTTAAAGTTGAATTTGTATTTTAATTTTATCAGTGTCTTATATTAAAATGAATAATACATTTCCCTAATCATTAACACATAATTGCCAAGTTGTGTTATTATTATTATTATTATTATTATTATTATTATTATTATTATTATTATTATTATTATCAGAAATAACTAGGGGTCTACCTAAATCGCGATTTCATAGATTTCACGGAAATCGTGAAATTTAGGGGCCAATAGGGGCCAATGCATACCGGACAAGTACGGAGAAAAATAAAAAAGGAAACCTTGTTTAAATGAACTACTGCACAATGCAAGTGACACAAATTACTTGTCTTCCTTCTGTAGATACCCTTTTTTTATTCCTTCGCTGTCCTGTGTGCATTGCACTTAGGCAAAAAAAAAAAAAAAAGTTCTTAGACAAATAACATTTACAAAGAAATTCTCCAATACTGTTCAAATGGCAACAAGTCTATTATTTGCGTTTGTACTGGCTTTTCTGTGACCTATATTGTACAGTAGGGGGTGGGACTGAGTTGTTAAATCGGTTTTCAGCATTGGAGGTAAAATGCCAGAAATGGACGACAGAGCAAAAAAAGCAAAGTATATTTCGGTGATTGATCGTGTCAAGATATTTCACAAAGAAACTGTACATGCAGATGGAGGTAATGTGTCTTTGGAGAAAATACGATCGATTGCTATTTAGCTTCAGAATCACACATTAAACGAAAGGCTACTCTAGAGGCTGCTGAACAGAATGTAAAATAAACAGCTTTCAGAAAACAAACTGGAAAGTCAGCCCAAACAAAAAGTATTCCTATCAGTTGTAGCCAAGTGAAATCAGTACTACAGTTATGATCTAGCACAGCCTCCTCGCTTCAAACAACCTGCTGCTTACTTTTCAAAGGCAGCTGGAATTTTAGACCCAAATAGACTTTTCTTTGTTTTGACTCAGTACTAATAAAATAAATTATTAGATGGGACAATAATATAACAATGAACATGCTGCATATATTACCTTTATTAAGATGCCCTTGTGTAAACAAGTTTTGGGACTGTTTCTAATCAATTTCAATCAGTATAGCTTGGCAAAGCTTTGCCTTACTCTTCCAACCAATTCAGTGGATGCAGAACATGCAGTCTCAATGTATGGGCAAGTCAACTGCAGGGAGATGCTGCATGCTCACCTTTAACAAATGGACAGCATTCTCTTTCAGTAAGGAAGCAAGTACCACAGCTTTTAGGCTTTATAGTGCACTGAAATACTGTCTCTTAGGTTTATTTAATGTTTAAACAGGTCCTCGAAATGTCCGCAAAATCCTAATATTATTCCGCAACCTACACTTGAAAAATATGTAAATTTACCATGATCTAAGTAGACCCATAGTAATAACCGTTTACAGCCCTATAGATTATATTACAACTCCCAGAGTTAAGTCTTATTACAGCTGTATGATTATAAGGTTTATTATGTACAGGTCCCATGGGCATCTTAACTGACTTCACTACAGAACACAAACTGGCAGTTTAGTGAAAATGATGACCAGATTTCAAAAGTTACTGATGAAAACAGTGACTTAGTTGAAAATCAGGAAAATGCTGCCACAAGAAAAAAGACATTGAGTGATATACAGTCAGCACTCAGATATCCGTTATCCAGATACATGTCAGTCTCGTTTTACCCCCCTTGTATTAAGAATAAAATCAACGGATCTGCGCATGGGCATGGAGTAGGACACGCGTGTAAAGTGCTCTGCAATGATATTCAAGTTATTCTATTAACAACTAACTTTTATTGAACTGTACCATGTTTCTCGGACTAACTGACCTTCAGTATACAGCCTTTGCTTTCTTGAAACATGTATAGGAACAGAGGGAAGCGTAACCCGACAGAATTGACCGCAGTCTTGGATAGTGCCATGTCGGTTGCTGACAACATGGCGACCGTAGAAGATGATTGGGCTCCAGTCTTGATCAGAGTGCACCTTACTAGCATTCGAGCCGAGACCATAGGATGGTCACACCAAATGTGGATTTGATTTAGATTTTTCTTCTGTTCACTCACTTTGCATTTTGTTAATTGATAAATATAAACTATTAACATGTCTATTTTTGAAAGCATTCTTACTTTACAGCATTTTTTCACACCTGCCTGAAACTTTTGCACAGTACTGTATAGGGGTCGATCAAAATATTGACCTTATTAAAGCTCGGTTCTACTGACCACGAATGGTTTCAAAAGTGGAGCACTACATTAAGACGTGTGGGAGATGCATCCAAAGAAAAACCCTTCCTAAACACACCTCACCCTTAATGAAAATTACCAGCAAAGGACCAATAGACCTTGTCTGTAATGATTTTCTGTCCTTAGAACCAAACACATTCGGTGTAGCTAACATCTTGGTCGTGATAAGCCGTGATCATGACAGTCATGAACATTACACCCGATATGCTCAGGCGTACCCTACAAAGGATCAGAAATAAAAACTGTTGCTAAAGTGCTGTTGGAAAAGTTCTTTGTCAATTACGGCCTCCCAGCTAGAATCCATTCTGATCAAGGGCGAGGCTTTGAAAGTAACCTGATAAAAGAAATATTGAGCATGCTATATATTTGTAAGTCACGCATGACCCCCTACCACCCACAGGGAGATCCACATCCTGAGCGGTTTAACTGCATGCTCCTAAACATGTTAGGAACCCTGAACCCTGAACACAAAGCTAGATGGAGCCAGCATGTGAACCACTCAGTGCATGCTTATAATTGCACTAAAAATTATGCCACCAGGTTCTGTCCGTATTACCTCATGTTTGGGAGAAAGGCTCGTCTGCCGATAGACCTGTGCTTTGGGGTATCACCTGATGGTATTCCACCGCAAAATCATCAACAGTACATCACCCGGCTACGTGATGAGTTAAAAGATGCTTGCCAGCTTGTTACAAACTCTGCTCACAAGAACCACTTAAACAACAAACGGCATTATGATCTACGGGTCAGAGAGCAAAACTTATCACCTGTAGACAGGGTAGTCCTCAGAAATTTAGGGGTCCCCAGAAAACACAAACTTTTGTACTGCTGGAAATCAAAGCCCTACACAGTGGTGCCGAAGTTACCAGTGTACAGATTGAAACCAGAGAAAGAAGATGGTCCTGTAAAGAGCCTACAAAGAGACCATATTCTACCAATTGGTCAGTTGATTTGGATGCTGGGAAGTAAAGCATCTTTGGACCAGCCTCCAGTACAGGCTAGACGAAAGACAGCAGAAGTTGCACGTAGATCACTGGAGGAGACTGAGAGTGAACCACCTCTGCTAGAGTCCAGTATGTCTGACGAAGGGTGTGATTTTGACTGTTATCAAGGACCATCCAGTCAGTTTGTGCCAAACACCATGGAACACAATTTTCTAAGCTTCTCTCAGAACCAAGTCTGAGCCCCACTGTACCATGGACCTTCTCTGGATAATAGCAGATGTTAAATGGAACCCAGTAGCATCTCTCTTGCTTCATACTGAGATCCAACCTTCCCAGCCTGTGGGAAATGCAGATGCTACTGAGAGAGAAGTTCTTGCAGGTTACAGGTGGTCCCATGGAAGATCCGGACAGTTATCAGACTGACATATGACAAGACAGGGGTAGATGGCGCTGTTGGTGCGCAGCAAAAAAAAAAATTGATAAAAAAAGAAATCTGTCTGATTTCTAGTATAGCCTACAGGATTATTAATTCTAATTTATTTTGTATTTCCCTGTATATTGCCCTTGTTTTAAAATATATATTATTTATTTTTGTTGTCACGTCGTCTTGAAGAACCAACTGTATCAGTTAGCACTAGGGCGATCGGCAAACTCCAAGTTCCTCCAATACAAACTGACAGAAACCCAGTTAGAAGAAGGAAAAAAGAAGAAAGAAGAGAGCACTCTATTCCGTACCTGCATCTCCTCTGAACCGGCTGTGCCTTTGAATACACCTGAGACGGCTGGTAGCGAGTACAGTATGATTGTGTTTTATTTATTTATTTATTTATTTATTTATTTTACTGGGCAGGAGGTAGTGGACAGTACTACACTGCCTGAAGGGGATTTATTTTATTTTTTTATCCCTCTACTCACCCAAACACTGCTCGGGCCCGCAGCTTTTATTTATTTATTGGTTCTTCATGTATTGTGTTGTTTAGTTATCTGTCTCCCCAGGTGTTAGTTAATTTATCTCCCAGTCACAAAGACGGCTGCAGTGGGTGACGTCAGACCAGAACCAGGAACCAACAAATAAACAATAGAGAGGTGGAGGTGCAATCCTTGTGCCTAAATACAAATATACATTTTAAACAACTTGTGTTCCACAGACCCATTTATATCCCGTGTACCAATGACTATACACCAAAATTAACACCAACACGCAACATATAACACTGAAATACACACAGGGGCGGGCAACATTACCACATTACCTTATGGAGAATAGTACTAATGGGCAGTGGTATAGTTTAAAATTGCCTGTTACCGTGTAGTTATTTCATTGTCTGTTTTATATATGTCTGTTATATATATTATACGGGTTGCCTATCAACCATGTTGTTATTTCAGTGACATGTTATTATAATTTATTATTTATTATTATTATTATTATTATTATTATTATTATTATTATTATTATTATTATTATATATTATACATGTCCAATCGGATACTTTGTGAAACAATAAGTCACTTTACAATAATATATTAATATAATAATAATAATATTATAATATTATTAATTATATAATAATATTATTCCCCAGGGTGCTATAGAGTACGACATCATATCAGGACGTCAACACACACAGAGATGACAATTGACCAGGTGGTTCATTGAGATAAACACACTATGCCGTATAATTTTCATACATTATTTATTTTATTAATAAACTAAAATAAATTTTGGGGATTTGGGTATCCTAAGTCTTAAAGCAAATGATTCTCTTTAATTTTGAACCAGAGATTTTAAAACTTCGGTCGTAAAATCTATATATATTATATATATATATATATATATATATATATATATATATATATATATATATATTTTTTTTTTTTTTATTGTCCGGGGTTTTGCAACACTTTACCTAGTCCACACAACCATCAGGTGGATGCACCGTGCGCTTTATCAGGTAGTCAGTTAGCCCCTGGCTTGTGGTAGACGTGTCCTCAAGATATCTATCTTCAAACCCATGTGGACAGCAAACTCAGGACTTTCAGTCTAGGCTTGGAGAGGTAAGAAGCACTGCATTACACCTGTTGTGCCAAGTACACTACTATTAGCCTGAAAGGGGCATTACACATATATTATACTGTTCTGTGTGTGTACACTTTAGTGTTGACACACTCGTTATCGTTATATATTTATATTTAGTAGCTTATATTAGTTATATTTAATGCGTAGCACATTTGTGCTTTTTTATTATTATTTGTTTTGCCCCGTCATAGTGCACAATTTTAAACTTGACACCTTGTATTTTTACTTTCACAACTCGTATGTGGATTGTGTACCCTATGTATGGAAACTTTTGAAGCAGTTTCTGCGTTTCTGCGATTGTCATCTTCACTGGATTCTGTGGATGAAGTGGTAGCATTCTCTTCAAATAGAATGTGTTGCTCTGCTATGCACATCTAAAAATGCAGCTATTAACCTCTTAACATGGTACAGCCAATGTCTTGCATTGTGAATGGTACTGAAGCCATGAATTAGCTGCTGCCAAATCAGCCATGTGCAAAACTACCCTAACAGTCCACTTATTTGTTTTGTCAGTGACTCTGTAGTAAATCTGTCAATCTATCTAACCATTGATTTATAGTAGGCAGTAACTGCCTGGGGCTGTGGGGGTGTCAAGGTACAGTTTGTCCTTTTCAGACCAACGACAGAAACTGCCCAGCTAAACTGAACCACAAGTAGAAACAAGAATTATCTCCTTATCACGCCATGTGAGGATTGCTACCTCCTTGTCATTTCTGAGTACAATATCTGTTGATCCTCTTCCCTTCTTTCAAGATCTTTCATGCTTGTTTTTAGGAATTCTGTATCTCCCTAAGTTTCCAGAATATAACAGCCCCTTCAGCAACAAGAAGTCAGTGAGCTTCAGAAACTTTTTCAGCTGCACTGTTAAACATGCTACAACTGCTTCTCCTTAAGTTAGTTTTATTTGTTTAATTTACTTATTGGTATCGTGTAGCATTCCCCAACATTGCAAGCAGGTTGTCTATCCCCTGGTACAGATCAAAGTCCAGCACTATACCATTGGCTGCAGCTAACACATAATTCAAGATCCCCTCAGGACTTGGTTTTCAGATTTCTCTAAATGTCACACAGCCAATTCTTCAAGATCAATTCAAACAGTAATTTGCCTGGGACATTCAATTTCATCATTTGCATTATTTTTCTAACCACAGGCTCGATTAACTTACCAGAAGGGAATTACTTCAGTTAAGTTATAAAGAGCCATCTCTACAAGTTTTTACAAAAGCTGCTCACCACCTTAGAATCTATTATACTTGCATTTCTAATGTATTTGCTTCCAACCCCTGATAAACTGGATGTTCTATCATTCACTCACACACCAATCCTCCAGATCAACAAACCATCTCAACAGAGCCAATAGAAAATCTATGCAAATTTGGAAACAACATTGCACAACATTCAAGGGTCTGCACCAACATTCTGGATACAAATGTTGCTGCAGGACATCTAAGATCCACTCCAACAATCTTCCAAACCACCCATCACAGAAGGGTTCTGTCAACATTCTACGCTCCAGATTCTTCTCCCCATTCAAGTGTGGGGGGTACAGGTCAATTTGTTATTATTCTTAATTGGGCTTCCAATTATTGAACAACAACTGCTTCACAATAATGCATAACCTTCCTGTGATATGTCCTCTGAAAAGTCTCTACACTAATGTAAAGCTCCGTAGTCTCTCACATAAATAACACCGTGTAACAATTGTTTTTATTTTTTTTTTTGGTTCCTGGGTAGTAAGTGTTATTTCCTAATTGCTTATGCCTCAAAAGTATAGAGAATGGCTATTATTCCCCACAAACTTTGCTTTTGTGACCAGGACAGTGATATTTTGAAATTTACTTACTTTCCAGAACATTCCAGATAGATTCAATGCTGAGTAAACCTGGAGTAACTTCTAGAACTTTCTATAACTTTCCAGTAATATAAACAGTAGTATAAATACAGAGTCTGTAAGCCCACCAGTTCAGTTTAGTTCCAGCTGTCTAAATGGATACATATCTGCATTTTTCTGAGATGGCATCAAGAGGCTGCAAGCATCCGGCAGACGCATTTTGATATATCTGCAGCCAATTTATCAAGACAAAAGTGAAAAAGTACTCCGTGGAAGCATCTGCTAAGATGTTTGAGGCCTACAAGGCATATTTCGGCATGCCTTTTGGGGATCAAGACAAAACCTGGGCACCTCATTTCACCTGCGAGCACTGCAGAAAAACTCTGGAAGGTAAGATGGACAATTGTTGCTTGGAATTTTATGTTATAAAGTTTGTTAAAATTTTTATAATTGTAAAAGTTTTTAATTTTAAAATGTTTTACAATTTTCAATGTTATTGAAAAAATATATCATATATGAAAAATGTTGCGAGAATCTCTTACACATTAGTCATGGGTGAAATAAATGTATTTTTGTAGGATGGTACAGAGGGGAAAAGAGAGCCATGAAGTTCGCTATCCCAAGAATTTGGCGGGAACCCACTGACCACTCAAGCAATTGCTACTTCTGCATGGTGGACCCTTCCAAACGTCGGACTGGCAAGAATGCACCTGCTATCACGTATCCGGACCTTCCTTCATCCGTCGCCCCGGTGCCACACTGCCATGAGCTCCCCGTACCCACTCCTCTGGAGAGAGAGCAGCCGTCTTTAGAAGAGAGCAGCAAGTCAGAGAGCGAGCAAGATGTTGTAGATCCAGATTACAATTTCAGAGGTGGAGCTGAAGAGAGAAACCCATACTACCCCAACCAAAAAGACCTCAACGACTGGATTAGAGATCTTGGTCTCACCAAGTCCAATGCCGAGCTTTTGACGTCTAGGCTTAAGCAGTGGAACTTGTTGGATGAAAGTGTGCAAGTCGCAGATCAGAGGAAGCGTCACCAACCTTTTTCCAGCTTCTTCACCCGTCAAGATGGGCTCTGCTTCTGCCACAATGTGACCAGTCTGTTCGAGGCAATCGGAATCGCCTGTAACCAGAATGAGTGGCGCCTCTTCATTGACAGCCCATCCAGGAGCCTCAAAGCCATGCTGCTCCATAATGGTAACAAGTACCCGTCTCTTCCCCTGGCTCACTCGGTGCACCTTGAAGAGGATTACAACAGCATCAAGACCTTGCTGGACGCTTTGAAGTATGATGAGTACGGCTGGGAGGTCATAGGAGACTTAAAAATGGTGGCATTCCTGATGGGTCTCCAAGGCGGTTTTACCAAATTTCCCTGCTATCTTTGCCTTTGGGGCAGCAGGGACACCAAAGCGCACTACCACATGCGGGACTGGCCACAGCGGACCGAGTTCTCTGTGGGGAGGAACAACGTCAAGTGGGAGCCAGTGGTGGACCCCCGGAAGGTGCTGATGCCACCACTGCACATCAAATTGGGCCTTATGAAACAATTTGTCAGAGCTCTAGATAAGGAGTCGGCAGCCTTCAAGTACCTTCAAGACTTCTTCCCTAAGCTATCTGAGGCAAAGGTCAAAGCCGGTGTCTTCGTCGGACCACAGATAAAGAAGATCCTGGAGTGCAATGAATTCCCCAAGAAGCTCACTAGTGAGGAGAAAGCGGCTTAGAACAGCTTTGTCGCAGTGGTTCGGGGCTTCTTGGGCAATCACAAGGCCGAAAACTATGTGGAGCTGGTTGAGACTCTGGTGAAGAACTACAGCACAATGGGCTGTAGGATGTCCCTCAAAGTTCATATCCTTGATGCTCATCTTGATAAATTCAAGGAGAACATGGGAGCATACTCGGAGGGGCAAGGCGAGTGCTTCCACCAGGATATACTGGACTTTGAAAGTCGCTACCAAGGACAGTATAACGAGAACATGATGGGAGACTACATTTGGGGACTGATTTGTGAAAGTGATTTACAGTATAATCGTAAATCTCGAAAAACTAATAACTTCTAAATCTTTTGTAGTCATTTTTGTATTACTTTAGTATAAATACATGTTAATTTGGATTCATATATTGTTTTTTTCTGTTTTTATGTGAACGAAAAGAAACAAATTCTCCCGTTTTCTCATTGGAAATAGGTAAATTTCAAAATATCACTGTCCTGGTCACAAAAGCAAAGTTTGTGGGGAATAATAGCCATTTTCTATACTTTTGAGGCATAAGCAATTAGGAAATAACACTTACTACCCAGGAACAAAAATTGTGTTACATAGTGTAATCAAATACAGTATTGAGGTTGATACACACGGACATGGTACACAACTAACATGGTACACAGGATATTACCATAAGCAAGTTACACAATTATACAATTAATATTACATGCAAGAATGTTACAATGAGCAATCAATAGCACATGCAAAACTAAAAACTAAGGTACCAATAACAATGTATTCTGCTAAGCGTTCTTTGAATTATCTGTAGTGAATTTTACTGACATCCAAACTAACAAGTATGCTTAATACCACACCGACCAGAGAGAGAGAGAGAGAGAGATTATTATAGGAACACGAGTGGGTATACTTAATCTCTGTTTGTAGAAAGTCAATGGTTCTAATTCGTAGAGAAGTATTTGTTGTCCTTTGCGATGTCAGGGCTAACCAGCAGGAAAAGTTTTCCTGAAGCTTTGATTCCTTATTTCAGCATAATCTGTTGCATAGGTATTTACATACTGGAGCAATTTACGTACTGGAGTGATTTACGTACTGGAGCACTAGGTTAAAGGCATTTATTCTCTTTGCACAAAGGCAGAATTTAAACTTCCTGCTGGTTGTTCTCATTGGCTAGATGTGGGATCAAGGTCTCCGCCCAGTTTCTGCCTTAAAATGGTATTACCATAATTCAACAGTGTGGACAATTAAAGGTCTATGAGGCTCGCTAAAGCCTCCTAGTTCTATCAAAAACAATTTTTATGTCCCCTGTAAGAAATTACCTTTCTTTTGGTACTTTTTGATCACACAGAAGTTCCTATTTTTATTCTGGAGCCTGTTGGTTAATCTAGTATTTGTTTAAAAATATAAGCGTGGGAACAATTTATGCCTCTAATGATTTTAAACCGAGGTGATGCGAAGGGTGAACATTAAAAAGATATTATTATAATCTTCATTATGTGTACTGTGCAACTGTACTGTGCCCTTCGCTACAATATGTACCCATCCTTTGCAACCTGGTTCAGTTCATCTTCCAGTCAGCCGGGAGCCTGTCTGTCTGGCCTCCCCCTTTATCATTTGGCAATCAGACAGCATTATTTTCAGTCAGAGTGTTGTAAGATATCGATCAACAATGCTTTACTTTGATCAATAGATAAGGGTGTTTTTTTCTGTGCCTGTTAAAGCAATTGGATATTTAAGTTAATTTTTTAAATAAAGCCTATATGATCTACACAAGGATGTCTCGCATTAATTTCATTTTTTTTTCTCTGTGCCCACGCTTCCATGCTGAGATATCTGGCCTCCAGACTCCAAGTCGGACCACAAGACCTGGTGTTTCTAATTGTGCAGAACCTGGCAGTGTCCAGGTCTTAGTTTCTACAAGACTCCAAAAAGGTAACCTTTCTTCCTTGAACTATTCATGCCATTCTTTCAGGACAGGAGCTGCAACCGCAGCTGCTTAATTAAACATTTCTGCACATGTCATCAAAAATCTTGATCGATGGTCTTTAGAGGCTTCTGAGATCTACATAAGTAACAATATTCAAAACATTATCATTGCCCAACAACATCTGGAACATTTTTTCCTTTTTAGTTTTTATTTTCTTCCCTCCATTGCCTTCAGTCACGCACAAGTAAATATCACATTATGTGATTTTTTTTTGGAGAGTTAACTTTTTACTTTTATATTTCCCATTCAGCAAAATGGTGAGATGGTGTTCGTTGCAATAATTATATATTTACATCATTTTTTTATTTTTGTTTTTTGTTCAACAGGATGAACACGGCACACTAATTATGAGGAGGCTGTGTGGTCCAGTGGTTAAAGAAAACTGCTTTGTAGGCAGCAGGTCCTCAGTTCAAATCCCAGCTCAGCCACTGACTCATTGTGTGACCCTGAGCAAGTTACTTTACCTCCTTGTGGTCTGTCTTTTGGGTGAGACATTGTTGTAAGTGACTCCGTGACTGATACATAGTTCACACACCCTAGTTTTGTATCTTGTAAAGCGCTTTGTGATGGTGGTCCACTATGAAAGGTGCTATATAAAAGATCAAGATTATTATTATCACTATGAGCAAAAAGGGATTCTCCGTGAATCTCAGCCTCTCTGTTCCTTTGGGGGGGGAGTATGCGGTGCTCCTCTGTCTGATAATTTTTCTTCACCAGGATGAACACGTCGCATAGATTTATTATTTTATTGTTTGTTTTTTAGCAGATGGTACCGGGATGCTCCAAGAGATGCTCCAAGATTGTTCTTACTGAAAGTACACCACAGTGTGCAATAAAAAGCCTGTAATTGTAGATCAGGTTTCTGGTGACATGGATCCTCCACCTTTGATCTTAAAAAGTTTATGTTTATGCTTAGGGGATGAGTAATGATTAGTTGTAGTGATTTTAAGAGTAAAATGATTAGAAATATAACCAGCATAACAGCTAGTTTTTCCCCTAGTTTAAGTCTTTCAAATAGGTTTATTTGTAGCTTTTATTGCTGTTTTGGACTATTTGGCTGTCACTGTAGTTGCTGTTCTGTCTCGATGGCAGTGTCCTGTGTTTATTCATTTTTAGAAAGGGAAACTGTGATGCAATTTGATTGCAGTTTTCTTATGTGACAGTGTAGGACGTGCTGTGAAACTCAAGAAAGAACAAAAATGCAGCACTCTGATTGGTTGAAACACTTTACAGCATGGTGATGCAGAGTCGTTATTGGCACGAGATGGGATGTTGGTGCGGTTAAGTTATGCGTACCATGTGAAAAATTTCTGGGGGTGTGCCTGCTCTAAAGTAATCATTACCAGACTATAGCACTACCAGAAATGGTAACACAATAGAACAATCACTATGCTTGTTCTAACATATACTCTGGTGCTGATATGGTACCACAATACTGCAATGGATTACCAGTGTGTAATGGTTCATACCTTTGTGATATACACTTTCTAGCCATGTTAGAGCCGTGAATTAGATGTGAATTAATCATGTGTGATATGTGATCTGTAAGAGGGGTAGATTTTTATTCTGATCATTAAGGAATTTAACAATTAGCAATCATTACATTATATAAATCCTTCATGGTGTCATCCACTGAAAATCAGATTTATATGCTATAACAAATAGTAATTCCCCTTTGATTTAAGTTCTGACCTGAGGTTGATATATATACAGGGTGATTAGAAAGTAAGTTTACCACATCAACACACAATTGGCCAAGGGCTGCCCGGGCAGGGTAGGGCTTAGGTCGGCTGGGGAGTCGTTGGCTCACCGCACACCAGCGACCACTGTGGCTGGCCGGGTGCCTGCAATTCAAAACTGCGTGGTCCTCTGACGCTGTAAGTTCTGGATATAGCTGCATGGTGGGCTTGCAGAGTGAAAAAAAGCAGACGACCGACAACACCTATTTCGGAGATGCTCATCTTCATCTCTCCCGAGTTAGTTTGGGGATTGCAACGATGGGCCAGTTTGAATAATAATTGGGCATTCCAAAATTGGGAGAAAATGGGAAAATTAATAAAAATAATTCTTAAATTTTTTTTTTAAAAAAACCAACGGGCTGTGTTCAAGAGTTGCTGTTCAGAAGTTAATCAAAACATCTGAGGAAACAGATTGCACTTGTGACAAGCCTTGTAGGAGCAGACCACCGACACCAACATAAAGTGTCACCGAGATCAGCCATGCAGTATCAGAACAATCCAGCCCAGCCGTCTGGATTTGCCCAATTCAACTGTAAGGCTATTTGTTCAACTCTGCGGATATTTCCATACAAGCTGCATCATGTTCAAGCTTTGGAGGAGATGGATTTCATCAGATGTCTGTATTATCTGGTCAGAGATTAATCCACATACAACATTTGTGAGACCCCTATGTGATGTTAAAGTGACAGTGTGGTGTGGCTTTAAGGCTATGTATTATTGGACCGTTCTTTTTTGAAGATCCACCAGCAAGGGAACCTCAAACATGCACAGTCACTGCTGCACAATACCACACCATACTGACAACCCATGTTATTCCCATGCTGCGGCAATGAAATGTGATACACACTAGTCTTCATGCAGGATGGTGCCTCTTTGCGTATTAGTAACCAGGTGAAACGTATCTTGCAGGAGCACTTTCAGGACAGAATAATTTCACGTCACTTTCCATGTGAATGGCCACCTCATTCACCGGAGCTTACACCAACAGATTTCTGGTTCTGGGGGTACCTGAAGTCACGCGTGTACCGAGGAAACCCTCACACAATTCCGGACCTCGAGGATGCCATTGTCCGGGAGGTGGCCATACGCATTTCATACTGATGAAATGCATAATGCATCCTTAATGTCCTCTGTCACATGAATGCAATTCATTCTGCATCATGGAGGTGCACATATTGAACACCTGTGATTATCAGAGGTCCGTCACAGTGGCGCCCCTAGTGACAAAAATTAATAACTGTGTGTGAACAGGCTGGCTATAGGGGTGACATCAGGCCAGAAAGAATCACACAAGCAGGCAGTACTGGAGTTGAAACTGAGAAGCAATGGGTGAACAGGGGGAGTCATACAGCACAGGTTTGTGTCTTGGCAGCCTGAAGTATGCCGGTCTTCGGTGGCGACTCCAAAGGGAGCGTCGCATTGGCTCTGGCTGGGAGGCAAAACCGGCAGGGACTGTTTCTCCTCATCGTGCTACAGCAAACCTTGCTGGCCTGGTGCCCAGTAGGTTCAAAGCCAGAGGTCGGTAGCTCGCTGACATCCATTCTCAAGTTCCTGAGTGAAACAGGCTTGGTCGTGGGATCAGAGGATGCCCACTGAACCTTCGGGTCTCCGTAGACATGTGGGGCATTGCTGCGGTGAAGGGAAAACGATTGGTCATTCAAAATTGGACACACTACCTTTAATAAAAATAAAAATACATTGTAAATTGCAAGTAATTACAATATGGACTTTTCCCTAGTTCTTCATAAACAAACAAACAAAAGAAACAAACATGAAGTTGTGGTCCTTAAAAAGCAGTGCTTCACTCCTGAAATATCTAATTCTGTAACTAAGGTATTTTTGGTACTCCTATAATATTGAATGCCACTCTGCCAACTTCTCTGCACCAATTGTGTTAGATATAAATGACATAATGGATCCCTCGAGTCACCTTTCCTGGTATACTTGCCTCAGGCATCCGAGGAGAACACACAAGAGCCTGAGGTAGGGAGATTGATGTTGTTATGCCGACACAGGTGCACAGGATTTAATTAATAAACACAAACAAAAAGTAAACAATAATGTCATGTGACACGACCAGCAATGGTAGCGCACAGAGGATGGTACAAGACTGTAAAAACACTAAAACACAATACAACAAACTATAAATCAAAGGTGCCATGAAAATGGCAGGCCTTGTAGCAGCCACAATCCTAGGGATCGCCATGTTTTTATAATGATGCTCCGCTGAGACACACCCACCTGCCTGCTGGAACAACTGATTCCTTTCAGCTGCTGCTCCACAAAGACAGGGAGCGGTCCCAAACGGAGCATCATCACAATTAAATAATCAACTAATCTATTTACACAAATCCATATTTGCAACAATTAATCTCAGATATACAAATATACATAATCCCCCATGTGCAAGGCTGT